>NC_046223.1:73336179-73652742 GCF_009819885.2 Catharus ustulatus | reverse complement strand
CATGGGGCCTGGGACAAACAGGTAAGGTAGGAGAGAAGTGTGGGAAATTCCTTTTCTGAACAGAATGCTAAAGAAATTATTCATGCAACTGCACACTGAAAATAGTCAAGAATGCTTGGTAGTTTGGTGACTTGGCACCAGTTAATATTTGGTTTTTGCTCGCATAACCTGAGAATCGACTATAACCCATTCTGGTTTGGTTAAACCTGCAGCTTTGAATCCAATCTTCCCAGTTACAAACCTCCTTAAAAGAAACAAACCTGTCAAACAACAAACTGTGCGGTGTGTTCCTGCAAAGAAAGAGCTGTAATTGCAGCCCGTCCTTAGGGATTATTTGAAAAACCTAACATGCACTAAGTAGACATTCTGCTGTGCTATAGACTGTAAACATAGTCCTTGTCTCATCCCCTTCACATTTTCTTAGGAGACCAAAAGTTGCATGGCAAAAGTGCTTATTTAACTGCAGCACACACAGGGCATTGTGTGGTGGGTTGGCCACAGCTGGATGCCAGGTGCCCACCCAAGCTGCTCTATCACTGCCCTCCTCAGCTGCACAGGGGAGACAGAACACAACTAAGGGCTCATGAGGAGAGATAAGGGCAGGCAAAGAGCAGCCACCAGTTTACTGTTAGGATCAAAACAGGCTCAACTTGAGGAAAATAAATTTAATTTATTGCCAATCAGATCAGAGTAGGGTAATGAGAAATAAAACCAAAAAGGGGTCACAAGTCCTGCTGGCAAATCTGCTCCAGTTTGGGCTCCTCTCTCCATGTGTTCATAGGTCCTGCCTGGAGCCTTTTCCAGCACAGGCTTCTCACTGGGTCACAGTGTCCCTTAGGCATGGAGTCCTCCAGCAACTGTGAGTGGATCTCTGCTCCAGAGAAGACTCCCATGGACTGCAGGGGGGCATCCTGCCTTACCATGGTCTACAGCAGAGGCTATAGGGGACACTCTGCTCTGGCACCTGGAGCACCTCCCCCTCCTTCTTCATGGACCTTGCCATCTACAGTATTGTTTCTTTCACATACTCCCACTCCTCTCTCTGACTGCAGTTGTGCAGGTGTTTTTGCCCTTTCTTAAATTTGTTATCCCAGTGTTGCCGATGGGATCAGCCTTGGCCAGCAGTGGGTCCATCTCAGGAAACGGCTGGTGTTGGATTTATCAGACAGCAGGGGAAGCTTCCAGCAGGTTCCACAGAAGCCAGCCCTGTAGTCCCTCCACTACCTAAACCTTGCCACACAAACCCAGTAACCATGGATAAGTACCAGGGCATAAAATATATTAACAACACCACAAAATACGTGATTGGAACATCTAACTTAGTTTCTGCTAGTGTCTGGTCTCTTTGGGGTCTTTTGCTTTGTTACTCTAATTAATGGTCCCATTAGTGGCCATATATGCTGACATGTAATCACTTTAGATGGGATTAATTTTGTGTGTCTAAGGCCACCTTGAAACTGAGGGCTGTAAACTCAAGAGCACATCCTGTCTGTAAATGTCATTCTCAGCCCAAAGCTCCAAGTCTCTGCTGCTGCCTTCCCTTTACTCCATGAGACAGCTTTACACGTATCTTATTTTTCCTCTAGTCCCACGCAGCTGAAATGTTTACTGTGACAGAGAGTAAAGTCTCTTTCTCCTCACTTTTCCTGTACCAAGCTGGAGAGTGGGCAGAGTAATAGGTCATGGTGATGAGGTGCAGCTCCCTGCTTGCTGCAGAAGCCAAAATAACAGCCCTCAGTCTTTATTGGAAAGAAACACAAGAAAAAAACCCTTGCTGTTGAAGCTAATGGGGTATTGCCTTAGTAAACTTAGAGGGTTTAATCCTAAATTAATAGGGGAAGAAAAGAATATATATACAGTGGAAAATCAGTAATGAAGCCAAGTACCATATTTTTCTGGATTCTTTATTTAAATGCAAAACTGTTCTCTGGTGACCCATGTCCAAGGGAAGAACTTATCTCTGGTGTGAAGGACAGTCCTTGGATGGCTCACAGGGCAGTGTAATTCTCTAAGCCACAGTGACATAAGACAAGCCACAGACTTTTCTCCATCCCTTAGTAAGTCTGTCTTCCCTCTGCTCTTTGATGCAAACCCAGCACACGAAGAGAGAATAGCCTCATGGCTCAGGCACAGCTGTGTCCATGAACAGTGCTGGGTCTTCATGGTCAGCTGCAGATCTGCTGCCTAGAGTTGAATTGTACAGCTGCAATCTCTGCCTTTTGCTGCTAACTACCTGAATGCAGCTAATACTTCTCAGTGGCAGCCTTGAAGCTCTGTTACTAAGGGGACGAAAAGAATTTTAAAAATCCCTCTTAAAATTCCTAACTAGTGCCAATGCATTTTAAGAGGCTTTCTTCAGGCGGCTCTTTTACTGTTGTTTGGTCAATTAGGGTAAATGAAAAGACAATGCCTGTGATTCTCCGCTCCATCCTTTTAGTTTCACATTAACGTAATAGAGCAATTAACACTTGAGGCTTCAGCCCCTGCACCTGCTGAGCTGGAGCAAGCAGTTGTGGCTGGGCAGGCAGAGGGGAGCAGAGCTGTGAGCCAGGCTCCCAACGCACAGCCTGGGCGGGGAGGCTCTTTGATGTGCACCAGGATGCAAACAAGAGGTTGAACCTCAGTAATAAATAGCAACACTACATAGTAATAGCTGGGGATTACTAAGTGCTTCACTCTTATATAATGCCAGTCATTTTGCAAATGCTAACCTCTGCTATTAAGTGTGTGTACTGTGAGCTTATTAGTTAGTTTATTTTTTTTCTTTCTCTAACCTGGAGCTGTTCCTCAGTCTAGCTCACAACATAGCCCCACACCTAGTTACGTGAATGTCAGTACCTAGATTTTGATGGTGCTGATAATGGAGGTACAGAAAGGGAGCTCTTTACACAAGTGTAGTCCTTGAAGCCTTCATATTGTTGAACCACAGGTTTAGGCAAAATTATATTTAATTCCTCATTCCTATATTTAATTCCTAACTCAAGCAACGCAATTGTGATTAAGATTTTACTGCCTTTCATTACAGTCTAGCTCCCCAGAGTTGTAAGAACAATTAAAAGGCCTTTTTCCGTGCCCTTGACATGACCCTTTCAAAAGTAGGTTAGGGCTCACCTTTCGCCTTCTCCTGCCTCACTGCTATTAAAGACAGGATTGAATTTTACAGCCACTAGATCTACTTAGAGTTACATTATGATTCATAAATTCCCCGAGGCAGAGACTGGAGCAGATCTGTTGCTGGTATAAACTGGCAGAGCTCCACTGATTTTGACAGTAATTTGCACCACCTCACCTGCACATGTTTTTCAAGGCACCGTGTTACCATTCGAGCAGTAGTGAAATGAATGGGTCGTTGTCATGAGTGCTGTACTTGTGTTGGCTGCAGCAAAGATACAGTATTTCTTTGAAATACTCAGTATTTGTTTGGCTGATGGGGAAATCATGGTCCTACAGATAAACAATATGTTTTCTGTTTGTTCTTTTATCAATATCTGGGTAGAACATATGGAGGAGGTTTTGAAAGCTTTTTTCCAAGCAAGGTTGTTTTCCACTTCTGAACTGTCAATTAACCATGAGAAATCCGTTCACTGGGATGACAGAACGAGCAAGATGTACAGCAGGAATAGTATGGTCTGTTGCAATAAATTACAGGTTTCTTTTTCATGTGCAGCAGTAGAGGCGGCACTGATGCAATTAGCTACAGCTGGTTATAGAAAGAAAACATGCATCTGTAGATGGCTCAGGCTGGAGGGAACTGAGATGTGTTCTCTGGAATTTATCACAGTAGAGAGAGCAGTGGGGGAAAAACAGCAATTTTCATTCCTGGCTACAACAAACTTTAATAACCTTTATTTCCCCCCTGTTAAACTAACTTAACCTAATAAACACATTTAGTCCATTACATAGCAATTAGCAAATGCATCTGGGTCATCACAGATGCTCCAAAGGAAGGATATGAAGGGTTCATTTTCTGGAATAAAGGATTTGAAATAATTATTTTCTGAGGTAAAGAGCTGAAGTGTGCCATATGCTGTATGCCCTTTTACCTCTACCCTTCGAATATCCCATTTAATTTTGTTGTAAGAAAGGCTTGGGACTAATTTGCCAGCAAAGCTCTTGCTGAAGGCTGTTCAGTGTTTGCATGTTCCTAGGTATCACAGTTTCCAGAAACACAGGTACAGAGGATGTGGCATACATACATGATTTTCAGCACCAAACTCATGGCATAGCAGAGCATATTCATTTTGTCTCTGCGTGTTTTATCTGTCCCTTTAAAAAAATATCTCTGTTCATCCACTGTTTTCTACCACATTCATCCAACAAAGCATGTATTTATGTTTTTTTCTTCGAGAAACATGGGGCAACATGTTTCCTCAAATAAAGCTGCATCTGAATGTTTTCCTTTACCCAGCAAATTTAATCATAAAAAATTACAAAAATAATGCGTTTTTCTGTGTCTCAGGCTTGCTTTTCCTTTTCAATTTCCCCTTCCCCCATTTTTTTAAATTTTCATACTTCCATGAAAAATAAAATGAAACAAAACTTTTCCTCCGAAACTGTCTGTGGCAAGGTTTCTCCTTAGTCTTCTGCTTTGTTTGCCTCTCTCTTTGCTCTAGCCCTCATCCTTTATGTAATATTATCTGCCAAGGTCAGGTCTGACAGAAAAGAATGAGAGATCTGCCAGACCAATTCTTTCTGATGTTGCTTGCAAGTGACTTTGAGCAAACAGCATATTTTCTCAAAATCTAAGGACTTCTGCCACTACAACCCAGTTTCTCATTATCTGGCAGTCCTGTAGCTCATCTTCTCCTGTGGAAACTTCTTCAGTAGATGCTTCATCTTCTGTGCTTTGCAACACACTTAAATTAGTGGGCTGGATCTTTTCCATTTCTGTTATGTATGGAAGACTAAAGTCTGGGGACTATAAGAGAATGATAGCCATGAACATTAATATTTCCCAACAAGGCATCATGTTTTCATCCTTCAGTTCTACTGGAATCCTTCCACGTGTCTGAGTGGTAGAATGTGTTTCATGGCTGCAGCATCACAAAAGCAGCTAACTCAGCTATTTTTGCTATTACTCTGAGTCAAAATACCATGGCAATGGCTAATTTGTCCTTTTTTAGAGTAAACTCAGAACCTGGGCTGATCACTGGGTGGGAAAGGAGAGGTGACCTTGAACATTGGTATATAAGCCCAAAATTCCAAAGGGACTTCTGGACTTTTATCCCATGCTTAATCTATGTCTAAGCTGACAGTCCAGCAAAAAACCACAAAGGAGATTACACCAATGCAGTGTGATCACTGATTTGGCACTTATTTTCAAAGCTCTGTTTAACAGTAAAACGCCACTTCTTAGACTTCCTCCCTTGTTAAATAACCTGCTTTAATATTCCATCAAAACAAAAAAACAACTGTTCCCACATTAGGCACACATTAGCTATGGAGGACAAAAGGAAAAACATTATACTATTACATGCTTTGGAAAAGGAAAGGAGGCAGGGTGTGTGCCTAGACGACAAATTTCTATAATCTCCACACCTATAATTTACTTAAGAAATGTGTGGTTACCTTGAAGAAAAGAGGGATCTTCCCAGCTTGCCAGAATAATGAATGATTCAGGTGTAAATGGAAACACATGAAGGGAAAAATAAAGATCTAAGGAAGACTGAGTTTAAAAACTGTAAGGCTAAACAATGTCTCCTCAGACCTCACCCACTCAAATTCCTGCCCCACAACTCAGCAAAAGGAGACAAGCTGTCTTGATACTGGCACCCTACTGCATTCAAATAATAATAAAAAAAACAAATATTGAAACCCACAGGACAGATGGCAAAGGAGGCTTTTCAAGCTCTCAGATCATCCTGTAAGTTGAAAACAGATTTTGACAAGCTTCAAGCTATTGAAAACGGATCCAAGGAAGACTTGAGGCTGCTGCCAATTACTCTCTCCTTAATTACAATCAATTTCTCTTGTGTGCTCACCAGAAGGAAAAAAAAACCACCCCAACTTTTGTATTGGAGATGGGAAGTACAACCTGTACTCATACATTTCATTTGTGATACTGAATGCAGAAGATGTTCAGAACACAGGGGAACTGTGGCTACCTAATTTGCTCATGAACAGAACACTTTATACCAACTGCTCCCAAAAAAGATAATGAGAAAGAATGTTTTCCTATTACTCACTTTGGAAACAATCTTTACAAATCCTACCAGTAATGGAAGACTAAAGTGAGTCCAAATAGATCATTAAAAATGAATTTTTTAAAAGTATTTTCCATATCAGAAATTAGCAGTCCATGCTGATGTATTCAATTTGGATGTTGTCTTCAGTGCTTGCCCAAGAGTCTGGTAACAAGGAAGAATAAATCCATTCCGGCAGGTATCAAGAACCCCAGCAGTGTGACACATTTGTTTGGCATTCCAGGGGACCCTGCTTCAGCTGGCTTCAGCTGTCTGCCAGCTGGTTGTCTCAGGCTGAGCTAATCACCTGAGGCTCCTTCATCAATAGCAGCACTTTCAGGAAATGGTTTGGGACACCATTCTCAGATATCCTTTAGGATGAAAACAGCTTTTCACAAATGCATCTCTCTGCTGAATGTGGAGGCAGCTCGGGTTGACAAGGTTAGGCTGAGGCTGCAGTTCAGCTGTACAGCAAATACTGCTGAGCCTTAGGGCTCCAGCCTAACTATAGTCACGTGTTTTGATGGCTCAATTTTTTATCAGTGGGTCTTGCACCAGACATGACATTACCCACGTCCCTGCAGATAGAGAAAGCCAACTTAAAAAAGCATAAATGTAGAGCATGGACTCTGGCTAACTTGATGGAAAAGCAGAAGTGCACCTGTATGAGATGAGGCTTGGGCTTGGGCACTCCATAAGGAACAGGGATGGTGAAACACGTCCTGGGGCACTGGCATTCCAGCTGTCAAAAGCCCTTTAGGGAGCAACATAGAGAGCCTTGGGGAAAATGGGTCTGTGGCACTGGTGTGTGGCATTCCTGTCCCTCTGGGCTCTGATGGCGCAGAGCCTCTCAGTGCATCTTTTGGGAGAGGGAGGGAAGTATTCAGGCTGGACGGTCACTGAGGGGGAATGGCTGCTCTCTCACCAGGCAGCAACACCAGACCTCCCCTCCCTGCCTCCTGCAGCTGGGTTCATGCCTGAGTGTCTGCCTTCTCCACGTGAGAGAAGGGTGGGGGGAAAGGAGCAATCAGCTCTGTAAGATTTTGGGCCCACGAGCAATTGACTCATGTCATCCATTCCTTTGATGTACTGGGGCTGTTTGTGGAGGCAGAGGATCACAGCTCGGCCCTGGACAAGCTGATTGTTTCAATCAAAGATTTAAATGAGTGCCACATGCAAATGCAAGGAAATAAAGCTGGGCTCCAGAGCAGGCTCCACCCTCCTGGGACCCCTTGAGTGCTCGGTGGTGTGGAGGTGCTGCAAGGCTCTCCAGCCATGGGGGATAATTCCCTGTTCAGCTCAGCCCATCCATCTGCGTTGAAGACAGTCCACACTTTTAAGAAACTCAGGAGTGCAGGACTTATATTTTAAAGCAAATTTTACAAGTTACTTAGTTAGCTCAGAACCTCTCTTCTGCAGGATGTTGTCAGGATAGCGTTACTGACCCATCCTGTGCCCAAGTGTTTCCTAAGGGGCAGCTCTCAGGTGCTCCCTGCTTGGTGCTCAGGTGGGTTTCAAACTCACTGTAGGGCATCCCTGCCTGCCTTGTGTTGGCGCCTGAGGGTCTGGATCACACCTCAAGTAGCATCTTGACTCCAGTCTTGTGGGTCTCAGTTCCTCATGGGTAAGCTCCTCAGAGTCCACAGCAGTGGGAGTCATGAAAACAAGGGGCAGCAATACAGTGCGTAGGGTAAGACATCTGTGAGGAACCATGAGATAGCTTGGTAATGAGGAGAAGAAATACCACTTGTACATCCAGAACTCTTGTTAACTTACTAACAATAGTGTAATAATGTGTTCACTTATTTTGTCTGACTGCACAGCCCAGAACTGCAGATTTTGTTGCACATTGCTGCTCAGTTTTTGATGATACTTTCATTTAATTGCTTTTTGTGTCCTTCCTATTGAATCCAAGTATTTGATATCTATTTTAATGTCATGACAGAGTCCAAGTAGCAAATACAAGGAGAATTGAAAACAGTTTGTTTCTTTGTCCAACAGTAGGCAGCTCTGCCTGGTGGGAGTTTGTCTTTTGTGCTTCCAGTAAACTAAATGGGATTGAGAGCTGTCTGTGCTGCTACCAAGTTGCTACTTCTCACCTGAGCTGTCCAGAGATGATTCATCTTTTAAAACATGTTTTTGTGTTCGTGATATCCAAAGAGGAGTTGCCAGCTAATTTGGGTGGAAAGTTTTGCACTGCTTTTAGGAATGTGAAGCTAAGTCTTTTAATCCTGGTCTGGCCTTCATAAATTTGGAGAAACAAAAAAATCACATGGCAAGAATAACATAATACAAATACCATTTTAGTTTATTCCAGTGTTTATCAAACATCAGGAATTCACTCTGTAATCAATATCAAGGACCAGAGAATAAGAATAGATGGAGTTAGTGGAAAACATGCAGGAGCCTTCAAATATACACATATAAAAATATGTAAAGTTTAATATAATAATGTAATATAAAGGACATGATTGATTTTATGTGAAGGGGAATCTGGTTCTACTCTTCTTCAGGTCTCAAGTTTTGGAACAATCCCATTACATCAGGCTCAGGCTTGTGTTTGACTGCTTTTCCACCGTTTACTGTTCAATAAAACACTTTGGAGATGTGAACAGGCTATGATGTAGATGTAGATATGCCTTTCTGAGTCAGCAGATAGCCTAAAACAATCATTCCAGAGCTGCAGCTCTTTCCCTCCATCTCTAGGAGCTATTTACTAAAAGTTTTACTGTCTGGAGAGGCTGCTGGCACAATCTGCCCTGCTAACACTGTGCAGGACAGAGGAAGAAAGGCAATACAGAGTCCATCCTTCCTTAGCAAATAGAGCCTCACCTGCTGCTGGCAAGGCAAGGGATGCTGCCAGACTAGCATTTTTAAGAGAAAAGACAATTATGCTAAAGCTTCTGACAAAAGAGGAGTATCCTACCACAGTTCTGTTTCTGGAAAAAAAAAAAAAAAAAGCACGGCCGCTATCACACCATCTTATTGAAGTCCTGGTGTGCTGTTCCATGGATTGCTAAATGCAGGTCTCTGGGACAGAGAGCAACAAACATTTGTGAAATCACCATCAGAACGCTAAGTTCGTCCTTGCTGTGCCACTTGTGTAAGACTTCCAGCCAGCATCGCGTTTTGCCCCAGTACAGGGGTCTGCCCGTCTTGAGGAGCCCACAGAGTTGGGGCTTGCTTATTACAACAACATTTGGCAAAATAATGTTCCACAGTTTCTCCAGCACCTCTGCTCACAGTGTAACAATTTCACAACAGTGTGCATGTAAATAAACATCAGAGCTGATCTGAACAGACCTCCAGCCAGAAACACCACACTTTATTGGAGGGAGCCACTCAGGCTGTCATGCTAATGATATGAAAACAAACATATTGTGACTAAAGTATTGTGAGGTTTAATATTGGCAGACACTGGTTTTTACTCTGCTGAGCATGTGTACATCTCATATGAAAAAATAATAACTAATGCATTATTTCTAATCATATTTCCTTCTTACATTTTCCTCTCACACTCCGGTTTTACCTTCCTCACACTTGAAAGTTAATATTGAAGTACAGGCATGTTTTAATTTCCTTTACTCCACCTTCTCTGACTTCTCAGTGCACAAACCATCTCGTGCAGGGACAGTGTGTGTACAAACTTCACACTCTTCAGAAATATCTTATGACAACAGTATCTGCCCTGACTCCTGAGGGAATGCATGGTCCCCATGGAGTGAGGCAAGGGGTACAAAATGCAAGTAGTCTGCATAGAAGGGTGAAATAAGCAGCATGCTAATGCTAAGGTGACATGAAGCTGTGAATTTAAGTGAGAGACAACCTTATGAGTATGGCCTCGTGGCCTGTGTAGGGGTAGGCACATGGATCCAAATGTTGTATCCACACATATGACTGAGCTTTAAAGCCATGCCAGCAGAGGAGCTGCTCCATCTTCCTGCTTTGCAGGAGCTCTCTGACATGGAGATCCATATCCACAGCTCAAGTCTTCAGGAAAGATTAGTGCCAGGCCTCACGCATGAATAGAAATTCAGGATGTTAATGTACAACTTTTGAGATTCAGAGTGGCTATAAGCTTGTAGTGTTGGTTGGAAGCAAAGGCAGATAGTAGCATGGGATTTCTCAGGATAATTGGTCTTTGCATGAAGAGGAGGATTCGCTGCATTCAGTTTCAGATACTTGCAGTGTGCAAGCTCTCCACAGAAAATGAAGGGTAAATAGGTACTTCTGGGGCAAGGTTAATCTCACCCTCACGTAGATATCTAAAATAGGTCAGATGAATCATCTCCTGTGAGCATTTATTTCCACTGACTATAAAGAGAGCCTGGCCTCAGATGTAGACCTCTGTATTACACATGTCTGGAGTGAGGTGTACAGAGTTCATCAGAAAAATATTCACTCCGGATAAACGTGCAGAAGCAGGCTCTAAATTTAAACGTCAATATTTAATGCATAGCAAAGAAGTGTAAATATATCTTCAGGGTTGAACAAAGGATATTAATAAATTTTGATTACAATCTCTAAGAGAACAAACACCTAGAAAATCAGCCGTGTTTCCTTATCCTTAGGTTAATGTCCTTCCAGAAAGTTGCTACACTTTCCTGCTGAGCAGCAAGGGAAACAGTGGAAAGGGTTATAGTCGTGTGCCTCTCCAGGTCTGGCTGTCAGTGGGTGCCAGTGGGAGCACACCCCTCTCTTGCCATGTGACAGCCTCTGCTCCTCTGCCCAGGGCTCCCCCAGCTCACACCAAGGTCTGGATGTGTCCCCAGCCAGCAGTGTTCCACCTGCTGTGAGATGGCCACAGCATCACCAGGGCTAACGCCATGAGCTGGTGCTGCTTGTTGTGATATGACCATGACATCAACAAGGCTGATTCGTCCCTGTGACATGGCAATTCCATCTTTCCAGCAAGAAGACAAAAAGCAGGCAAAACCCCGACAACTGATAATGCTGAAGAGGGCGATTAATGCAAATGCTGCAGCAAATCAAGGTTAAAGAAGAATCAAAGCAATGGGTTCTACTCACTGCCCAATTTTAAAGGTTTGTGTGGTGCTCGCTGCCCATATTTGTATGTTTGAAGGCTGAATTTTAGAAGAAAAGTGCTTGTCAAACTGACCAAAGGTATTATTTTACACCGTTGTAATTAAAGGAATGTCCAGTACTAAACCCTGCACCCAGGAGTGGCTGACAGTGATGAGGAGTAGCAGCACACAGCAAGACTCATGTCTTCCTGCACCTGAAAGAGTCCAAATGCATCTTTCTTATTTTGAGAGAGGCAACTGGAGGCTGTCCTGCCTGAGGAAAGGCAACCAGAATTCCCTTCATGTTATCAAATGAAGGGAACTCAAAACTGCGAATCTCCAGGAGAGATAGAGTGTTAACCCTCCTAATTTTATCAGGCTCTCCACTAGTTCCTCCTTGTTTTGACTTGTGTCTACCACCTCCTAGTCCCTTCCAGATGCTGCCAATGTCTCTGAGTGGTATGACCACATTTTTCTGCAATGAAAATCCCAGAGTTTGGCTCCCAAGGGACCTTGCTATTGAAAATGCAGTGTTGGTCTTCTTGGGTTTGGGTTTCTTGTTTGCCTCTGCGAGCTGTTTATTAAGTAATCAAATAACAGCATAGTAAATAAATAATGTCTTGCCTCATAAGGGCTGAAATATGCAAGTAGTAAGTAAGCCTTCTTAGATTTTACAAATATTTAATAAATCAAAAGTAATACAAAATGTGCGGCAACTAACCCTTGGGTGAAAATACTTCGGGATAAAGCACACTGAAAATTGGAATGGTTTGCTTCCTGTTATGTACAAAATGGCTGCAAAGGAGCTATTAAAGTCTCTCAAATAAATACAGTTCTTTGTGTGTTTGTTTGTTTCCAGTTAGAGGTATCCAGTCATTCAAAAGACCATGTGCTCTATAGCCTCTGCAGGGTTTGCTTTGTAGTACAGATAGTGCCTAACCACTACTTTCCTCTCTCTTGATCACTAACGAAAACAGACCATATAGAGATGAAAGTGTTCTAAATCAGTGTTCTGTGTCATTTCCCACTTACTTTGCACTTTTCTGACAGCTGAAAGGCTGCAATAAATTGAGTGCATGCACACCCACAGAGAATGACAGGACAACATAACCTAGTATCTCAGGACATGTATTTTCTTCCCCAAGGAACTATATTGAAAAATTATCAAAGCCAGGGGTATCTTGGTGTTTTCTACTGTGATTTTAACATTTTTGATCAATGTAATTTCTTTGAGAATTGAGTTTTCTGGCTACTTTTGAAAAAAAACCAGAACAACATTTTTAACTAAAGCAGTTGAAAACAAATCTGATACTGTAACTAAATAAGTTTTATACTAGTACATGTAAAAATAAAAATCAGGCATGTAATGCGAGAATATTTTTTCTTCTTTTTCTCCTTTCCTTTCTTCTCTCTTTTCCTCCCTTTCACTTTTCTTCCTTTCTTTCTTTCTGTCTCTCTTTCTTTCTTTTCTTTCTTTTTCTTTCTTTCCTTCTACTTCTTTCCCTTCCTTCCTTCCTTCCTTCCTTCCTTCCTTCCTTCCTTCCTTCCTTCCTTCCTTCCTTCCTTCCTTCCTTCCTTCCTTCCTTCCTTCCTTCCTTCCTTCCTTCCTTCCTTCCTTCCTTCCTTCCTTCCTTCCTTCCTTCCTTCCTTCCTTCCTTCCTTCCTTCCTTCCTTCCTTCCTTCCTTCCTTCCTTCCTTCCTTTTCTCCTTCTCCTTCCTTCTGCCCTGTCCTTCCTTCTACCCTCCTGCCCTCCCTCCTTCCCTTCCTGCTCCCCTTTCATTCTCCTGTTCTTTCTGCCTTTCTTTTTTCTCCTCCCCTTCTAATTTTGTTTTGTAGGTAGTTGGAGATCTGTTTTATTTTAAAACAATGAAGAAGGCAGAATCCCCTGAGGTAAATTCATTGAGTACTGGGAGGTCTTGGTAACACAATTGAACTGGCACCAAATCAATAAAAACAGAACAGAAGAAAAAACAATAATTAAAACATTCTGTCAAAAAAATGGAGCAGTAATTAAAAGATGCAAACTATTGTTTTGCTACACTAATTACATTTTAATTTTCAATAGCTTGCTGAATAGTATAAAAGCCCATGCCTATAAAATGTCCCAGTGACAGTGCTCTTTCTGCAACTAGCGTGATAACAGTGTTTATGTGCTGTAACAGAGTGGTATGTGCTTTCAACTCTGTGTGGGTGAAACTAGCTTCCTTGTAAGATAGCATGACAACAAAGTTTCAATTTTTATTTTTTTTTCTGCTGTGGAAAATTATTACTCAACACACACACACACACACACACTCACACACTCAGAGTGGCAGATGTGCGCACACAGAACCAGGCTCAGTCCGAGGGGGACGGAGCTGCTCAGGGCACTTCCATTGACCTCGGTGGGAATTCTGTGTGTGGCGCAATCGCGGGCTGCTGGCCTGCGTGAATACTGTACTTAGGTTTAGACCATGTTGTTTCCCTCATGTTATTGAAGGATGAAGAGGAAAACAAATTGAATTTTCCTATTAATATACACCATTTGCAAACCTAACACATGCAACTTTTTAAGCAGGGTCCTGAGGACTTTTCTCACAGAACAGCCCTTACAGATTTCACTGGTAGATACCCATACATAAAAGAAACATAATAAAGCCCATCCTCTGTACAGTTATGAATCATAGTAGTCCTGAAAAAAATTACGTAATTAATTTAGCTGCTTTTGGGAAGAGTTTGCTTTTGAGAAATTTCCATAGGCAGATTTACCAAACGCTCCAAATCATACATGTAAAGGAGTTTGTTGTTATTGCTGTTTGCAGCAGCTCAACACAAAGTCAAGTTATCCAGATGACTCCTGGCAAAATCTGGATCCATTAGCTACAATCTGTTTCTCCACAGCTGTAGTTTACACACTCTGCCTCTCTGCCTTTCATATCATCCCATTTGAATGATAGAGTTCTTCCAGAAACAACATCCCATGTGTTTAGGCATGCCCCAAAAACAATAGATCCCTTCCATCAAAGTGGGAGCGGTGGGGAAATAATTTCTCAGTAACTAATCCCTGGATTTCAGATGTATGAAATCAATGAAATGCCTCAGTCTATGAAAATGGTCAGCACTGCCAAACAACATTTCACAGCTGTATAACTTTTCTACGTTACCAATTTAATTTGAAATTATTTCAAAATAATGTAAATATATTATTTCATAATATGAAAAATAAAGACTGTACCAAATGATGGAATAAGAAAAAAATCCTTCATACAACCACAACCAGAAGCACAAATACAGAGGGAAATGTATTTTAAAGAGAAAACACTGAGCAATCATCTGTGCTTTCACCAGCTTACAGTTCCTTCATATCCTTCTAAATTAACATCTCAGTTATATGTATTCATTTCCATTCAGCTGATAAGGATTAATAAATTATAAAAGCATCAGCCTACTGTCTGGAAATACATAAAAATTAAATTCAAACGGGAAGCAAGGATAACAACATTACCAAAGCCAGAGTCACTTACAGTGTATGCAAAATCTGTAAGTTTTTCCAGGGAGTGGTAAGGTGATATTGATCACACCAACAGCATTGGTACTTTTTGAAGATGGAAGCTAACCATGAGATTAGGACAGCTAACTACTCTCAATTGTACCATTGATGTTGAGTGGAAAACTGCAATTGCATATTTTCACACACCAAAGTTGCAAAACCAAAACAGATACAAAGCCCAGAGCAAAATCTAGGGGGAAAAAAATTTAAATTAAAATTACAATCATCTACTATGAAAAGACTAGTATCTTATCTTCTGGGAACAGCCCAAATTGAAGGGGTTTTTATGATGATGCAAGAATAAATTGCTTCAATAATTATTTCATGGACACAGAGTATTCCCCAAATCCCTATTATTATAATGCTAGTGAAATGCCCCGATTTACTGAAATTAAACAAAGACAGATATTTATTTAGAAGTCCTGTAACTGCTACAACCAGTAAATGTATTTCATCACTGTGATTGCAAAAACAAATACCTACCAGAGAAACGCAGTTCACAAAAACACAGAACTGAATGGAAATAAAAATGTTGTTAGTGTTACACTAATGCTCATGGCAGAAGTATTTGACTGAAGGAAAAATAAACCAAAGTAAGTGACTGAGGCTGAGCCATGGATGATTCTCAGTGACTGGTGAGCTGGGCAGACCCCGTGCAGTAGCATTATCACCAGAATTGCTTCCAGGGCACAAGGAGCTGCTGAACAGCTCAGGAGGGGAAGGTGGGATTGGTGTGGGACACTAACAGTGGAACTGTGGGGCTGGGGTCACAGCAAGGGAGAAGGCAAGGATGTTCTTATCCTGCCCTTGGAAGGACACAAAAGACTCAGGATGCCAGAGCCATGCATCTCCTCTGCACCATGTGGATGGAGCCAGCAGCATATCCTGCAAGTATTTTGTCTCTCTCACTCTACCAGTCTCTGAAAATGCCTGACTATTGTAGAACAGCCTTTTTTCTTCATGTACAATATACATCTGCGCTAGGGGAGAATGATGCAGCAGCACCAAAGTTGTAATTCTCTTACCACTCCTATGCACTGGGGTTGCTGCAGGACAGAAGGGAAAACAAGATATTTTCTCAGATAGAGTATATGCGGTCAACTTTATATGGATAAGAGTGGAAATCGTGCAATGATTGTGGTAAAATGCTCACACTCCCAAGTCCTACTGTCTGTTCTGGACAGGTCACTGGATCCACCCTTTCACGAATCCCTGGATGCTCATTTCACTTCCTGAGAAGACAGGATCAAAAGCAACATCAAGGCACAAATCTGTATTTACATATTGCTCCCGTACTTGATTTTTTTGAATATAAAAAGGCTGTGGTTTAACAGCTTGGCAGAATAGGGGTACAACCACTATAACCTGGCAAGCACCCTAGAGGTAGAGACAGACTGCTCTGTAGCTGAAACCTGGACCCAACCAGATTAACGTCTCTATATTACCAATAAATCTCTGTGTCAGGTATTGTCCTCTCAGCTGGGATGGGAATGTCATGGGCAGCAGGAGAGGACAGATATGCTGATGAGGCAAGGTAGGGTTGTTCTCCTGTCATGTGCGAGTGAGCTGCTACATTGGGTGGTCAATGGTCCATGTGTTTTAAAATTAGGTTTCTTTCAGATCCTCCGAGTGACTTTTTGAGTTGGAGATGATGATGTGACATAACCACAAACAGCTACTCACAGGATGTTTTGGATTGCATTTCCTCCTGCTGCACATCTTTCTGTTAAAGGAGATGAGCAAGGCAATTGTAAATACATGAATAAACTCACATATTATTACACCTTGGAAGCATAGTAATGATAGCCCTCATTTGGGTAGTTGTCTAATGATAAAGCCATGAGTTGGGTTATGTACAATAAGCACAAAATTTTGTCAGTTCTGTGCTAATTGTAGCAAATATTGGCTGATGGAATCAGCCTCTCCCCATTGGAAATCCAACATTTTGAATGGACAACACAAAACTAATTAAGCTAGGTGCAAAGGCTAAAAAGGCTAAAAGGATGCTCAAGAAAGGTCTAGAATTCCCACACACTTTTAGTACACTCCCTAAACATACATGCCTTTCAATAATCTCTCACTTTTACCACACAGTCCTGTGGCAACTCAGGAGGGCTTCTTTAAAGAAAAAGGCAGTGTAGCATGTGTAAGGTTACACCACACTGCATATTTATTTTCCCATAGAACCCAGAGGACTAATGAAATCCTGTTTTCAGTCTGTCTCATAGAATTATTATACATCTCTATAAGAGATGTAAGTCTGTACTCAGCAAAATGACTTCTTGAAACACTTTCTGAAATACTGCATGCCTCAGGCAGAGGCCTGCAGAGAAAGAGCAATGTCCCAAGATACTTGTGATCCCAGCAAACAGCCTATTCCTAGGTAAATTAAAAACCTCATACCCCTTGCCCATCTGGTAAGGAAGAAATCCCTCTCTATCTCCAAACAGTGAGAAACATCAACCTGTTCTCCCAGTTACTAGCAGCAGCCAGTCATTGATGCTGCAGTAAAGAATAGTGTTCTCTTTCCTCTTCTCTAAGCTCCAAAATACTTCCAGACAATCTTTACACTTAGAAAAATATTTTTATCCTCACCCTGTTGCCTCTAAACTTTGAAATCTGTGATTTGAGCTACATTATCAATGCAGAATCAGATGTTGAGACTATCCCAGATAATTTTCATTCCTCTCTGGCTCATGATGGCAGAGTGGTGAACTCAGGGACTGACCAATTTAAGGATTAATGGACTCCTGTGTAGGATTGCAATATTAATGGCCTTGACTTGGCATGGAAATTACATAAATTAAAATTAGACATTTGGATTTTTCTTGCTTAGACAATTACAAAGCAAGCGGGAAGTGGAGAGTGCTCTAATTCTACCTGCATTTTTATCTTGCCACATTTTTGAGTCTGTCCCGTAACTTATTGCAAGAGCAAAACTATTTAAAGTAACAGAAAGTCCAACCTTTAGCAGTATCTATATAACACACGGGGCAGCTCCATAAGAAGTAAGTGCAGGCCAATTGGACAGGTTTGAGATAAGTGTACCAAAAGAGCAGCAAAAATTAACCAGTGGTACAAGGTCCATGTTCAGCACATAAAAAGGAGGCAGAAGATCTGCCTGCTGATGCATGAAGTAGTGCTCAAGTGTAGAGCACTCAAATAACAGGTTTCAGTATTTGCAACTAAACTACTAGCTTAATTAAATATTAGGACCATTACAGAGGATGAATTCCACAATACAGTGAATAAATTCCTCTTTAGTCAATACTTAATTTCTTTCAAAATGAGCATTTCAGACCCTGCTGTACACCCTTCTTCCTCTGAATGCACTGAGAGTGGAACTGACTAGTAAATACAGACACTTAGGAAGAGGAATTGTGGCTTTGCTGAAGAGTAGCTCTTTTCTCCACTGTATAGTCAAGGGCATTAGATGTCCCTTGAAATGACTGGTCTTTTTCTTTATGAACACAGTGTTTACTGTTGAAGAATTTCCTGCCTCACCAGGAATAATAGAAATACTTACAAAAAATTTTTTTGTCTTTGAAAGCGTAAAGCACATTTCTTCTGAAGAAGAATTAAAATATTAATTTGGACTGTGGTTAACACTTATCACTTCTGTGACAACAATAGCAACATCCTCATTTTCACTTCTACAGCCTTACAATCAAAAGCTCATTAATAGTGAGCTAACATCTTTAAAGGCTTTCAAATGACAGAATACATCAAAAATAGGTGAGGTCACAGGCCTATAAAAAGGGGCAACACTACCATGCAGAAAGTGCAGTCTGTCTGTTTTGCCAGCAGCCCCTGTCAATTCCCACATTTTAACAATAACTAGAATTGAAACTCATTTAACAACAAAAGAAAACCAGTTCTGCACGGGGGATGCTCCTGTGGCATTCACTGTAACTACTAACATTGGAGACACTTTTATTATTTTATCTTCACCATTTGTGACATTGTAACTTTCACATTCTCAGAGGCTCCACTCTGCACCCACTGCCAAGGCATAAACTACCCCTGGGCTCTACCACAGTACACATATGGATGACAAAGCAAAGCAATGAATTCCTGCATTCCATGTTCTCTACAATGCTAGACTAGAAATATGCATAGCAGGTCACATTAAAATGTATTTAATTGTCATTTCTGGTACATTTATGAGTTTTCAAAGGTTCTGACTCCTGCTTTATGTACCACAAAGGCACAGCAGAGAGAAAGAGTGCTTTTCCCTGTCTGGGATGTTTTATATCAGTCCAAAAGAAAAAAAATCTCACTTTTTGTTCTGCTCATATTCCAACCTTTCTTTACACACAAAATTATTAAGATTTAGTTTAATATTGACTTTTCCAACAATTTTTTCCCATAAGAAAATAGAATGAAAACAACAGGCAGCTTACAGGTAGCATTGACCTTTAGTGACTACAAAGTAAATCATACACAGAGAATAATTAATGTGCTTTTTGTTCTTGTTATTTCTGTTACCAGTCCTGTCTTGCCTTCCTTTTTTTCTTTCCTTTTTTTGGATGACAATCCTGCTCTTCTTATCTAGTATCACTAGCTGACACCGACACAAGTCTGGAAAACATATATTAGGTTTTGTAGATTATAAAGTAACACCAAGTAAGACGACATTTAATTATTATGCATTTATTGTTATAATCCAAAGGGAGAGGTGTCATCTTAATTTTTTTATTGTCATTTTTAAAAGCCTCACAACAATCCTGCTTTAGATTAAGATTCTGAGACACGCCTTTTAATATATATAAATATATATAAAATATATAAGTATGTAAATAATGCAAAAAAACCCCACTGCAAGAGTGGATCAGACACAAAAAGCAGGTATTACTTTTCTCAATTAAATGTAACTTATTCAAAGATGTAACCTGTCAAAACTTGAGAGCTGAATAAATAAAACAGAAGACCCATGCACCATTTACCAGTTCCAATAGTCTATGGTATTTCTTATTCCATTTTTAAAAGGTTATATTGTTTCTACCATCATTAAAAGTTTATCTTGATCCCACCCAAATCTTATTTCGGTGTTCATCCAGTATGAAGTGTCTCTCTCGGTTATGATATATGTCCCTTTTCCTCTAAGATAACATGTTATCACCTGAAATATGTGCATGTGCTTTCTAACTTGATGTAATCTGTTTGATTACATAAGCAGCCTACCTGTACCTTCATTCTTGAACATTTCAACACATCCTTTGCAGTAAGAAAACTGAAGGAAGTGATTTATTTTACCGTTTCCATCCCCAAATGTTTTAATTCAGGAGTAAATGATGTCACTACAGTTCACTCTCTTGAAGTTTATTTCCTTTAGCTTGTACAGAGAGTTCTTGAATTTTGCAGTATTGTGTTAGATGTTCTTCTGGCTTCCAATTCCTAGAACTTGATTAACACAGTAGCACAGAGCCCTTTCCTGCCTTTCTAGTACAACTGCAGTGGTTACAGAGGTAAGGGGTAACCGGACACAGCTGAGTCCCCACTTTTGCTTAGAGAAAGTTTTAGCAGCAGCAAAATTGTGCTGTTTGTACCTCTGCCATTTCTTGCTCCCCTAATCATCATAGTGGCTCTCTGCTGGCCTCTCTCTAGTGCATCCATCTCTCTCGTGTGCTGAGGATGCCACAACTGGAGACAGTTGAGGCTTCATCCTCAGCAGTGCTGAATGGAGGGGGAGATCACCTCCCTTGATGTGTTAGAAACACCTCCTAATGCAGCCCAGGACAGTTTACTGTCTTTTCTGTGATGCAGGATTGCTGGCTCATGTCAGCTTGGTGTCCTCCAGGTCCTGCTCTGTTTTCCACCTGGTCAGCTCCCATTGTGCAGTGGGTCATTAGAATAATGTGGATTATTCCTTTCCAAGTGTAAGACTTCACACTTCCTCTTGTTAAACTTGATGAGGTTCCTGCCAACCCATTTCTCCAGCCCACTGGAGTCCCTCTGGATGGTAGCACAGTCCACTGGCACATCAGATGTTCAGGGCAGTTATTCCTTTAGCTGGCATTGCTATAGCCAGAAGACATGCATCTGCAATGTGCAATCTGCAATCCCTGTGCCATTCCTAGCACTGTGATTTATTCTGGATCAGTTAATTCTGCAGTCTTTGTCTGGTCTGTACTACACACTCTGTAATAGAGTCTAACAGGAATTTAAATGCATGGTTGTTTGTATGACACATTCTGGAAGTTAGGATATTCTTATATTGAATAATATACATCTGGGCTATTATTAAAGCAGTCAGAGCTGAAAATAGAAGATTTTTATTCTCATTAATTCATTTTTTGCTGGTTGGAGTTGATGAGATGAGCTGGAAGAAAGACTTTGGGGACTGAAAGGCAGCAAAGAAATGTTGAACCTGGTGACCTGGACCAGGCCTGCCATGCTACAGTCTCACCAAATATCATTGATGGCACAAACCACAGCTTCTCCTGCACAAATTTAATAGGTGGTAGGACCTGGCAGTCAGAGAGGTGTAGCAAGTTTCACTAATCTCTATGCCCACTCCTTTGAGCAGAACAGGGGCAGAACAGAGAGCTGTACTCCTAGGATATAAAACAAAGCCATGTCACTTCTTGTGGCACTGCCCTGAACCAATCCTTCATGCAGTGACTTTTACATTTTCCTTCCAGGCCACCAGCTGTCAGATGGTAACAATTTCCATCCACTTGCTGACGTGAGCTGGTTTTGAACTTTTAATCCAGTCCATGTCTTAACTGTGGTGGCAAACACTTTTTAACTAAAAAGAGCCTTCAAAACAATTAAAAAAAAATAAAACCAACAGCCCTTGCTAGCAGTGCAGCTTTTATAAAAGGCTTGACAGATGTAAACAGGCTGAGCAGTCACATGAAGGAAAGAAGCAGCCATAGCGTGACTGCAGGAGCTCGTGGTTGCTGGGATTGGGGCACCTGGATTTTGCTCCATGCAGCCACCACTCCAAAGGCCAGTGCTTGCCCCAGAGAGCTTCCAGCCTGCACTCACCATGGGGCACAAGATAAATGCCAGCTGATGGGGGAGCACAAGGAAACAATGCAACAGTGATGGTTAGCATGAGAAGCAGTAGTCTCATCATTAAATCATCTCCATTTACTTTCCTAATATGCTAACATTTTCTGCCACACACAGATCGCTTCCTCCCAGGCAGTATTGAGTGCCTTCAACTCCCAGGGAAGTCTGTAAGTATGGAGAGACGTCAGCATCATGCATGAGGTGCTTAGCATTGTGCATGGCAAAGCCTGGAGAGTCAAATCTTGGCTAATTTACATACTCTGGCTTGGAGCAACAGTCACCTCTGTAATGGAAAATTATTATAATACAATAATACAGCTGGGAAGAATTGGCCATGTTTCTTGGACACAAACAATAGTAGTTTCCTAGTCAAATATATATGGGCAATAGTTAAAACTTTGCTTTTGCTACAATCCTGAAGATAATTTCTTTCTTAAAAGTTAGATCTTCACAGTAGAAAGAATAATACTGCCATTTTCTATATTAATCTTTTCTCCTTGGAAGTCACTGCAATCTCTGGGTATTTGGGTTTGCTCTTTGCATGTCTTCCATGCAACTAGTTCCTTAAATTTTCTTTTCCTGAGCAGTACCCACTGCGGTAGCTCAACTGGTCAGTACTTTTCTGTGTTTTCCCTGCTGCCTGGTGACACCCTCACATTGCAGATAAGCTGTCTTCACCTTCTACTCATGATCTGGATAGTCTCATTTCCTCACTGGATAAATTTGGAGTGTTGAACTGTCTGACAAGTCTCAGAATTTGTAATGAATTTATTCCACTTAATACCTAGTCTTTTTCTATAGCTGTTGCCATTGTCTGTGCCTTTGGTGGATTTATTAATAATAGGACTTAATCAAGCATATTAACTCTAGATTCAAAACTAAATGGTTGCAAATTAATTTGAATTACAAAGATTAGCCTTAGGAAGGAAAAATGTGGCAAACACCACAGCTCTTCTGAGCTAACCGCACCTTTTGGAAATTCCCAGAGGAGCTGATTCACTGGAATGACAATTACCCCCTGCTTTCTTCCCCCCTCCTTTTCTCCCCCCAAAGCACATTGTTTTACAGGAAGCTTAATAAAACTCAGTTTGTTAACAACAGTCATTAGAACTTTACTGAGATTGCTCATGCTGATGATAATCTTTGAAAAGATTTTTTTTTTTGTTTCATTCCAACAGGATTTCTCTGCTGATTCAGACCTACCGATTGGTACAGGAACCAACCCTAAGGAAGGGCGATGAACCCATTTGTACATCACTGATGTCACTGGGAATTTTCCTGTTGGGTTGAGTAGGACCAAAGTTTACAATATCCTGAAAAGTAATCGTAACAGATTCTCTTGTTCCTTGCGCATTCAGTTTCTAGCAACAATAGTTTTAATTCCAAGTCGCTGGATTTTATTTTTTTTTTTTTAATTACGTATTATGAGTCAAAGGATGTTGAATCCAACACTCTGAGGAAACAATGGGGACAGATTCTTCACCCTGGCTAAGTGCCTTTTTGTCCTTCTGTGTGGCTACTTTAATTTCTACCAGAGGTCAGCCATACACACATGCATTCACATGTATACACATGAGACCAAGCAAGCCTGAAAATCAAAGGTAAAAAAGAAAAATGTTTTACTTACTCTTTTAGCTTCCACTACCTATCTTGAGTTTTAACATACAGAATGGAAGAGGGAAAATTTTAATAGCTAAGCAGAGAAACCTAACTAGCTATCCACCATTGGATTATTAGAGTAGTAGGTAGCTTGGGGATACTACAAAGAAAGTAGAAGGAAAGAAAGTATTTATGATGGAAACAGAGAATGATCAACACTGTAGTGCTTTGCCTGACTGACTTAGTCATTCACAATTAATACACAGACATTTTTGACTGCAATGGCCCTCTCCTTTTCATTAATTTCCAGTCTTGAGCTACTTTCTTTCCTGTGTTTATATTCTGGCTCTGCTAAACTGATCAGTTTTCCTGGCTGTAAAGCTATAGTACAATACTTCGTAACCTATTACTGTATCCTATATATTTGCCACAAGTATGTAAAATATGCTTGGAAAGCAATATTTTCTACAAGGAATAAAATTAGCAATGTTAGCTCTCTGATAAAATCACATTTACAAACAGTCACAGTTTATCATTAGTATTAGTCAAATGCCCTTCCTATCTTTTAATTAGGAAAACAAAGACATTTGCCCATTTTAGGGAGAAGGACCATTTTAAAGCTGGAAAAGGCTGGCAAAAGCCATAGCTCAGTTCAAACCACTTTTGGGAAATTCCCAGAATGCTGAATCACTGGGGTGGGCAATTACCACCCTCCTCAGCTGAACAATCAGAGATTCTAAAGAGAAGAAACATATCCATGCTTAAAGAAAGGAAATACAGCTTTATTGTGACTGTTTGTTTTGAGAGTAATTCTTGAGAAATCATTTTCTGTTCATAATGGGCTTGTTTTCCTCTTAACCTCACACTCACCAGGAACAGAACTAACCACAGAGATTTCTGAAAGTTTATTTTTATATTTTCCTCCACCAAAACACTTTCTGCAAGGCTTTCCAACTCTGTGACCCAGCTGCTGGGCAGGTTTTTTTATGTCATCTAACTCCCCTATCATGTAATCCCTTAAGCATATGCGTTCTTGCATTACCTGAGGATGCCTAATAAATCCAGACATCCCAATAAAGCCAACTACTTGAAAGCTAGCAATTTGGGGCCCCATCTTCTGGAATTATTTAAATCTATATCATGCTGAAAATCTAATATATTTTTCATATGCATCTACCACACTCCTTAAACAAACAAAAATGGCAGTGGTTTCTTTGATAGGATGCTTCTCCATGACAGTGTTCCTCTAGTGATGTCTTCAACAGTGGGACCAACTTGCACCTTTACTTCGAGTCAACAGCCCTGTCCCATGAGACAGCAAGTGCACATCACTAACACAGTAGAAAGGGCTGGATTCTGACATTTTTCGCAGGCCTCAAAAGTCCTAAGAACAATTCTTTTTCATTAGTCTGTCAGATGGTACAATATTTAATCTTACCGTGGTCCATCAAACCAAGTGATAAGGCCTTTCTGTAGAGATAGTGCTTTAACAAGCAATGTTTTGTTTGTTTTTCAATACACAGCCATTGCTTTGATGGAGAGGTAATAAACCCCTCCAGTCCCCACCCTTACACACATTTGGAGCTTTATTAAAACAGAGAGGAGCACAATGCAAGGTATCACACAGGACAAAATAAAAAGACAAATCTTGAGGAATTTCACATTTTCCAACAAAATCCAAGCATGGAAGATTGAGAAATTTAAACAATATTATTTGGCCATTAATTCTTGCTCGTGTTTTACTCAGCCAGTTTCTTTCATAACCCTCATTGTAAATTCCTTACCCAATTCCCCTGTGATCAGCACACCTACTAGATTAGAGACTGTGCACTCAGCACTCCTCTGAAGCCCTTCCCATGTGCCACTTGTTGGGACAATGTCAGCAGCAAGCTGCTCACTGTGGATGAGCAGTGCTCCCAGGAGCTCACTGTGGGTGAGCTGTGCTCCCAGGAGCTCACTGGGGGTGAGCTGTGCTCCCAGGAGCGTGCATGCATGGCCTGCTGGACCGGGGCATTGCTTTCCGGCTGACCAAACAGAGAAAACCAAAGTCACTTCTCACAGTGCCCAAGTTACTCACTGCTGCTCAGGAGATGACAAGAGGAGCATTGGGAGTGCTGCCTCAGCAACATGAGTTGTGACCCACAGTCCCTGTCTGCGACCAAACCATCAGTTAGAATGCAAACCCGGGTCAGGTTCTGTCACTAAGCATGAGGTACAGTTCTACAAACTTCAGCTGACTGAGCAGATCCGGCACAGAGCCTCTTTGCCCTTCAGCTTGGGGAGATTCCAGTGCCTTCAGAACACAGTCCAACTCACCCTGCCTCAGAGAGGTGTCTCATGCAGGAAGGATCAATCTTTCTTCAGAGCTACTCATTTCCCAAAGTTTATTGGAGAGACAGCCTGGACAACTTGTTTAGAAGGGTCCCACCTTTTTGGACTCATGTTGCAGCTATATTAGCATTGGTGTGTGTGCAGCTTTGAATGAAAACAAAGGTGATGGTTAAAGGTTTTTTTTCCTAGGCAGTCTGGCTTTCTTTTGCTTTGAAAGAACTGGTATTGCAGTAAGACACTGAGTGTGTGGTAATGCAGTGAGATAGCCCCACGCCCAGTCAACTGAAAGTAGCTGGCATTTAGCCCAGTGACTGGCAACATCCCTAAGGTGTGGTGATATCTCTCAGTATCGCCCCACCCTGACATGTCCAGCATTTCATTGGCACAGGCATTAAAGTCCAGTTCTACTACCCTTACAATGAGTAAGGGTGACGGGATCTAGGTCTGAGTGAATGAATATTGCCATAATTGCAGCAGCACTTGTAACCTTATTATGCCAGTGAAAACTCCAAATCAGTGCTTTGAGAATAAGGAACTAATTGGCTTGAAACAGTTTCAGTCTAATGACCTCCTACCAGAAGCTCAACATAAAGCATTAAGGTTTATACCCAGGGTTGGTTAGATTAGTTTCAATTTCAGGTAGTGGGTATCCATCCAATTACTCTCCTCCTCCTTGCTAGGGGTAGAGCACATGGCGCTCCTTCTGCTACTTGGTGTGCTAAGCAGCATGCGAGTTGGCAACTTGGGCTGAAAAGCAAATTAGCATTATGCAAACTGCAGGATTCTGGCACTCACATTAGGATCACTGATCTGGCAAGAAATCCTGCCAAGCTACCAAGCTTTCCTGAGCTCAGAGAGAGCTGCAAACCCTAATCCAAGAGACCAGCTGACAATAACAAAATAAAAAGAGATTGTGGGGGAGGGGGAACAAATTCTTAATTGTCTGGGAGGGTACTGGTGGGAGCTTTGAGGTGGTTTCCTATAGAGACCTAACTTTTGTACTGCAGTGAAGAAATACAGATAGAAAGGGGAGAGACAGAAATGAAAGAGAGAAAGGGAGAGAGAAATTATAGAAGGAAAAGAAGAAAGAGAACAGGGAAGGAAGGAAGGAAGGAAGGAAGGAAGGAAGGAAGGAAGGAAGGAAGGAAGGAAGGAAGGAAGGAAGGAAGGAAGGAAGGAAGGAAGGAAGGAAGGAAGGAAGGAAGGAAGGAAGGAAGGAAGGAAGGAAGGAAGGAAGGAAGGAAGGAAGGAAGGAAGGAAGGAAGGAAGGAAGGAAGGAAGGAAGGAAGGAAGGAAGGAAGGAAGGAAGGAAGGAAGGAAGGAAGGAAACAGAACAATTATGACTGACCCACAGCAGGCTATGTTGGCACCTCAGCTGTTTGTGGCTGCCTGTCTGCTGGCATTGCTGCCTGACAGTAGGCCAGCAGAGCAAAAAGAGGTAAACCCATTTTGCCACAAAAATACCGTTAGTTAATGGGCTCATCTGTGTGATGGGCCAGCCGGGACCTTGGTCCTCATCCCCTTTTGCTGGCTCTCTGAACACAGGGGTAGCTGCTGCAGGAGTGGCAGACGACAGCAGGGCAGTAATACCTTAAAGCACTTCAGCCGGATTCATCAGAATTCATCTGTCTTCAGGGTTTTTTTAAGGCATTCACTGGTAAAGATATTTTTTTTTCTTCAGGTGTGGAAATAAGCCATTCCTGTTGCTTTTGTCTGGTCTATGAAAGGTCAATAATCTTTACATCTTAGTTTGGATGGAAGGAAGAGGGAAACGAGAAGAAAGTGTAGAGCAGTACCTAAGCCTCAGTGAAAAGCAAAGGGAGTTGTACATCTGTCTGTGACTGTGTGCCTTAGAAATTATTTCTGTATTTCAGCTTTAATAGGTATGCTTCTTTATAGCCTTAGCCACAACCAGCACCCACCCCTGTCTGTACTAACACTGTACACATGCAGCAAACAGACTGTGGGTGGACCCTCAAGATCTTTTGCAGTTCTTAGATGGTAAAATATACCTAAACACATGAGGGTCAGACAGCATTTAGTTTTAGTTTTATGCCATCAGTTGCATCAGATTGTTCTGTAATTTCACAAACACCTGTTGCATTATGAAAGAAATTCTATATTTTTCATAAAGATTGTTTATGGCAAGATCTAACTGTGTAAGTAGTTTTAAAATACTTGGTAATAATTCTTCACATTAATGTGGGAAAGTAAATTTGTAGCTTTGTTGAGAGTAAGACAGGCTGAGAAAGATTTTCCTAAGTCACAAGGTGATCAGATACAACAGAGGAATGGAAACAGGAACCTCTTTAATGGAGTTTTCAAGCTAGTGCACTATAGGACTGCATTTACTTAACATTTAAAAATTATTGGTTTTCACTTTGTTCATGGTTTTATGCATGTAAAGGCTGTAGAGGGAATGCAATGGATTGAATCCTCTGATCCCCTACCTCTCAATGGCCATCAAAGTTCAGTGTAGTTATCTCTACACTAAGCTCTACAAACTGTGCTTTTACCTCTTGACCAGTCCAAAGTCCTTTATTTTCAGTATATATTTTGAAACTGTTTCATTTCAGTGCATTAACATCAGAACATGACACACAGCTTTTCAGCCTGTTGTTATTATTTCAAGGACCTGGCCCAGTGCTGTGAGCCCAGTAGGCAGAATGTACCAACCCTTTGAGGGTTTTGTGTGGAAGTCATTAAACCAAGGCAGTGGAATTGTTTCATTTACTTCATTAAATTTGTAATAGGTTTCATTAATTTCCTCTGGACTTTCATTACAATAGGAAGAAACTGAGTCAAGTTCTGGATTTCCGTTTCTTATGAAACAACTGTGCTTGCTTTTATTTCAGCTGGGTACACAGTTGTGCATCTGCTACTCCAGAGTCTTCCAAGTAAACTGACAGAGAAGGTCTACTTTTAGACAGACTTTTCTGCTCTGTTTCCTTTTCTCTGATGGAAGGGCTCCCAAAAATGCTAGAGAAAACAGAATTGTTCCAGAAAACAGGAACTAGCCTTTGATTTCTGTGCCTTCAGTTTTCAAATCGGAACCCCAAGCTAGCATCACAGGAAATAAGGTGCAGCATTCTATAGGTATATGGCTGCAGCAATAGTGCTGTAAGAAAGTTGAAGATTTTATTACCCATATCTAGGTCACGAGGTCAAAACTAATATGCTTATGCTGAGAAGGGAGGTAACCCAAGTGCATCTGGGTAAATATGATTTCATGATGGCAGGCAATCTTCCAGATTTCATTGAGTTTCTTGAGAAATCCTGGTTGGCAATCATGCATGTGTTTCCACACCTCCTCCTTACAGTAGAGCAAGTTATATTTTAGGTTTTTGAAAAAATCTGATCCTTCTCATCCAGGTAAAATGATGTAGCATATTTGACTTCCTCCTTTAGTAAAAAGGAACTACAAGCCAGGCAACACAAAGCAGGGTTTTTCCCACCTCTGTCTCTGACCTTTCAGGAGAGTACAGGCAAGCTGATCCTCTACTGTGTTTCCTCTACCACACACTGGTTTCTCTATTTACATCACAACCTCTTTGTGCAGTGTAATTGTCTAGCACAATGGGGCCCTCAGTGGGAACCTCAAGGTATTTCCATCACAAGAATAACAAACAACAGCAAGGAAGAAGAACAAAGGGAGAAACACTATAATTACAAGAATAGGTCCAAACTTCATCAGACTGAAGAATTTCAGAATTTGGGACTTTTCAAAAGTGGAAATAGAAGCAAATGAGAGGGTCCAACACTGGCTTTTATCTTGAGCTGCATTGTGTATCTCGAAAGAGTCGTAGCATGTGCTGTATGCACTGCTTCTATCGTTAGAATACATCAAGTGAGAGTACAGTGAAATTCTAGAAATTGTAGCGTGTCTAGCATCATCACAACCACACGCTACATTTTGCCTTGCACAATCTGCTTCCCAATATTTATGTTTTAAAACTCCAGTTAGGAGTTTTTACTCCTTTCCTACAAATGATTTATTTTGTTTTCTTGGAACAATAGGTCACATTGTTTTCCTCCTTCGGAGCTTTCACTTTGATGTGTTGGCTTTGACTGCCAGAGGAAATGTTGTGGACCAGAAAAGAAGCATTGCTGTGGTCCAACTTCACTGTAAACAGCAGGTGCAACAGCTGCTGCAGGAAAGCCACTCGTTTTCCTGCTCTTTTTCGGGGATGAAAGAGGGGGATGTAGCAACTTATTTTTCTGGAAAATCTGAGACATAGGAAACAAAAATAAAGACACAGTTTGAAGTGTTTCCTTTATTTGTCAAAAGTCTCGACATGCAAAATAAAGAACATGTAAATACTGTACTTTAATATGTAAATACTGCATGCAAGTATGCAAATACTTCACCTGGATATGATAGGCTTGGTGGTATCTATAAATCTGAGTACACCAGCCCAAACACTCAGCTGAGCTATAATTTGAAGTGCCTCCTCAGCAGAGCCAAACTAATTTTCACCAGCAGTTATGTGGCAGGCTCTTACAGTGACATGCAGAAGTATAACAGTAATTTGTCTTCTATACAACCTTGAAGGGAAGTGTGCAGAGAAAGCTGCTTACACATATTAGTGCTTCCCATGTTCAGAACATACAGTTAATTAATAAGCTCTTAATTGAATGTGTTTCTCACAAAGAGGTCTGGGGCAAGCTGTAAAATGTATGTGCAATTCTGCATGTGTTCATACTAACCCTTGCTCTGGAGCTACAGGGAGCAATTCTCCTGGCCCTCTGGACAGCACGGGTTACAGCCTGCTATGCTTCTCACATGTCCACAAGCACTCCAGTTTCAAAGAGAATCTACTTAAAACATAAGGTTTTCCAGAATTTGTAAGACAGCACCAAATTTCTGTGTTGTCTCAAAATTTCCAACGGTTGAGTTTATCAGTAGAGATGGTCTTTAAGAAATCAGTCAGTCACTGCAAGCAGAGGTACTTGAAGTCAAGGAAATTCAACTTCTTTACCCCTAACTATGGCAAACAGGATAAAATTTTGTGTGCTCATCCATGAGCTCTGCTACAATTCTGGTCCCAATAAATCTAGTTATTTCCTTCATGAAAACGGTTTCACAGGCAATGTAACTGGGATTTACATGCATCTGTGCTGAAAATAATCTTTCTTACCTATGCTACCAAAAGCAGAGCAATCTGTCTGTAAATAACTCCACCTCTTGCTGGTAAGTGTTCTCACCTGTAGAGTATGTATTAAAGAGGAGACAGGCAGTCACCTCTACAGTGTCTAATGAGCATTTGACAGGGCTGCTAAAGCTTTGGTGCTTTGTTTCATCAGGTGAAGCACTGAAGCCACAGAGAACAAAGTAGGGATGGAAATATTTTGTGACAGTCACAGAGGTCCTCCTCCTTCTTGCACTCTTTCCCTATGCTCTGGACCGCCAAAATCCTGGCTCCACCAGACATACCAAGAGTATGTTTTAAACAGGGATGTTAATCCTACTCAGAACAGGATTAGCTGCCCCTGAAGCCTCTGAATGCCAACCAGATGTTGCTGTGCAGCTGGCAAAATGCCCAAAGCAGCTTTTAAATTCCTTTTACTCTTTTAAGATGGAGGTCTCTTACCCAAAAGCAATATGCTCTGGGAATCTCAAAGGATTATAGATCTATCATAGGAGATGGCTCATTTTCACACACTTGTAGTCTACTGATGCCAATCAAAAGACTCTCAGACTATACCTGTATTAATAAACCAGGAAGTTTACTGGCACAAGACTATCCCACGTATTTTTAGCATGCTTCAGAGTCTGGTCCTAGCTCTCCCTGACACTGTCCAGGCAGCATTCAGGTGTCCAACCCATGGGTTATCATTCCCAATGAAAATTTGGTTCTGATCACTCTGCCCTTCTGGAAGAAGAAGGGAGCAGAGAAATATGGATATATATTGTACTATCAGAACTTGGCATCAGAGGCAGCGAGTAGTCCTTGGTTTGTCTTATTTGCTGCAGTAGACATGGCCTTCAATTATCATTTGATCATTGGAAAAAGATATACAATAGATTTTAAATGTTAAAGACACTCAGCCCAGAAACCTGGTTAAACTGTAGCTAATTAGATACCGACAAAAGGATGCTGTGCTCCATGCCCATACCAATTCATATACCCCCTCTTGAAACCTTCTATCTCCAAAGGGATGCCTGCAGCATATCTAAGTGAAGGTTCATAAGTTGCAGATTGATTTTCCCTACCTTACAGGCCTCTTCTTGTGGTAAAGGAATTACATCCCAAAAGCAGATTTTGAAATAGATCTTGGTGGCAGGCAATTTCTTACCAGGTATCTTTTCTTGTCAAATGATTTAGACAGGACCTTGTAGTCATCTCAGTACTCCAGCTTCTTCTATACAAACTGTTGTACAGCACACTTTTGGCTGAACTTATGCCATCTAAGCACAGGTTATATGTGCAGGCTTCCCCTACTTAATCACATAAACAAAGAGCCATATTTCTGAAATGGTTACCACAGATCTCACCTTATTTTCCCAAGCTCACTCAATCACTCAACGTACCCTCTTCTGTCTTCTTTTTTTTTTCCACCAATCACTCATTCATCCATGACTAGCAGTCTTTTCCATCCTTTCCAAATTGCTGCTTTTTGCTGACACAGCAGCCTACTTAGATAATGAAAATCAAATTGCTGTAATAAGATAATGCCGTGCTTTTCACTAAGGACAAATAGAAGTAGAACTTAGAAGAAATCTGGAGGATTAGGAGCAGGGATGTTATTATTGGTTAACTCCAAATGCCTGAGACAATCTGCCAAATCTTCTGAGTGCGCCTCACGTGGTTAAATTATCCTGAGATACTTTATGCTCCAAGAAGTTAGCAGAGTAGCCTCAGGTAAAGAAGTGTCTTTCAGCAGATATAGAAAAAGCCCTGAAGAGCCCTTGATGTAAGGAGAGGGTGTTGAAACACATACCTGGAGCCAAAGAATGTATCTGTAAAGCAGGAACGAATCTAACAATAATTCTATTACTAAGGTTCTTGGAGGTTTTACAGCATTATTTTTACGTGTTTTTAAACACTGATTTGTAGTGAAAGATCATAAATATTTGGAGGGGGTATCTGAAGTCCTGAAGTAATCAAGTGCAGACTTTAGAAATCGTTAGCAGTTGTTCAAATTCCTTTGTAGGGCTGGATAGCAGCTCTTGATATGAAGTGGTGTTATCTTTGACTGCTTATGTACCTCTTGTCTATACTTAGTGTGTTCAAGGCTGAAGGTCATCCTCTCTCTCAGACATGTTAAGAACCCTGGTGGTATCTGGGTTCTTGCAGAACTTTCAAAGCTTTCAATTCTCCTACAATTTCATTTGCAAAAGTAAATCTGTGCTGCTGAGTTACAGAAATGATTTCCCATTCTGACTGGTCACAGGCAAGGCTGATGAGAAATGTGTGTCCAGGATCACACTTCAGTGGTCTCCCTGATTTTGGACACATTGTTCAAACTGGCACTGTTCTCTGATGCTTTTGTGTGAGGGAATGAAGATATGGCTGCTGACTAAAGTGCAGTACTGTACCTACCATTCATCACACAGAGGATTTTTAGACATGCGGTCTTGTTCTCAGACCTCTTACTTTTTCACATGTTGAGTAAAATTGAGCAATTCAGCACTTAAATGCAAGAAACTAATGAGGCATTCCTAAAGTAGAATCTACTTAATTCTAGAGGTGTATAACACAGTTCACAGAAATAAGATGGCTATACTCAGATAGTTTACTGAAGGGGTGTTATTTATCTTAACTCCATTTAAATATCTCAACATGAGTTTCTTATTCTAACAATAGTCAATAGGAAAAGAGAAGAGAGTCCAGAGGCCCAAGTACACCCAAGTTATTTTAGATATAGATCTTAGGGTGGGATTCTAAAGTCAGTCTGGATAATCACCTCTGATTTAGACAGATAGAGATGTCTGAAGTTGTACAGGTGATTCCTAATATGAAGCAGATATCTAAGCAGATATCTAAGAGAGAGCACTTAAGCAGATGTCTAAGATAGCTGGAATTATTCATCCTCCAGTTGGAAGAACTGACTCTCTGAAACTTTCCTCTGTTGACTGGATGGAAGAAGCATGCACATTACTTACCACTTAATCTTAGACTCCATGGAGGCGTGGCTGATACAGGGATTTTAGGGTAAATCATATTCTCACCTTCAGCCTTGGAGGGCTCCATCTACAGTAAGGAAATGTAACCTGGAAAGGTGGCATAAGGAACCCTGTCCAAGCCTCCCTCAACAGCCCAGCAAACAGGGGGCTCTCAAGGCTGTTCACACCAAGAGTTTGCACAGCTCAGAGCTGGAGCAAGAGCATTTTACTGGCAAAGAAATTTATAACCAATTGTCCCAGTAAGCAGACAAAGGAGTTTCATGAGCAATTACTATCTTCCAGGTTTCACTCATGAATCTGGGGAAACCCTTATCCAACAATTTCAGCAGGAATCTCTGCCCAGCTACTCTGATATGTCCATTATTCCAATAATATTTTCCTTGCCATAAAGTGAATTCTAACAAAGTCCTAAAGCATAATCCTCTATCTGCTCCTAATATGAATAGGAGGCCGACAGTGTAAATTTTGTACTGCATTCTTTTGCTATTTTAAATTATTTCATCAACGTGGGGCCTGGCTTTCATTTTCTAATATAAACTTATAGTAAGTTACAAACCTCACTGAAGTCTCTCCTATCCATCTCTCCACCAGCTAAAAGGATTGACTTCTTTACATCAAATGCACCTAATATAACTAACTCTGTTAACTTATGCTTATGGGATGAAAACCAAATTGGAACCACAGAGAAACATACCCGGAAACTCCACAATATCTGATTCCCTTTAAGAACAGGAGAGTCTGTACCTTTGTCACAGGACTTCCCAGATGCTGGGAATGGAATATAGGCCATGGGACCAGCTAGGTTTGCAGGGGAGCAATGTAGAGCTGGTAAAAATACAACTGAATGAGGGAAAATGCTCGCAGAATTATGAAGGAACTGCTGGAACAAAACAAGAACTCTCCTATGACTCTGAGGTTGGCTCTCTCGGGTCTCCTTCCCCTGGATGACTGTTTCTTTTCACCAACAGAAAATTCTCACTATTCACTTTCCATGTGCTGCTCTAAGTGTGTTACAAGGCAACAGAAATCAGAATAGGTCCCCATGGTACATTATGGATTTCAGAATTCTCACAGCTGCCACCAGCCAAAGACTGCTTTACAGATTAAGAAGGAAAAGTAAGCTGCTAAAGACAAGGAATGTTTTGGTTAGGGTCAAAAGTATGAAATCAGTATCGCCCGCCTCAGTGGCCCTGACCCTGTGCAGAGGTACACACGTTTCATTTCCCATACCATGGGTGCTCTCGATCACTGCCACGCACATGAATCAGTGTTTGCAGGGTCACAGTCAATTGTTTGCAAAATGAAAGTTCTAGGGAAGTCTAGCTAAAAAACCTGTGACTCATTCAACACATTCACTAAATAAATATTATGTTAAATGTAGTCAGTATTGGAGGCTGATATCATGAACTCTTATACAGATCCAAGCCCTTGCGTACATTTTTTCAGCTTGTGGCTGACTCTTAAAGCCTTTATGCTTCATCTTTGCAAGCCAGAGCAATGGTTCTCTGCTGAAAGTACAGTTCCATGGAAACTAGACATTCACAGTGCAGTTAAAAATCCACAGTTTTTACTGTTATTTCCCCAAATAGAAATAGATGCTGAGCTTTAAAACCAGACATTCATTGTGAACCAGTGCACTGAGGTTTAGACGTGTCTCATCTACTTAATTAAAATCCTCTAAAACTAGACATGGGTAGCTCAAAAGTAACACAACAGAACGACAGAAGGACAGGGAGCTGACATGCCTCAGGTGAGCTCCATTGTGGACTAAAATTGTGTTTGAGAATATATGTGGACGGGTAAAAGCAGCTCTGTAAGCTGTGGGTATTTTATACTATCGCACTGATGCCAGCACAGACCTCAGACAAATCCCAGCAATGAGCAAGAATTCAAATCAAAACCTAAGAACATAAAATCCACTTCTCTTTTGCTCAAAATGTAGCAATCTACTATATCATTACTCTCTAAATAGAAAAGGAGTCATTAAGTTATAAAGGTTTACATCTTGAAAAGCTGATTAGTAGCACTACTGTGTATGTAAGAAAGTTTTATGGTACGTGTCTTTATAAATTAAGTTTAAAAATGTGCCTTTTGTTTCAAAACAAGGATAGCTAAACATTCTGGGTTAAATCCTGGCCTTTTGAGGACACAAGCAAAATTCACATTTATTAGACCAGGTACAGGATTTCATTCCACATTCTTTGTGTATGCCTAGATTTTAATTACATTTTTTCATTTTGCCAGTAAGCAAAGACATAGATGTTTCATATCAAATGGTTGGTCCATGATGCTAAAATGGTACCAAGCCATCAGAGCTGAAGAGCAGCCAAGAAGCTTCCCCACTACAGTGTCTGCTGCAAAGTTCTGGTAATTGTTTGATGGCTTCACCTATCTGGGTCCTGGCAAAGTTTGGTGTGATCTAGCACTCCTAGCTCTGCTTCTCATCATCAGCTGGTATTTTTCTTCACAATAGGTTTAGAACAGTGTGTGGCATTAAAATTTGAACAAATACCCCACAGTAAGTATTGAATTTATGAAACCATATGTCTTATTGTAATGAAGTCAACTGTCCACATAATGAAATCATTACCTGTCCTTGAAAAAGGAATTGGCTTTATGCACACACATATACATATATATTTGTCATAAATGCATAGTGACTTATTTCTTAGCCTTACTTAATTTTTGCACATCCAGGATTCTCTCGTGGCTTTTTGTGCATATTTCTTTTCATCGTGCTTCTTTTACAATAAAAATTTGGTCTCTGCCCAGATTTTTTTGCTGGTGAGAATGCCAGTTGTCTAAGAAAAAGCCTTAAAACATAAAGAATGAGAGTTTTGCTGCTCTCAGTCCAAGAAAGCCCACACTAAGATTTGCCTAAGATTAAAAGTACAACTTATGGCACTACAACAAAATTAATGACAAGGGTTAGACTTTTTCTAAATGAATCAAACATTATCAAATCATTCATGATTTTGTAATTTAGTGACAGAAAATATACAATCATTTCATAGAGGAAATTCATGCAAATATTAGCCATTAAGTAGATCATAAAATTAGTAGTGTAATAAAGAGCAATTTGAAACTGTAAGTGATATTGAAAACTATATTTGCATTGAAGGTGCAGTTGCAGTGCCTATTAGACAGCAGAGTGGGAAAATGGAGAAGGGAAGGAGGAAAAGACATTATAGCCATTTCATACATGAGGAGCAGAGGAATCACCTCACAGCCAGGGACACAGGCAAGAAACTGAGACCCCTGGATTCTCTCATGCGTAATCACAAAGCCATTCCTTCACAGACCTCCTCTCTAACACTTTCCTGAGAAAGCAACTCACTGGCATGAAGGACAGCTGCAAGGATACAGGGAGGAGAGGCAGCCTGGGCTTCCCAGTCTGCAGCAATGCATTTCCCAACACATTCCCTGGAACTGAGTGCTGCAGCTCACTCTGTGGAATGCGGCCAGGGGGGGACTGGCTTGATGTCTTGTCTGCAGTTGCTTCAGAACAACTAATTTAATAGTAATGATGATAACAGTATATCTGAACAGGACAGAGGTTAATTTAATTCTGTGAAGAGGTGCATACCTTAGCATAATGAAGCCATTATGAGAAGCATTTTTTGCCCAAATCAAGATAAGGGCAGATTGGAATGAGAATCTTGCAGCCACATGGGTAGGGAAAACAGTCCACTAAAAATGCGGGATCAGAAGGTAACACGGTCCTTTTATCTCCCACTCACTAATTATGCATGAATATAGGCCCAGGATAGTTTTCACTGCAGGCAATGAAAAGTATCCTATTAACTTCCGTGACCTTGAAGTAGAGCTCTCAGAACAAAGTATTCCATGTGACAGCTTGAATCTATTGGTGACTCTACCATTTACTAGGGTGAGTTTTAATGTTTTGAACCCAAATTTCAGAAAAGATTTCCAGTCAGAGAGAGGAAAGAAGGTAGACTGAAGTTTTTGCAATTGGAAGTTATTCCTCACATACAGAAGCAGTAAAAAGTGAAATAAAAGGCCACAAAGGAAGAAGACAAAAGACTCAGATATTATATACCTGATTGCTTTGTGCTGGAACCCTTTTTAACATTTTGCAAAATGCTTTAAGAAGGATGCAGAGATGTGATAAAACAGATGCAGCAGATGCAGGAAATATAGCACTTCTCACAGGACAGACTTTTGGGGGTAATTCAGTTTATTAATGGCATGTATTACGGAATAATAAGTTGCAGATGATCATTAAAACTTATCCTTAACAGACATTCCTTGTGTATTCATCTTTTGTTGTTTCCATAGAAGGGATGAGAGAAATTTGTGTAGCCTGAGACTTTTGAGTTCCCAGGGCTCACATTTGGATGTTTGACTCATTATTTAAAAGTAAGGATTATTTTTAAGAATGGCTTGATTAAAAAACAATAATGAAATAATTCTGTCACAAGAAAAGTTTGTGATGCGATATATTCCAAGAACAGATTTCACTCCAGGAATCTCATGTTTTTGTTCCTCTCATTTTCCTAAAAAACTCTAGCAAAATGGCAAATTCCCACTCCCATTAGAGATTCGTTTCTTTCCTTAGAGCAAACTGCAATTTTCAATTTTTGCCTTCGAGTCCATCCAGCCTTAGCATTAGCAATTTGAGAGGTGATCCAATGGCTCTCCTGGTGATTCCACCAGGAAGCTCCATACTACTTCCAATCAAAGAAGCCAAAGTGAAGAGAAAAGCCTACTAGGGGAGCACCAGTAGCTGCAATGTAGTATAAAGATGCAGTACTTTATTCCCAGTCTGTATGCAAAGCAGTCAGAAACAGAATGACCAATGAAAGGACAAATGGAATGCATGGGATGTACAAAGGAGGGGAAAAGGCTGTGAATTTGCAAGCAGAAAGAAGAATCCTGGTCATGTTCTGAAGCAAAGACATAACCACAAGGTGAACATGCCTATATCAGTTAAATATTGTGACTCCAAACTCCAGATTGGAGTTGAAATCACAGGGATGTTAGCAAGTAAGTGAGGAATCATTGTGGGAAAGAGGGCGAGAGGTGGATCATTGTATTTCTGTCAGAAGCAGCAGAATCTGAAATTACATGCTACGTCTCAAAGGACAAGCTGCATTTCCAACCAAAGTTTACACAAAACATTAACATGGGCAGAATGAAAATTATTGCTGAGGGGGATTTTGGATTTGCTGCAACTGAGAGCTTTTAAGAGTAGCTTAGACTTTTTAAAGACAAGATTAGACAAATGTCTGTCCAGACTAGCTTATGTTGTGGGTGTGCTTTGAGCAGGGGGCAAATTAAGCCACTAATGTGCTCTTCAGACCACTTGGGGTCTCTTGCAGGCCTGTCTTTCAGTTATCCTGTGCCATGCAAGTGCTGCACAGGACAAGATGATGTAGGTCCAGGAAGAGCAGAGGAGGTGGCATTTGTGAAGAGAATACAAATGATGTGGGGTTGATACACAAGCTGAAAGCCATGTTGTTTATGCCATGTGTGTGTCACCAAGCACACTGCTGGTAACATCCAGTGCCAGACATCCCTGATGCTAAGAAATGAAATGTGTGCGGCCAAGAAGGTGGCTTTGCAGACAGGGTAAACAACAACAACAAATGTGATCAAGGCAAAATGTAAATATAACGGTAACCACTGTCAGTGCCATACTGCATATGTGACAGATGTGAAACACTGTAAGTGCTAAATGTACCCAAAATAAAAAGACACAGATGTCCTGACAGCAGGCAATCTGTGTGTTTCTTCTCTGTGCCAATTCCATATAGCACTTTGTAGTCCCCAGCTGCGAGCCCACACATATAGCTCCAGACTCAAAAGTTAAAACTTAATCAGTCCCAAGCTTCTGTGCCCCAACAGGCAGCAGTGACGTCACTCCAAATGCCAGTGCCCACCGGCATGCCGTTCATGGGTTGCTGTGACTCAGAGCTGCTCAGCCTCCAGGAGAGAAAGGACAAAACGTGTGGAGCAATCTCAGCAAGCAATAAAAGGCCTTGTTGCTGGTCATGCCTCAGTGTGTGATGTTCAACTCATCTATCAGGCAGGATGAGAGGAGGCCAGGCACTGCAACAATGTGCAGAATTCCTTATCAGCTCAGTCATCACCTGGCAAAACACCAGAGTAGAGATAGAGCACTATCTATTCATTAGAACTGTCAGGACCCTTCTCACTGCATTGGGTACCTTTGCCAAAGAGATTCTTACTAATAGGAGCGTGCACTACACTGTCTGGCCTGGTTAAGTGGAAGCAGGATTCTAAACCTCATTTTCAATACCCACTAGAGGTAAATATTTGCCTTACCAGATGAGAAGAAAAAAGCAGACTATACAGCATAAACAGTGCGTGCCATGACAAACAGTTATCTGCTTGCAAAGTAACAATCCAGGACATCAGAGCAATCAACACTTCTGCATAACCAGGAGGAAACCAAATCAAATTTGTGGTGACTACTGGTTTCCTCAGGTTGAGCCATTGGCATCTTGGTGCAAAAGTGCAGCAGATAGGTTTCTGAGCTAGAGAAGGTCATTAACTGCAGGCAAGTCCTCAGCAGCCATGAAACCATTTGATCTCCAAGGATGCAGTGGCATGCTACATATCCCATATTTACAACATGGTGTTTCCAAATGTAGTTGATTAGTAATACAGGCCGCAGCACCATGTGTAATAAAAAAGGAGTTTGAAGCCTTCTGTGCCTTCAAAGGCAGAGAGGGCACAATCCAATTAATACCAGGTGACAAAGGCCTACACATAAACAGCATAAACATCCTGACAGACATTGGAAATGAACCATTGTCCCACAGAGCCTGAACTGTTGGCACCCAGAGCCAGAAAAGTGCTGGCAACGAAAAGTTGGTTTCCAAGTGGGAGAGTGCTCTCAGTGAAGTCCACTGCCCAGCACACACATGGAAACAACCAGGGCCCCAAGGAATACTCAAAAATGGGCAGCTGATAAAGAGATATGTGAAAAAGCTGTGTGAATATGGTGTTACTGTCACCCAATACAGCATGTAACCACTCTGGTATGTGGTTTATATAGCACTCACGCATAGTATTCATGTAATATTCCAAGTCCTATGCGTGCTGCTCCAGCAGTACCACACATGCACACAATACCACAATCAAAAACACATCTTCCTGGCAAATTTTGACAACCTATATACCATGTATTGCAACCACCCGCACACATATGACGTGATGATAACAGCTGCCATTGCATCACTAGCAAATACTTCAATGGATCAGCACACATTTTCTCAGAGAGAGAGAATCTTCACACAGTCTCTGAACAACCTACAAGCAGATGGCAAACTGTGCACATGAGGAAAAGCTTGACGAAGCACCCAACACAAAGGCAGGACAAACACAAATTTGCTGATGATGAATCTGGCTAATTGAATGTTTCATGAAGTAAACACATCAGTAAATGCTATCCCACCCATTAAAAACAGGCTGCATGTCAAAGAAGTTCAGAGCACTTAATAGGTGGCGGGCCACCAGTTGTGAACATCGCTGGTGGGCAGTCCAGTCCAGGACGTGCTGTAAATATTGCTGCTAGGAGAAAACCATGGCCCAGCATAACACATAGCATATAGCATTCTTCGTTCCTTCCTTGCAGGCTTCTTCAATGTGACAGGGACAAGAAAAACTTACCATACCACTAACAGATGTAGCTCAGAGGAAATCCTGATATTCTGAAAATGGATTCCATTACTGTGGCAAATATACAAATCCTAGATATGATAATTTTGGTCATAAGCTGTACAGGACTAAAGTTTCAAGTTTGTTGGAGGTTTTTTTGCGCATAAAACCATCACGTGTCTGAAATATACCTAAACTATTTAGTGAGATATTTAAGAGAGTTAAAATAATTGCCTTATGATGGAAGGGCTGAGCTAGAAGCCAGAGGTAACTGCAAGGCAACTGGTGTGGATACATAAACTTCCAGCTAGTTCCATAACTACCCTTGGTATTTGTGCTGGGGATGTTTGGTCTATGTTTTGCTCTATGGCACTGTGTACGTGCAGTCACAATCATGCCTCCAAGGACCAACCTGTGCTCACAGCAAGGCTTTCATCTCATCCCACAATCATTTCTGTTCTTACACGCCAGGCAGCAGAGCTGCACACCTGTCTTTACTTAGCTGGCTGCATTCTTTCTCATTTCTCCAGAACTTGTCCTAATCTACAGAAGATTTAGTTTGTGAGTGTTGCCTGGACAGCAATGCTCTGAGCATTTGCATGTTGTGCTTAGCACAGTAATTCCAGTAATCTGGCATTTCTGTGCCAGGTTGTGCTATGTTGCATCCTGCTAACAGCAGTTGCTCATCAGGAGCCAGAAAGCTCCATGAGCATCCTTCCACCTCTATTGGAATGGTCTTTCTCAAAAGCCTGAGTGAACCTGGCCACTGGCACACCATCCCCCTGCAGCAGCGAGGGGCAGGGCAGCAGTGAGTGAGCTGAAGTGGGGTGAAAATCTGTGCCCACCAGCTCTGCCCTGCATGATCAGGCAGGGCTGGTTCCCATTGGCACAGTGTGTGGATGGTCGGTGGTGTTAATGAGCCTGGCTGTGCCATGTGTGCAACTCTTCTGGAATTCTGAGCAGAAACACCATGAGAAACTCAGAGCATGTACTATTTATGCTGGTTATTAGAAGCAGATGCTAATGTTTCTCTGCTGCGATCCCCCAAGTATCCTGTCCTTTTATGATGTGTGGCATGTGTTTGCAGTATGTATGTCTCTATATCACATGCAAATAAAAGGTTACTTTCACCATTTGTGTTGTGTTCATTGATAATGAGGACCTTACAACCTCTTTCTGTGGGCTTGCCCCTGCAGATGTTGACTGTGGAGCTGAGGTAAGCATCTGCAGCAATGTGTAGGGCTGCTATATGGTGCACATATGTGGATGTCTGGCATGAGCAATGGATGAAGTACAAGCCAGGGCAACAACAGTGCTCCGAGCTGCCTGCTGGCACTGGGTAGGACAAGGACAACCAGGATGTCTAACCTTTGGGTTCAGACCCAAATCAGTGCAAAATTCACATTTTCTGTCTCTTTCTCTTATGCATTTGAATATATATGTACATATCTATACATATGTGTTGGGTTCATTCCCATCAAATGCCTCATACAAATAAGAGTGAGTGTCCTCTATACACAAAAGTTTATCTGGAAAATTATATATATATATATATACTGGAAAATTATATGCATATATACATATATATATCTCTCTACACGCACACACACACATATATATATAAAGACAATATTGTTTGCCTGGGTATATCTCAGTATAATTTAAGTAGCAGCATAGCTGTATTCACTCAGTTAATTAGTCAATAACTAGAAGATTTGTTCACATAACTCCAGTGTCCTTTAGTAGCAGAATAGCAATAATTCAGTGCCTATATCAGACAGAAGGGGCCAAAAGTGATCCTGCCATAAATTCAAGTCTTATCAAGATTTCTTAATCCTGTTTTCCTGGGGTGACTAGACTCTGTTGTAGCAGAGCCACATGCTTGAAGTTTCTATTTTGAATTTCATGTTTTCAAGCCTTACTTTTTACATAAAGAAATAGGTCATATGTAGAATATTTCTCAGGCTTCTTAGGCACAGAACAGTCATTGCCATCTCTTGCTGCTGTAGTTTGTGTTTGTTTTCTGCTTTCTCCTTCTTCTCCATTCAGGAGCCACTGTTTCCTTCAATTGTCAAGTCCTTGTCATGGCAAGATTTCATCACTGAGCTTTCATCTGACAACCTACGTCCCAGTGTTTGGAGGTACTCCTACCACAGTTACCACCCCAGCCTAGGTAGAGAAGCTGCACCCATGATAGCTCCTGAAGCGTGAAACAGAATGAAACAAAAAGACATTCAAATTAGTCCCACGTGCACTCTATTACCACTACCAGAAGTGCTAGGAGTTTCTGTCACTGCCTACTTTGATACATACTAAATTGAGAATCCCTAATCTAGATTAATTTCCCCTTCTTTTCACATCTGACCAGCTATCTCCCAACAGTTTGGTGTGGGTACAGATGCAGCATTAGTGCTCGTACAATCTCTTCAAAGAGATCTGATTATTTGTTTGAAGAGAGCCACAATGACCTTGTTCCTGATCACATCTACCTCTTGCAATTCCATACTCTTGACTCGGTGACATTTTCAATGGGAATATCTCCTTTAAGATGTTAAAGCTCCATAGAAGATTTGAAAGAATTTAGACCACAGGAGTGCAATGGTGCAATTTTTAAATGTTGAACTGGAAGTGTCCCAAAGTTCAGCTCTATAAAATGTTCAGTATAGCATACCTTTATAAACTTCTTGAACTTAAAGCACTATATATGAATGATTATTCAATGTCTTCATAATTATTAGATGCAGATAACAAGAGCTAAAGCTATATTTTCAGTCACTGGACATGTAGGTTTATGTGAAATTATGCAAAACTACTCATGTATTCTCAAATTTTAAAATGTCAAAGCTATAGAAAACAATTTTAACCAAGTCCTGAGAGCACTAAAATATGCATCTGATATGCCTAAGACTTTTTAAAAGATGACATAAAGGCAACCTTTATATTGCATGTTGTAACTTTTATTTAGTATTGATTGCAGCTTGAAAATGAAATATTTATGTAGGTTTTTTCCCCCTTTATACAGTAGAGGGTCAGATATTCTGTCTGCAAGACAGGATTTGTCTGTCTCCTGATGTGCCTGCTTGAAATGACTGAAGCCTTGGCTTTACGTAAAACTAGAAGAGCCAACCACTTAATTTTGGATGAATCTCCGTAGCAACAATGTGTTCCTTCAAAGCTCTGCCTACCCTTTATTTGCCAAACAAAGGCCCTTCGTTGCACCTTAAGCCAGGGTGGAGTAATTAGGGGGAAGGAATGGCAATTATGGTCTAAGCTGATAGGGAAAAATAAAGAGGACGAGCAAGGTGCAACTTGTAATGATCATTCTTTATACAATGAAACAGGACACGAAATGGGGAATGGGGCAGGCACTTTCCTGTGATTTGTCTGCTAGGGCTGAGAGGAATTTCTCTTACTTTTTAACATTCAGAGCGCTGGGACAAAAACCAAAAACATCTTCTTAGCACCCCTTAGCCACAGTACGAGTACTGCAAGGGAAACCATGGGACTTGGGACCTGGTGAAGCCTGCCTTGCACAACCTCACTGAACTGTGACAACAAAATGAAAAATCAAACACATTCTTTCCAACCACTACTAAGTCCTGCCGTATTTTGGAGGCTGAGGGAGTCTGTCAGCGTGGATGCAGCCTGCTCTGTGCCAGCTTGCCACTATGACTGGGAATGTGCTTCTGCAGATAAGGCATCTGTGCTGTTATTGCAGCCTCTGGCAGTATGACTCTGACACTCGACTTTCTGAATCTGCTGGAAAAACCACCCAAGGACTCACAGTGAAGCCAAAGGGAGTCACTCTGGAGGATGGCAAAAGGGCTTCTGAGTTCCATCGTCCAGTGGTTCACAGCACAGTGCACAAGGTGCCATTGTTACCTGAATGGATCGTGAGCTCCTGACCTGAAGGAAAGCTCTTGCTCATGGGGCCAGGCTCCAGTCTAGCCTGACACAGCCACCTGCCTTCCTGGTGAGGTGCACTCTTCAGAGGCTGGAGAGGACAAAACAACAACAACAAAACTACTTTCATTCAGGTGTGGGTGACTCAGGCTGCGTTCAGCGGCCAGGGGCTGTTGACAAGCGGGCTGGGCACTCCTAATGACACCCTGCTCCTGCTCCGGGTGGAGCTGCCCTTCCCCAGGTCACGCTGCACCATCGGGATCTCCCGCCAAAGCCACAGTGCCACAAGAGTCCTGACTACAGGTGGGGTGGTGGGAAGGTCAGCAGGGCTGGGGCTGGGTTTGTCCGCTGACAAATCACCTCCTTGTGGTGGGAGGCACTGCAACATCCCCAGCCCATTCATGCAGAGCTGGAGGGAGAGATCGTGATGGAGCTCGGGGAAGAAACAGGTTGGGTGTCATCCAGCAGCACACTCACTCTGTTCCTGGGTTGTGTAATGCACCTTTTAATCACCAGATGAGGATCTGGATGCAAATGTGACCCTTGTGCAATGCATGAGTAAGATTCTGTGCTGCCTGCAGCCTCTTTTCCAGGCTGTGTGGTTGCCTCTGCTGCATGATGAACCTGAATGTCAAATATTAATAACAAAACAAATTATCTCCACCCTATCATCAAGGTGTGTCACAGCTGATTCCTGTCTAACATCAAGGTTTCTACTGCTCAAGAATCCTTCTGCAATCCTGGGCTCTGGCTCTATCAGTTCTATGAGGGATTATGGAATGACAAAAATCCTGAAAAACTTCCTGGTGTCTGAGTTGATCTTGATCCTCTTGCTGGGATGGGAGGAAAAAAAAATTGGGGCTCCAAAGATAGAATGGCTGGAGTAATTCTTGCAAAACTAGCCTAACCCAACCATCAAAGCACTTCCTTTAGGTAAGAATTCAACTCCACCAAGCTCACAGTGCATAAATGAAACTGTTTTTCTGTCTCACACAATAGGATTTGGTATACATCATAAATGACACTCCCATTGTTCTAGCAACCAGCTCTTTAGTGCATTCAAGTATTTAGTCTGATCAAAAGCTTTTTTGCAATGCAGGATTCAAAGTCTGGAATGGACTATCTAGAGTGGTTTTATCTCCTTTGACATACTCAGGAGGACAGGACCCTCGATAACCTGACCTAGTGTCAAAGTTGGTGCTCTTCCAAATGGGGGTGGAGCAGACGAGGTGCCCTCCAGAGATGCCTTCCATACTGCATTATTCAATTAATCTGTGATTCTATGGAAAGGGCTGGTAGTTATGGATGACAGCAGTTTGTTGTTTCGTTGTTATCTATTTGAATACTCAGTACAAAGGAGAAATGTACTGACAGTGAGAAAATGGGATTCTGTGAAAGACAGAAAATGTGTGAAAGAGAAAAGGAGAAGGAAATAAATGAGACCAAAAAATCATCATGAAGGCACACAGCAATAAATAAAATAACTCGGAGCAGATTCTCATTCCAACCAGAACTTTGAAAACACAGGCTTTGCAAAGGAGGGGCAGATAGGTACACCCACTCCAAAGCTCATTACTTCACATTAGTCTGGAAAAAAGGGGAAATCTGTCTCACTGTAAATACAAATTCAGACTACTTTTCCTAAGGTTTGAAGTTCCTCTCAAAAAAAGTATCCTTACTTTATCCTCACTCACTTATTTGACTACTAGATTTACATGTAAAAAGTAGAGTTTTTAAAATACTCCATGGAAATAGTAATTAGCAATATAATTCCTGAGCAGTTCAGAAATTTAATCATAGGTTGTGGTAGTGGTTCGTCTTACCACCAGTTCACAATTCTGCCTCCAGAGTTAATTAAAAAATACATTAAGTGATCTTTCTTTTTCTGCAAATTATCCACATGCAGAACATATTCTCTTCCCAACATCTGAAGGTTCCTGAGCTCTTTCTGAACTGCCTACAGGCAAGTGTTTCTCTGAGCAAGCAGGTTTGAGGACTTTCGTGTCAGATTTCTGTTCTTGGTTACCTGGCCACTCTGTGTCAATTTTCCTTTCTGATGGTGCGGTGAACAAGGTAGCTGTGGGAAATGTCAATAGAAATGCCAAAAGCCAAATGAAAAACAACTGTCTGGAAAGGTAAATCAATGACTTAATGAAATGGGAAGCCACTAATCATTTTCCCTCCCTTCTCCTATCCTTAATGATAAGTATGAATAGAAGCTTCGTCATTCAATGCTTGCATGGTGTCCTCTTTGAATTGGGTTGGACGGTATCCATATTACAAAAAGTACCACAAGTACTGGAAATAATTGGTCCTTCTTACAACATATGCAGATCCTGTGTGGAACACAATGTCTCAGAGCAGTCTTTGATGTTTTTCAGTTATATAACCCCCAGGGAAGGAAGATGTTATTGTTTGCAGACCACGTTTTCTCTATTTTCTATATTTAAAAAAATTTTTAAAATAAAATCAAATCAAATTTTAAAATCTTTACATCTTCACGAAAAAAACCTAGAATTCAAATACTTCTGTGATGGCTCCTTCTGTGTTATCTCATTCACTTCCTGATCAGAAAACAGAGCAGTGTAAATCTGAAGTAAACAAGCTGTTGTGTTGGTCCTAGAAGATTAATCAGTCACAGTCACCGAAGTCAATGAAAACTCATGTCTGATGGAGAGGTGGGAATTCTTGCTATTTCACATGTGTAGAGACTAGAGATACCACTAAATGAAATGGGATGTCCTAGTGGTGAATGAGAAGATTTCTTCTTGGAAAAACTCCACAATAGACATGTTTTTAATTATGGGATACTTTACCTCCAGACTACAGTTCGATGGTCAGGAGAGAAGTGGCACTAATTATTAAAAGAGAAAAAAAGTGCAGAGGGCTTTGGGTACATTCACAGTTTGTCAGACAGAGCCCCAAGCGGAGGTGACTCTTTTGTAATTTTTTTCTCTGCTCTCTCATAAGGATGGAGCACGTTGATACCTTGTGACTCTGGTTAACCAGCACAAAAGTACTACAGTAGATTAAATGTATTTGCAAAAGTGAAACCAGCAGCTAGTCATCTTGTTCATACATGCTGATTTTTCCCCCTGACTAATTTCTCTTGTAGTGGGAGTAATTAACTTTATTAGTAACACTGACTACTCTGGTACCTTCAGGCAAGCACTGGTGGAGCTGCTTATTAGCAATCACATAGTTTCACTTACACTGAGCCTGAGCATTTCCTACAGGGTGAAATGCCTGTTGAATGTAAAGGGGGACTGATTAGCCTACTACTTAAAAATAAATGTGCTATATAATGTTGGAAATGGGAGAGGGAAGAGGCAGAAATCCTACATTTTTTGCTTGCTCTGATTCATTTTCACTTTCAGTTCACCTACTGCCTTTGCAAGGGGAGGATGACTGGAGTTGCAGTCTCCTCATCTCCCAGTTGTGTCTCCTCAGGTGGTTCTCAGTGACAAGTGTGCCCAGACTGGCCTCAGCTCAGGACACTCCCCATGTGTCTGGGAAATCTCCTACACAGCATTCTACAAGAGACCGCAGACAAGATTTCTATCCAGAGGTGCAGAGGTGGCAGTGGATTACTCAAGCAGCAGGCAAATCGGTGACACTTGCAGCACGGATGAGCTGGCACTTTGCTGGAGGACAGGAGCCAGCGTGGTACAATTCTCTGGAAACACTTGCTAGTGCCAGCTTTCCTGCTTGGAATAGACCGCAAGGTGAGGTGAAGAACACTGTATACCTGTTCTGCCTTGCTGTTCCCAGGAATACTTTCTCCAAAAATGACAGGCCAGCTGGCAGGGAGTTGCATTGCTCAGGGATTGTGAAACAGCTCTAGAGCTGAAAAGAAAGAAGGTCACGTACCCATTCATTAACTGGGCATTGCACTATGGAGCGTGCAAAGAGGCACTGGCAGCCAGTCTGAGTGTTGTTTTAGAGGTGTGGCAACTGGTAGGGAACTGTGCTCAAATAAATCTGAATGGTCTGAAGACAAGGTCACAGGAAGAAAAACATTCAAGGAGAGGGAGAAGAAAGAATCCTCCTGCTCTGTCAGATCAGTCATTGATGCTTTTTCTACTATGACCTCAGCTGTCCATCCCCATAATGCACAGACTATACTTACAAAGACTTACTGGGATTAGGACATAGCCCTTTTTCCCCATACCAGGCATATTCCCTTAAGATTCCTTTTGTGTCTTAGTGGAAAGGCAACAAAACCCATCTGATTTACCTGTTTGAATCTATTTTGTCCATTCTGTCCCTGGTACATGGATATTTCAGGAGACATTGCTTAGAAGAGTTTCACTCACAGACATATATACTGGTGCCAGAAATCACAACCTGTGGTTTGCTGAAGAGAGTGGTGTACCATCAAAATTGGAAAACACCAAAATCTATATTGTATGGACCAGATAGACTGGTCTTTTTATTATTGCTATTTATTGAAGGAAAGGGGAAAAACACTGCGGAAGACAAGTTGCTGCACTTGCTGGCCCAGCTTGTGGCTCCTGCTGTGTTTGAATTTTGCTGCAAACATCTGCTCCTCGGCTCTGGTGTGGAGGGGCACGTGTGGAGAGAGCATGGCTGAACCATCCCTACAGTCTGCAACTGCCAACCCTGGGCTGGCAGACTGGCCTGGATGTTGTGGATGGCTGGCAGCAGCTGGAGCAGAGCTGGGATGTCACTCACAGGCTCTGGCTGGCCCCAGGCCCATGGCAGTTCTGGCAAAGGCGTTTTGCCGTGTGCTCCGTGCCAAGCTCAAGTGAAACAAACCCAGCACCATTGTGCAGTGCAGGTCAACAAAAGGAGAAAGGAAAAGGTGGAATCGCTGTGTGGGTGGAGTTTATATCACATAAATAATTGGGAAATTATGAATTTACATTACTGAATTCTTTTATTCACTGACCTGATTTTTCAGGTGAAACTCATATACAAACATAGACAAACAATACCACTTGCCAGATAAAAATTATGTGCATACTGAACAGCTGGCTCTGGCTCTTTCTGTAGCACACTCCATTCACTGACACACTGAATGCCCAAGAGACTCTATCAAGCTTAAGAAAATAGGACTTCATTTTAGAAAAAATGTATTGACATTTCCCAAACAGATCCCTTTCTAATTTGTCCTTCGGTGTCACGTCCATAAAACTCAGTATACATTTCTGTCCTCGCTCAGCCAAGACAGAGTTAATTTTTGCAGCAACCAGGAAGGGCACAAGCCAGGACCCTGGGGTTATTGTACTCATGCTGTGTGTCTTGGGGATGAAAGGGTGGTGTTCTTTCAAGTGTTGCGAGGGTTGGGGACATGTGGGTTTGGGTGGCACAGGGTTTGGCGTGGTCAGCATGCACATGTGTACTGTTCATCTCGTACACTCTGTCACTAGTGTCGTTATTGTTACTGCTCAATTTCCTCACTTCATTCACAGATACTAGTAAATTGTTCTTATCTCAAGCCATGATCTTTACCCTTTCATGCCTCCAGTTCTCTCCATCCTAACACACAGGGAGAGGAGAGGAATAAGTAAACAACGCCTGGGCTGGGGTGTTTCAGTAGGAACACTAAATTGGTGTTTAGGAATAGCATTCCTAAACCATGACAATTTCTCAGAGAAAGAGATTAAAGAGCTGCTTGTACTAACTAAATATATCCAGAGAGATGCTAGTGCCTTCTCATGTAACAGATGATACATAGAACCCGAAGAACAGAGCCATGTCACCTGAGCTGCCTGAGACTCCATGTACAGTACCCTAGTCTCATCAGAAGCCAACATGATATCATATCTGCAAGAGTATTTAGGTCCAGGTTTAAAATGAGATGCAGTTTTGTACCTACACCTTCATTTGGAAACTTGGTTCAAAATCTCACCCCCCTGATTTACTTCACCCAGAATCTGTCCGTTCTGATTTTTATATCAAATTGTTTGACACCTCCCTCTGTGTTTTAATCTTAAAAACTACTCCTTCACCTGTATTTACCTCCAGCTATAATAACAGAGAGCAATCACACCCTCTGTCAGTCCTGAGTGTAAAGGAGCTCAGGTTTGGCTCAGGTACAAGTGTGAACACAACCCATCATTCAGTGGTTAATAGAGATCCAGTCCACCTACATTCACTTATTGCATTTACAGTAGATAGGGTGAATAGGTATTTTCAGCCTATAAAATTTTAATTATGAAACTAAAAGTACAAGCTATATAATCAGCTTTCAACATCATCTGACATTCCGGTTCTGCTTACATTAGTGTTCAGCTTCCAGTCATTAAAGGACAGGATTGCTCTTTAGTAAACAGAGCAAACAACCTGGCAAATTAAAATAATATCTGACCTGCCCTCAAGTATATTTAAAGTAGGACAGATGTAATGGGATGTTCTCACCACTGCCTCACTGAAGCATATTTGATCTTGGCATTTAGGACAAACCTTTCTGACAGCAATTAAATATACACTGCAGTCAGAGAAAGAATATTTGTCTTGAATTCAGAATAATCTCAGGCTCAACCAAAGTCCAGAGCACAGCCATACCACCCAGGAGACAATTGTGGGTAGCTAAATCTCATTCACCATACCAGGGAGCAAATCCCACTAGCACCAGCAACAGTTCAACACAGGGAACAAACCTCAGGGCTGCTCTGGCAGGTGTTTCTCTTTGGCTCTGGCTGTGGCCCTTTCTGTCATGCAGTAGAAATCTGGCAAGAAGGCCCCAGAGTTGTTGGACCCAACAGCCAAAGCAGCTGCCAAGATAGGCTTTGCTGTTTGTGCTGCTAATAGCTTCTTTCCCACCACCCTGCTCCCCTCAAAGCCCCCCCAAACAACAGTCTTCTGAAATCTCTCTTACTGTGAGGGCCAAAATACCCTCTCCATCATATGTTCAGAGGCCAAAATGAAAGTTGTTGATTTTCAGAAATAAGGAAAATCAACCACTTCACAGCCTATGGTAATTTTCCTAAAACACTTGCAACATGAGTCAATAAGTTTAAGAATCAAAATTCTAGGAATGGGCAGCTTTCAACTTTTGACCTTGGATATTATGCCAACTCATTGCCTCTCATCCTGCCCTATTTGACAGAAGGGCAGGATGAAAGTGTCGTGGCATAATACAGCATTCAGTTGACTTTCCTGGTCCCACCCAGTGATGTTTTCCAGTTTCAGTCTCTAAGTCTCCCCAATTTCCTGGAGAAGATGCATTAAAAAAATATCTCCCTTCCTCTTGCTGGCTATACACATAAAAAAATTCTAGTGTAAGTGGGAAGGAATCACGAAAAGGATAGGGAATTTATTGAATGCAGTGTTGCAAAAAATAACCCCTTGCTGTTTGATAATGTTGTCCACTTGAAAACTGATTAAAACCTGAATTTTTGAAAATATTGCAAAAACACATTGAAGCTTTTAATTCCCTATCTTTCACAAACATTTTATTTATTTTTTTAGTGGTTGACAGAACCAGAAATGGCATAAATCCTCCCTTAAATAAAGATTTCCTCTTTCCTGTGGGCCTGTTAGGAGATGCAATATTTAAATGGAAGAACTTCTCCGATTTGGGGCAGGGGGGAAGTTAATTTTGACCAAAGCAGTATCAAGTTACTCCCATAAAGCACCCTTTTCACTTCAGATGAGACACTTATCTATCATCATCAAATACTTACTAAAACAAGGTATGTCAGAACAATTTCTTTAACATACATTACCAAAAAAAGGTATTCGGTCATTAATATCAAAGAGCTCCCTCAGTGCCGTGCATATTCTAATGCCTCTGGTATGTGAGCCCTAGACCTGCCCCGCCCTACCTGAGACACCTCACTGAGGTACCCAGCAGACACAGAACTCTGCTTAAGTCTTGCCCAACTTTACACCTCCCCCATACACTCCCTCTAGCAACGTGGGTTGTTGCAATGGAGAGGTGATGGTGGTCATCCAGCTCCCAGGAGAAGGCTTTGGAACTTGTCCAGGCCTCCCCAAGAGCCCCCCAAACATGACACACACTGTATTCATGCAGGGGCTCTCAGGAGAAATCCTCATCTCTCAGAGAGCTGGAGACATGGGGCCAGCAAACAGATTCCTGCTGAGCAGGGCTTTGTTGTGTGTTATTAAACAACTGTAAAATTAGACAGACAAGCTCAGAAGAAGTTTATTGACTAGTTGTGCTATAGAGAGAGTCAGAGTGGGTGTATGCCCCACTGCCTCCGGTACCTCAGTTCAGAGTCTAAATTAGGGTTGGAAGTAAGGCTTAGGGTTGGTGCATGCTATGTAAAAAAAATTCATCTGTATTGATGTGTAGCTCCTGCTCCTCTTTTTTTCTGACATGGCAGTATGCTTTGGTAAGTATTTGCAGAACTAACTTCTCATTAGATCCTTATTGTGCCTATGCAAATCTAAAAACTCCTTGGGCTTCAAGTAAAAGAGACCATTTTAGGTGCATCTTATTGTCAAAACATAGTAGTAAGGCTTGTCTACAAAGAAAAACAGCCTGAAATAATTATTCTGCAATAACTATTCCACACACAGCATTCCACCATTGCTCTTTTATAATAGTACCCCTAGGGACACATGGCAGAGCTAAACCACAAAAAGGCACTCTTCAGGCAGAGTAAAATTGTCCCCCCCACAGCGAGTGTGGACTTGCTAACTCTGGCGAGCTCTTGGTTCACTCCCTAGTACACTTCCCATTTGAACCCACAGCTGACTGACTATTTTTTTATTGTCTTCTGGATTTTTAATCTGAAAAAATTGATATCTATTAGAACCCTAGAAATTAGAATAAGACTTTCGGTAGCTAGCCATTCCAGTCAGGTTCCTGCCAGTTATTCTCTGCCATAGAGAAATTTAAATGTTTTGCCCAGTGGAATTTTCGTGCTTGCAAAACAGAAAGTTCTGACCCTGCCCTTCGGAGTATAATCTACAGCACAATAGAAAACATTATTAAGAAATTTGCTTGATAATCGTTCATAATTTGCCTCTGCTTGGTTTTGTCCCACTCTTTGCAATCTGTTTCCCTTAGGGAAGGATGCCTTTACTATTTTTGCAGCATGTTATTGACAATGAGGCTTTGTGGCTACACCTTTGAAAAAAAAAAAAAAGAAAAGCAAATGATGCCAAGGAGTTCTATCACCAACAAAATTTCATGAGATGGTTTGGCTGTCTGAAAGAAGCAGCCACTGGAGCCACTTGAAGAACAACAAACCCTTACAACCCCTCAGCTGGAACCCTCAATCAGATGTGTTCATTAATGTTAGACAAGTGAAGTCAGGTTACCCAAACTGCCCTGTTGCTAAACAAAGGGCACGTAAATAGCCTGTTGTTCCCTTGCCAGTACCATACACTGCCTCCTCCCCCACCTCTCCTTACATAACCTTGTTAAATAAAGACTGAAGATCCCTGAACAGCACAAGTAAAAACAGGCCGTAGATTTAAAAGAGGGGTGTGTGAATTGTTTCTGACAGACAGGTCTTCCTTTGCTGGAAGGGGACTCAGGGATTTCATTAAGAGAAAAAACCCAACACTTTTCATTCTAATTGTTTCAGAACTATGTTGCTGTAAGAAGCATTTTCATCTACAAGTGGAAAAATCCCAATAGAGAGAGTAAATTAAAAAGGCTAGCAACAATCAAACAAGACATCCTGCAGTGTTTTTCAATAGTAGATTTATTCTCTTTGGTTCTGAGAACATTGCATAACCCTTGTAATACTATAGCTTATTGCATTGCCTCGTCATAGTGCGTGAACTTGTGCTGTGACACGTCCACCTGCAGATGCATCAGACACGCTGGCAACACCTATGACACAATAAACCCGAGCTATGTTAATTCAAGCTTGATAGGACATGTGGCATTCCCACCTACAGGACTGGAACCCTTCTGCTGTATGTACACAGTGGCCAGGCAGCCTTGGACTGCACTGCATTACACACTGTGGACCTGGGTGCCAGTGAAAAGATGAATGCAGGGAGGAGTCTCTACTGTTTGATATCCATGTTGAAGGAAGAATGAAAGGTCTTTGTTCCAATTCCTAAACTACATTATTTTTAGCCTTTGTTTTGCGCAGCAGAACCCAAACTACACAAAACCCCGACTGTGCCCTCAAAAACTCATTAATTTTCCCACTATTAGTCACCTGTTTCCAAAGGAGGCTTTTACATCTGCAGGACATTAGAATATCTTGAAGCATTTGTGAGCAATGCATAGACATGAAGAAAAGTTGAGAACAGTTACCTTAGGGTGAGAAGGGATTTCATAGTCATAATCAGCTCTGAAGTGCCAATCTGAGTGAAGCTGGAAAATGCCAAAAAAGAGGACCAAAAGAAGTCTCGCTGCCTTTTCACTCATCCCAGTTTTCCTGTTCTTGCCAGCTGTGTCACTTTCTCAATGACAATCCTTCTCGTTTTGTCATTTTTTCTGCCTTTGACTCCAATTCAGTTGATAGGATCTAATACATTTTAATAAGGTTCAAAGCGCAGCCACATTAATTCTGTAAATGACCCTAATAGCTTTCAAATGTTCCTATCGATGCTTTTACATCTTCAGTAATAAGAATGTGGAAGTATTTGTAGTCTGTAAAATAACAGGGAAAATTGGCTTCAGACATAGGTTTTACTGCCAATAAAACTGTATATAACCGCTTGTCTATTTTTTAACTCAGATGAATTAGCAATGTGAATTCTAAAAATAGTCTGAAAAAAGCTTAGTTTTGTCCTCTTGCCACCTTTGTCTCAAAATAAGGTGAGGCTGAGAAATATGATATCTTCTAGTCTACCCAATCTCACTTTTCTGCTGTGCCTCCCTGACAGGGAAGAATCACATTCTTCCATTCTTTTCAACACTGCCTTTCGGCAAATGAGTTCCAAGCCATCTAACATGATTATAATAGCAGGAAGGCAATGGCTTTGAGTTTACTTTTCTTTCTAATTTTAGGAGGTAATAGGATTATTTAGTAAACAGATTCAAATTTTTCATCATGACATTGCAACGTGATGCTCTCAGAATTACTAAAACAAACGCTGATAATAATGATTCAGAAATGCTCATTCAATGCTCCCTCATTGCATGTGTTTTAAAATATAGGATTTAAAAAAAAAAAAAAAAAAAAAAAAAGTCTAGCCTGACTACTTGAATGTATGAGTCAGGGTTGGTGTTATTGTGAATGGTCAAATAAATCACTTGGAATTGTTTCTCTTGTCTGATAGAAGAAGAAGACAAATACTTCCAGCACGATCTTTGTTGTGTACAAACATAACAATTTGATTTTTAAGATTATCCTTGGCAGATATCGATCCTTGCAGTCAATTGTCTCAGGGTACATGCCATACTGACTAAAAAAATCTTTTAGAAACTGATGCCTACTTCTACAAAACTTACATGGGCATTTTAACCAGAAACTAAGAAGTTGTATCAACCTACAATAAGTTGGTAGAAACAAAAATGTAAATAATCAAAAGCTTCACCTCTACAATGTGAAACGGTGTGGCCTCCAAAGGGACAAAAGGTTCTTGCATTAATTTAATAAATTCTACTAAATGGATACTCTACATGTCTGTGTAAATTCCAGCCCTAGAATGCAAGTGCTTCCCACTGATTCAGTACAATAGAAGATCAACATTGCTGAATTGAATCCATGCAAACATCCAAATAAATATATAGGAAATGATTTTATGATTCTTTTCATTCAGCTCTTAGTTAGAAATGTGGAAATTTCATGCTTCCCTTTGAAAATAGGATAGCATTAGGGATAGGTGCCTACTTTTGAGTTGCAATCCAAATCTGATTTTCCCAAGCAAGTTTATTTTGGCTCCAATACATTGATTAAGGTTCTTCCAGACAAAGAAAAAAAAAGATTGTTTCACAATGCACTAAGACAGGAATCCAAGGCAATATTTTCTCATTTATCTGGTCATGGAAAATATTGACACTGGCTACCTCTAGCCAAGAAACATGCAAGCCATTAGAAAAGCTTGTTATTATTAGTGACACTCTCTTTTGAGAAGCTGAGATCCCCTAGTTGGAGGAGTCCAGGACTCTTTTGAAAACGGGACATATCCACTGACTAGATCCTAATGAAACCTCCTTGGCATATGAATTTCCTCATATGGTTTTCTCATTTGCCAGAACAGCAAATCCACAGAAATTACTTTTCAGTGAGATTAAACAAAGTCGAAATGACAGTTCTATCCCATTTTATGTAAATAATATGTAAACATTGAAGTAAAACCACTCATGGGACGTGTGCCACTTTGCTGCTTCTTCCCAAATGAGCCTTTGGACAACATGGTTATTAGAAGTATGAAGACAAGTAACATCTGCTTCCAAAGGATGAAGCCAGATAGTCTGCGTGATCCTGTATTATACAAATCAAGACATAATATCAGAGAAGTGAAAACCAATTCTGTCTCTTAAAGTATTGGAGAGTTTTGACATATTTAGGCTAGTTGTTGTCTATATATTTCCCATTGTAGATTTTTTTTTTTAAGTGAGAGCTACAGTGTCCTTTCTTTCTCATCTTTCTTAGAAAATAACATTTTCCTTATTTGAACAAGAGAATTCACCATTGTTCCTCTAGCAGTACACCTGGAAATGATCCTCTCTGTGGGAGTGGGAGAGCTGCAGAGGCAAAGAAAGCACCAGGAAGAGGTGAAAGAGAGGATTCACAACAAGAGTTTCCATTTTGTTTCCTCTAACCAAGGCAAGTAAACCTGCTAATCCCTTTCATTGCTGGAGCTATAAATCTCCCCCAACCTTAACATATCTGGCCTGGCAGTAGGTCTGCTTTGCTGTTTCCCTTTCATTCTTATTTATTCAAGAAGAAAAACATCTCAAATTATGGCAGGCCATCTTCAACTCTGATCAAATCAGGTTGAGAGTGCAAAGTGTCTGTTACCAATCACAGCAAATAGTAAATATCTGCTCTGGAAAACGTGTGGTGGAGAATAGAGTCCACCTTGCCATACACAAAGCAATTTTAAAGAGGTTTTACCTGAGAACTGCATCATCAAGTCCTCTGTTCTTTCATGTGACGTCTCAGGGCTGCATCTCTTTTCCCCTAGGAATGACTGCACATGTTAAATATAAACTTTATCTTAAACTTCCTTTTACAGGCATACAGACCTGGGAATCTTAACAGTTCTCCAAAGTCTGATTTGTTTAAAACTAATTGTGAGACAATAGTATTTCTCTCTTGACATTTGTTTTCCTGTTAAAGATAATGTTGGAACCCGTGACATGACCACATCCAGCTGCACCAGACACATCAAAATCAGTGACAGGATGAAACCAAATTACTAGGCCTTTTTGTGGCTGGGGCACCATGTGATGCATCACAATGCAAGATGACAATTGAAACATTTTAAACTGTAGTTCAAACCACAGCAAAGAAAACCTCAGGACTCAAGATCAGAGAGAGAGAGAAAGAGAGAGGTGTTTGCAAACTGTGAAAGAGGAAGGGATTTAGCTCTTTGCTTCTTCACAGGTTCACCATCTCTGACTTGCTGCCAATTGCCCAAAGGGCCTTGACATCTGAAGGACATTATACAAATCTACAGCACTCAGGAACAGCGGAGGGAGAAGGGAAGCATTTGGGTCATATGTGCAAAAGATCTAAGCATTCCTATCTCCCTCTCTGCTGCATCCACGGGCAGAAATAACCAAGCACTGAATGGGCCATAAGGCTGGCAGGACCAGGAGAGGATGAGGCAATTATCACAGATGTGTGAGGGAGAGAAGTTGGCCAAGGTTTTATCACAAGAGTCGCCCATAAAGCAACAGAAACAGCAAATTTTCAGAGTAAGTTGTCTCTTTAAAGTCAACATATGTAGGATATCAGAGATGGAAACTGTTCTTTGCTTTGAGGTAGTAAACTCAGTACAGCCATAGACAAAATAGTCAAATTGCAAATTGTTTGCTAGGATGTGCTTTGCTGAATCTCCAGTGTGATGAGGCAATCCCTTTCTCAGGTTGTAACCTGTTTGGTTTTTGGTTGGTTTTTTTTTTTTTAATAATTAAACAGCTTTATTTTCAAGGTGCAGGTCTAAAGTTTTAATTTTTTAGCAAAAATTGACGCAGTCAGAAAAATCCCATTGTGCTTTCTGCATCTCCTTAATCCATGAGATCAGTCATGGTCAATTTATATTTACAAAACTGGTGGGTTTTTTAGGCCTCAATGCTTAAAAAAACTTACTGCTCTAAAAGTCAAGCCCATGCTATTTCAAGTTGGAGAGTTATTACCACCAGTGAAGACTCCATGGGAAAATTCTGCTCAGATTTTATGGCAAGTTTAAAGTTTTTGTCCTTGTTTTCAAGACACACCATTGCTTAACTGATTACCCTTGACATAATCTTCTTCTATGAAACGTTTTTTCTTCCATGTCAGTTCAGTGGTATCATCTTGACATATAAGAGCATCACTAAATATCCCTCAGGTTTCCCCCTTCACGTCATATATATTCTCTCATGATATTTTCCCTGTCTATGCAAAGAAAATGCCCAGAAATGTACCCCATCTTCCAGTCCTACAAAATATTCAATATTTATTTTCCCATTCTGCTTTCAGTTACAAATTACTTAGATATTTTATATTTGAGGCATAGCCTAAATTTCATTTCAGTCAATTTATTGTATAACTGTGATGAGTTTGGGACCTGGATTTTAAAGTTAGGCCTAGATTGGGTGGAGTTACTTCAATACTGTAGAAGTCAGGATATCTTTCATACCAGTCATTTGCAGTTATGTGGCCCAAATGAAGATGATTTGAGAAAAAGATAAAATCTGGCAGAAATCACTCAATAGTGAAGAATGTCTGCAAAGTATCGAGGTGGAGAAATAGAGTTTTCTAGTAGCTGCATTTCAGCCATCATTTTAAAATTTGTTTTAATTTCACAGCCACCTGTTTTAACAATTCAGATCTCTATGAGCAATCATACAATTTCAGTATGACATGTTCATTTCAGTGTTGCTTGCACAGGACTTTGCTTTGTTCCACCTCTGAGACAATGAGTGATTGGCCCCATAGGTACAGGGGGCTGGGAGCTCTGTGCATACAACATTTGCTGTGTAAAGTCATAATTTTTCCCCTTTTGCTCATCCTTAGAATGTATATCAAAAGTATTACCTCTTTGTGCAAGATGATTGCAAGCAGTTTAAGCTGAAGAGGAGAAAGTGAGTCTCCCCACTCATTATGTGTAATTTTCTTTTGATTTGTTTTGATTAGTCTTAATGGGGATGGAACACCATGTAGGTGTGGGCGTAGATGATGGGGTGGGTAAATTTTATGGGGAATGAGCTGAGCAAGCAAGTTTGAAACTACCTCTCAAACTGACTCTTCACACAAACTCAGGGAGGCAATCAGACACTTGTTTTAGAACCGTTTGACAAATCCCCCTGCTTTGCTCAACAAAACTGTGAAAGCAAAGGATTGTGCAGCCAAAATTAAATGGCCATGGACAGGAATTTGTTTTGTTACTATGAAGTCTGGTGTCAATAAGATCACATGTCTTCTATCCCAGAAGACCACATACATCATGTGTTTCTGCTCGTATCTAATGCTAATAACCCACCTCAATGAGGCAGCCAGGAATACCCTAGGCTGGCCTGGAGCTCTTGAGTTTGAGGGATCAGTACATAAAGGAAGGATAAATATTGTAAAGCAAATCTGTGTGTGGAAGAGGGCTTTCATCCTTCCCATCTGTTCATGGTACTATAAGGAGCTCAACAAAAAGTCAACCAGTAGCTCTAACTCTCCCACAGTCCACAGCGTGATAACCCAGAAGAGAAAAGGAGTTCAGGAATAGGACTTACAGGTAAATGCCTCAGCAAAATGTCTCTGTTGAAATCACACAGTCACAAAGCTGAAGGGACTGGAGAAATGAAAGGAAATGGGGGAAAATTTCCTATAAGTAAGCAGATGTCTGAACATCCCGACAGGTTGTCACAAGTCCTACAATCCCACCCAAAGAGCAGAAGAAACCTGTGAAAATTCTGCAGGGGGAACTCATGAGCTTCTTTCAGTGGAAAGAAACAATCTGGCCTATAATTAAGTTTTCATCTCCTATTATTTATCCAACATCATAGCATCTCATCCAACATCTACCTTGCCGACGCTGTTTATTTAGTTAGTTCATTATATTTCTCTATAATTTGTTGCAGTTGAGCTGAACACAATAGCTTAGAAAAACACCATTCCAAACACTTTCATCATCACAACTTTCTAAATGTCCCAGCCCTGCTTGTTGCCAAGCAGAGAAAGAAGCATTGCATTTCTGTCACACTTGATTGCCATCCTTTGCCCCTAAAAATCCACCCACACTTGCTCTGCTGTTTGTTCCATCCTTTGTTAGTCTTCAGACAAGATGAATGTGGAGAGCAAAGGAAGACCTAAGGAAATGCATAAATGGGAAATGTAAAACAGAAAGAGATGAGTGGCAGAAAGATAGTGACCTGCATCTGACACACCCTGCTTTTCTGGATTGTAGTTTCACATTATTCTTTGTAAGCCGTATTTGTTGTTTTCTGGACTGGGACTGCGACCGTGTTTTGTGTGATGTGGAATAAAGCTTCACTTACGACAGGTATGGGGCCATTAAGCAAGACTGTAAAGGGTCTCTGATCAGCTGCAATCATCAAAAAACTTGAATGAGTCTTGATTTACTGTGGATGAAGCTGTGCCAGGACCTGCATCATGTATGTGCATCAGTTAGACATGCACGGACCTGTGACAGGCTTGTACACAGCAGTAAATACCATCCGTAACAAATAAAACCAGGGAGACCTGGTAGTTCAGGTCCTGTGTGCTGTGTGGATGACTGGAGACAGCCATCTTGGTATGAAAAACAACAAAATAATGAGGATCAGCAGATCTGATTCTGATTTCAATTATATTTGTGTAACCCAGGAGTGACTCCACCAAGCTGTGGAGCAGTAATGGTGGCTATGCAGTGGCAGGCCAAGATTCTGTCTTAGGTAAACAGGCTAGGTCCACGGCACTGCCAAGGCATTGCAGACGGTTCAGTAATAGGAGATGCGATGGCAGCGTGGCCACGTTCTAGCCAGCTTCCAGAGAATGCCAGGAAATCTGCAGCTGCACAGGCTATGGAGGGAGCTCCATATGTGTTTTGGAATGAAGGAGCAAGAGCTTAAACCACCGTATCTTCCTGGCTCTTGTAAGTGCGGGATGAAAGCTGGTTTCAGCACATCTCACATGCTGCAATCCCAGCTCTAAGCACAGTGCTGGAGGCTGGCAGATATAAGCTGCACTTACTGTAAATCTTAGCAAAGAAATGCACTTCTTCAAGGTACACTCCAGGTAATTCACAAGAAGTTTGAGGTATTGCAGACGAGAAATCTTTCCACAGACACAGAAGGACCTTTTTTTCTTCGTTTTTCCCTTTTCTCTGGCAATCAGATGAACCGAGGGATGGTTTTGATTCAGAATCTGGAGCAGATATGGGGAGGATTGATTCATGGTCCTTTTATTTTTTTTTTCACTTTTAATGGGCTGACAGACTCTGCTTCAGGCCTGTGTTCCAAAGTCTTGATCCAAAACCCGCTGAAGTCAATTCTTGTAGTAGAGTGCAGTGTGCTGTGAATTTGGCTGTAAAGTAGTACTCAACTGCCATTCTGTACGAAAACATGGAATATCAATTTTTCTTTTAATTACCACAACTATTAAACAATTCTCTAAAAAAACTACCACGCCTTCTTCCTGCCAAAGTTTACTGTCCCCTGTTCTGTACCTTACTTTTCAGCAGTCTGGCACTCCCCACTCACAGATAACCTGGCATCTGTTCTTGCCCTGTGGCAGGAATACTTGCCTGGTCCCATGCTGTGCTCTTTGTCTCCTTTTTTTTCCCTTAGCACTGTTCCCAGACAAGCTCACGTGAGCCACTGAAATGAAAAGGTTGCACTGCATAACAGAAAAGAAAAATGTAAGCAACCAAGATCTTCCTGTGGCAGGAACATTTTTTCTCTCATCTTCTCCTCTTGCAAAAATCTTTGGCATTTTTATGCACACACACACACCCTGCCCATGCTTTACTGTCCTCTTTGCTATAATGACTGCATAATATTGAAAACTCCTGAGGGCAGGGTCCTATTGCATGGCTTGCTCTCTAAAGAGTCATGCACGCCTGGACTGTTGTTTTAATGATCAAGGTAAGGCTACCAGTCAACATACCACGCTGAATAGGCATCTGCTCTGTAGTCAGAGCTTCAAAAAGTCCTTTTGAAAATCCCACTTCATTAGAGCAATAGAGGTGTTTGTGCTATTTAAGCTTGCAGCCCCAGAACTGTGCAAATAACAAACTGTATCAGTTGAACTTCTGAATTGAAAAATGTTGGAGTAGAAACATCACGGTTTGAATTCCATTTAAAATTAGAATAATCTAATTGGCCTTGCTGGAATGAAAACCTGTAAAATGTCATTTCATTCAACAGAATATATTGCACTTGACTGAATGATACATTTCACTTTGGGAAATTTTGAAAGATTCAACGGACTGAAGAGGCAGATCACAGAATCCTGGAATAGTTGAGGATGGAAAGAACCTCTGGAGATTTCACCCCACTCCTGCTCAAACAGGGCCACTGAGACCCAGTTGCCCAAGTTGCCAGTTACCATGTCCAGGCAGCTTTTGAGCATCTACAAGGATGGAAACTCAGCAACCTCTTTGGGAAACCTGTGCAGTGCTCAGTCACCCCCATACTGAAAAATATTTCCTTATGTTCAGATTCATAAACTCTTTAAAATTGGAATTTTGGTATCCTTCTCCCTCAAAACACCAGGGCAAAAACTGAGAGGCAGGTTTTGCTGTCTCTCTCTCCCCCTCATCAGTGATTAAATAAGCAGCCTATGAGGATATCCTGAGACAGGATACTGCAGTCACTTTCTTTACTTCACTTGGCCTTCTCTAGAGCAACACTGAAGGCCATTCTCCATTTCCCAGTAGGTTGGCTTCATTGTCATGGCTCTTAAGCCATTTCACTCCCTTGCTACACAACTGTGTAAGTACCCTAACATAAACAGAACAGCTCCTACAGGAGAGACACACCTACCTCTGTATTTATAACCTCCTGGCTAACAGTGACTTGAGAGGTGGAATGTGTTAGTGCAGGTCTAAAGTCTCCACTGGTTCAAGGCAGAGATTTGTATGTGAAAACTTTAACCCAGGAGGTGTTTTGTAGGCATTTTGTGGAAGAAGCTGCTCTGTCTGCTCCTTTTGGAGTCATCCCATTTTTTATAAAGCATCCAGATAGTCATGGAGGAAGAGTGTGAAGAATGACTCCTGGCATGCTAGTTAAAACATTCTCCTGGAAGGTGTGACATGCAGGACACTCAACCCTGCTCCAATTAATGCTTAATTATTTACACAAAGAGGGCACAGTAAACAAGAATAAAAGCCAGGCCCTCAGCTCCTGTCTGTTGGATTAACTGAGATGTCACAGGTGAAGAGAAGGAGAGGTTGGAAGTTCAGTGCCCCCAGTCCACACCACCATCTCCCACAGATTATATTTCTTCCTGTAAGTTGGCTAACCAAGGAACTCTTCCCCCACGAGCTCTGTGACCCCAGTCCTCTACTCCTGACACTATTTATGGGAGTCAACCTCAACCCACAAATAGTTTCACACTGACAAAAAGTTGCCAAACGTATTGAGTCTCCACCAGAAAAATTCACCAGCTCTGCAGGACCATTCACAGCTGAACAGCCACCCACGCACCTCCATCTCTCGGAGTTCCCTCCAGACTGCTGGAGCAGGCCAGGTAGCTTTATCTCTACACTCCTTTAAGGTGCTGCTGTCAGATTGCCAGGCATTTTAAGGTGCTTTGACTGCAGTGTCTCATTTACCTGCTAAATGTTTGCACAATGCCAAGCACAACGGGGTCCTGACTCTGGCAGGGGTGCCCAGACACTGCTATCATTAACAGTAATTATGGCTGATTACCCAAATCACCGTTCACGTCATGGGGCAGGCTCTTCCCGGTGCTCAGAGGCCGCAGGGCTCCACCTGAGCGCCCAGGCAGGGCACCACGCCCTGGGCCACCGGCCCTGCTCCCCATGGCAGGGGCAGCTGGAGGCTGGTGGGCACCTGACAAGGTGGCCCAGGCTTCTGAGGGAGGAAGAGGCTCATGCCTTATCCTCTGCCTGGGGCCCTTGCAGTTTTAGTGGTGGTTCTGCCAAAACATTCTGGCAGTCTTTCCTTCAGGGCTCGTTGGTAGCCAGCAGAAGTCAGGTTGTTTGCCAGGGCCTGCGCAATTAGTTGCCCTGTGGCAACCAAGAGGCTGCTGCCAATGTCTGCCAGTGTTGTCATGTCTTCCCCAGTCAGAGGGCATAAGGGATGCAGGGGCTGTATATGCGTCACCTCCCGGGACAGGCTTATTAAAACAAGGAGAGAACTACAAAATGTAGTTCCATCTGCTAGGCCATAATTTTGGCATATGCAAATTAGTAAGCACTGCATATTGGAGAAAGTATAGAGACAAAAATGATAGCTGCTAATTTTCACATACTTAATTAAATTGACTCTGATAATTACCACTCTGTATGTTTTAACTCTGTAAGAGCAACACATAGCCTGTGCACATATGGTAGCAAATATTTCAGAGACTGAGTCAGAAGGTGCACACCAAGCTACATATACTTACCTGGGCTTTGAAATATGGTATTTTTCAAGGCACTCCATGTACATCACTAGTATCTGCTTGTCCAGTGTCATACTCCTGCCATTTCTGGTCTTGCCTTTTCCACTGCTTTTACAAGAAGCAAAATTAAATAGAAAACATTGTCTGAAGTGGAGACTACGCTAAGAGGTGTAACTCTCAAAGTCACAGCTGTTGTTTTAGGCTGGGATGATTCTCTAAGCATTTCTCAAATTACTTTACAAAGAAAGTCAAGCTTTACTTTCCAGGTGGAGAAACAGTGGCAGATGGCAGATCTGGGAGCAGGATGTGGGCTCCACAAGGTTTAGCATGGCAGACAAGCTTGAGAGAATCACATGAGACCTCATCTCTTTTTGGTCAATGAAGGTTCATCCCTCAAAGTCCACTGTTTCTTTGCTGCTACTCTCGTCATCAAGTGTAGGTGTTTCAAAAGCCCTCAGTAATATTTTCCATTATGTTGCCTAAGACTTTGCTGACATTTTGTCATTTTTCAAAGTTCATTTTTTGAAATTTATGTAAAATGGTGCTGTGCAATACTTTGGGCAGCAAACTGTGAAAAGTGCAGCAAACCAAAGCTACAAGTCTGTGATTTCAGTTCTGGTAGTGGGATGATGTATTTTGCCCTCAGACATGGTTTGATTATGGTTGCTGCGACACTGGGATGTACCCAGATCTTCTTCCAACTAAGACTAGAGTGTTTTTAAAATAAAGATTGCAGAAAAGCACCATAGCACTGAAGATCTGAAATTTCAGAGTTCAGCAAAAAATATTTTTATTTCCTTCCATGAGATTTTTCCATCTCCTTTTTCCAATCTAAAATATTTTGCTGATATTGTGGATTTAGAATAATTCGCTTCCAAATACATGCCATAAGGCTCTTTTACACTTGCCTCTCAGATTTTCAACTACCACAAAATCAGGTCATTTGGCTCTTTTTGTTTCATGTATCCATCTAAGCAACTCTTTAAGTCCTACCAAGGTTGTTTACAAGATTTGCAAGATTTCTTATACTTACTTTGTACACAGCACTGAACAGACAATTTCCCTTTAAGTGGTTTGGAATAATTTCTTAATCAAAAAAATGTTTATTTTAAACTTCCTCAAATAGAATAATTTGTCTGATGAAGCAGTACTTTCAAAGTTGACAGGAGCCTTCCATTTTAATATGTATTAGTATGTATATAGTTTTTCACCTAGAAATTGCTCTCAATGTGGAATGTTTCACTGAAGAACAATTTTTAAAGTAGAAAAATTTGAATTAATCTTTTCAGCTTAATTTTAATGAAATGTCTGTCTTGCTTGATGAAATGTTTTTCCTTGATGCATATTTTCCTGATTAGTCTCCTGAGTTTCTGTCCAAGAGGACATCTTTTTTGTCCTGTGTTAGGCAAGGAAAAAATGTTGAAATTTCAAAAACTCTCTGTGGGCAAGAAGGCTATTTCTCATTTTCCTTAGCTACTAAATAGTCTGTTAGGCTAGGAGGGGGCAGCAATGTACATAGGTGGCATTCCTGTGGCAGACTCAAGAGAGCAGCTGACTTTTGCAAGCTTTGCAATGAGAACCCAGACCTGAAATGTCCACTGGGCTCATCCCCTCCATGCATTGTGTTGGGGTTAGCCACAGGAGCAGAGGCTGGGCAGAAGTGGGACTGTGGTCTCTGGGTGGTACCCAGGGATGTGGCTTACAGCATGTGAATCACTCAAACCTTCCTTACAGTTCTTTGGGCAAAAAGGCAGAGTTCTTCTGAACATGACAAAATGTTGACAGGTGAAATGTAGGTTTTGTGATAGAATGTATTGATCTCCCAACTATCACCTCCATGGAATGACCAGAACATGAAATGCAGAGCACCAAAAAAACACCCTGAAGGTCTATCTGCTGTGATACAGAGGAAGGTTCAGCTATGTCCTTTGGAGTTTCCTTAACAGATTGCACATCTTCTACCTTAAAAGAGAAGCAGCAGACAGGATGTGTTGGCAGCCTCAGCATTTAACCTTAAGGTCACCTGTTGTTAGGTAACTCTTCTTCACAGCAGAAGACATCATATCCCAACTTTTCTCTACACAAGAAGAAAAGGATTGTCTTCCCTAAAGTACTAATGCTCTTGGTAAATGCATTGAATAATACTTTCAATATGCTTATATCCTTTCTAATTGCAGAAAATATAATAAATTAAAATGAAAATTTTAAAATTGCACCATGCTGTCAAGAACCATAAAATAACCTAACTTGATGGTGTAGCTCTGCTCTCTGTTTTGATTTTCAAAGCCATGTTTTCTCAGTAAAGCCTTCAAACACCAAAAACATCCAGCATTACAGATGTTTGCAATTATGGGTAACTGAATGAGAAAAACAGGCCTTATTTATCAATCAGGATTTTTGCACACATCATATCCCATCAGGTACAACAGGTATTCCTGGACGTATAGCACCAGCATCACTCCCATTCAAGGATGGCAGGACACATTTGGGATGCCACTAGACACGTGCCAGCACTACACAGTCTCATGTATACACAGTGCCAGGGCAGGTAGCAGAAAACATGACAAGACAGCCCAGGCTTTCTCCTTGCAGGCTGAGCAAGTCTGGAGTGTCCTCTGTAGAGGTTATGCCCGCATGGAATTTTTGACTGAGAGGAAGAAGAAATTTTCCCTTTTCTGCAGCAGTGCCACAGCAGTCAAGCATCTCCTGCTGCCCTGCTGTTGCCTGGAAGGCTCAGTGAAATGTCCCCTGCACATGGCCACATTGATTCACAAGGAGCCAGACGCTCCTCAGAGGGATCCCCCTCAGAGATTTACAGCACACACACCCTTCATGGATCACCTGATATGCAGGAGACCTGATGAACTTGCTAAGCACATGTCAGCCATCTGTGTGGTACATGTGCAGCTGATACAGTGATCCCAGCTGGGTCAGGCTCATGTGCCTATGTTAGATAATACTTAAACCCTTAGTTCTCCATGACATTTTCCAGGAAGAGCTTTGGCCACCCTACAGTTAAAAACTCACTCTGAGTACAAAATAGTCTAAACTTGAAGAAGGAGAAGCATATTGGAGAAATTATGTTTTGATGAATTGTCTTCCTGCTGGATACGTGCCACAAGAACGTATGCACAAAGATGGACAGTCTTCCTTCATGAGAAACCAAAGCTGTTTCAACATTTCAAAGTAGCATTGCATATCAGCACTGCAGCCATGTTTATCTTCCCTGTTAAGAAGACTATTTGTCCTTTTGTAGATTAAAAACTAAAAGTCTCTGATTCTACTGTCATTTATGACCTGATAAATCAGCTGTAATTGAAGAGCAGACACTTAATGTAGTATATCATGCTCAAAATAAACCTGCCTGAAAACCAACTTCACAAGGTGTCCCCATCTCTGAGACAAAGGACCTCACAAGGAAGATCTGAAGCAGATCAGGGTTAGCTGGGAAAGTACACAAGGAAAGTATTGCTGCACATCTGTCCCCCTCTCACCTCATTGGAAGGCAGCCATACAAAATTGGCAGGTTAATTATGCCCTAAAACTGTCAAACAAAATAAGGATGTGGACCTGATGGAATAAGTTTAAACGAGGGTCACAAAGATGACCAGAGGGCTGGAGCACCTCTCCTATGAAGACAGGATGAGAGACTTAGGGTTATTCAGCCTGGAGAAAAGAAGGCTGCAAGGGGACCTTATAGCATCTTTTAGTACCTGAAGGAAGCCTACAAGAAACCTGGAGAGGGACTTTTTACAAGGACATGAACAGATAGGACAAGAGGGAATGTAATAAAACTGAAAGAAGACATCTTTAGGAAGAACTATAGGTATTAGGAAGAAATTCTTTACAGTGAGGGGAGTGAAGCACTGGAACAGTGCCAGAGAAGCTGTGGCCGACCCATCCCTGGGAGTGTTCGAGGCCAAGCTGGATGGGGTTTTAAGCAGCTTGGTCTAGTGGGAGGTGTCCAGGCCCAAGATTTTTAAAATCTATTCCAATCAGCACCATCCAATGATTTCTCTCCATCTGTCTCACAAAGGGTCTCAAGCTGAAATTCAACTCCTTGCACTATACATAAACCTATTTGGTCAATTCAGTGTAAGCTGGCTTTGAAACTCCATTGGAAGTTTTGCTTTTCTTATCAGTGCAACCAGTACCCACCTCCTTGGAGCCATTAAAATTTTTGTGAGGTGTATCTCTTCCCTCTAGCCCAAGCATCCCTGTTTTCAACCTCAGTGGCTTATGTAGATAATGCAGAGCTGGGTTTCATGGAGAGGAGAGAGGAGAAACCAACCTGTGGTAAACTGCCTTCTTTTATAATGCACAAAAGTGATGTGTGAAGGCCTGGCTGAGTTAATGAAATCTGTCTTACTGTGGCCTGAAGGAGGATGGATGTGACAGTATAGCCCTTATATTTTACCCACTGTGTGAAATACCTCTTATGAAAAAAATACATTTGGAAAAGAGTAGCTTCAGTTGACTCCAGCTATGTAAAAGTTAACCAATCAGTCCAGATCAGGCTCCCAAAATTTCTAGTAAGGGCAATTCCAGAGGGCAATTGCAGCCAACCTGAGGAGCTTTCAGTAGTTCCAGGTACAAAGAGGCTCTATGCTTCATCCTCTGGATTTTTCCTGTATCTGGAACATTGCTTCTTCTGATCAGATACTGAAATTACAACATCATTCTGTGACTGAACAACATCAGTCTCCTCTTCCTATTGGGGACTTCAAACACAATTCTCTGGGCTATGACTCATCAATTAGCTTAAGGAGGAACATGGAACAATTTGGGTCTAACTTCTGTGGTCACATAGTCAGCACTGTGGCACACTCGTGCCATTTGAACACCTTTCTTAATCCCATTCCTAGCAAGGCAGTGTTGGTAGCACAGTTACAGGTACTACTCTGAGGCAGGGGAAAGACAGCATTGAACCATGTTGCCTTTTTCTGGAGAGCTGTCAAATGGAGCTGTGAAAAGGGCATGGGATCATTTTGAGGCTGCACAGCTCTGGGAGAGGTTGGTGCACTTCATGTGTTGATGCACAAGCTCACAGAGAACTGGCTGATGCAAATCTGCACTGAACCTGTAATAACTAATCCTATTTCAGAGTGGAGGCACATTTGACTTCTAAAAGGAGAAAATTTAAAGCCTTGGGTCTTCAGAACATCTTATTGGATCCTGCCTTTTTATGTCATTCTTTAAATAACAAACACAATGAACAAGAAAGATGTGACTCAGATAGACTTTCAAAAGAAATGTAACTTTACAATTTTTTATTTTCTTTAATATTAAAGCAACATTTGTTTTCCTATATTTATTCTACTCAGTTTAGATAAATTTAAAGAAATAAAAAAAAAAACCAAAAAGAAACAAACCAAAGAAACAAACAAAAAAGCAAAAACACACACAAAAATCACTGGCCTGCATGTATGCTCCAAGCAAAGTGCCAGCACTAGGACTGTGATAGAAGCAAGTGCTATTGTTAGACTGCATGGTCCATAACAGCCAGGCTCTCAAGACAGTCACAAAAACCTGGGAGTCACTTTCATTATGTTTGAGTGTGTGCATACATGCAAAGCACATTTGCATCACAGGGAGCAGTGAATGGTAGGCATGTAATAGCCTCTGAAGAAGATATAGATATAGCCCACTGTAGCAAGGAACAGTTATGGTTACTTAATGAAGAAGTTGACATGTGATCCTTTCTGCCTTGGCAAAAGTGACTTTAAAGCTGTCTTTTTTAATTGTCAAGGGATTTGGAATTTGTGTATGTGCAGACTTCCAATAATTACATAATGGACACAACAGTAATGGAATAAAGAGAAAGGCAATTCATTTTGATTAAAAGATCCTAGTCTCTTTTAATGTCATTGGTACGACATATGTCACATCCAGAATTATTTTTTTTAATTTCCTTTTATTCTTATTTTTTCCAGAAAAGTTGATTTACCATGATAGATTACATCATTTTTGCATACATTCCACATGTGGCTCTTCTAAAAATTACAAACACAGATGCATAACCATAGCTTGTTTGGCTCCTGCCCCTGAGAGTGACATCCATTCAACCACTAGCTGCTAAAAAGCTGTGCTGCAAAACTGACGTAATGTGTGTGCCAAGAGGAATTGTTTCCACTGGGAAGCAGAAATGAAGTGATTCCACAGTTCTTGATTCTTCATTTACTTCATCTACTAAGGAGAGCAGCTCAGCAGATAGTGTTCTTCTGGACAAGTACCCCTGGCCTAAGTAGCCACTGAATTCAAAGTCCTTGTGGCAGTCAAAGACTTCCGTGTGTCTCATTAACAAATGTACATTACAACATTCCTGTAAGCATGTGAAACAGGCTCTGTTTTCCTATTTTCTTACCCAATAGGTGTTTGAGATATTCCATATACTTCAAAATCAAATAGTGGCTACAGTTTTTTTCACAGGATATGAGAATGTTGAGGTTGGAAGATATGTCTGACAGTCATTTGGTCCAGCTCCTTACTCAAGCACAGTTACAAAGAGCAGATTGTCCACAACCATGTCCAGATAGCTTTTGAATATCTCCAAGGACTGTGACTCCTGATCTATGAGCAGCCTGTCCCAGTGGTAAATCACTCTCACAGTAACAAAGTGTTTTCTAATGTCCAGACAGATCTTCCCGTGTTTCAGTTTGTGCCTGTTACCTCTGGTGCTGTCTCTGAGCACCAGGGAAAAGAGCCTTGCCCCTTCTCTATGCACATCCCCTTCAGGCATTTATAAACATTGATAAGATCCAACTGAACCTTTTTTTCTCCAGGCTGAACAACCACAGCACTCATTGGAGAGATGCTGCAGTCCCAGTTTTTGCAGAAAGATGTCTTTAGCAGCAGCAAAACTGTTGCTGTTTGAGCTTTTACAATTTCTTGTCTATCTACATGTCTATCTATAGCATGCAAAACTCCAGAGACAGACTTCTGCTTTTACTAGATGCTCAGATGTGTTTAGCTCTCGTGTAGCACAAGACATGCATACACACCTTCCTCATAGAGACTTTTTTCTAATTAATTGTATCTTCTTATCAAATATAAGATCTCTGAAGGAAAGTGCTTCATTAGTCTGCTTACAGAGTTTTAAAAAATCCTACAGTGATAGAGAAGGTAACAAACTCCTGCAGTCAGTTCATTTGCTGTCACTGTAACAGACTGTTGGGTTTTATCACAAGGATAATTTTTGAGTGGCATTTTTCAACTTCAGATTCTGAGTAACATATTTTTGCAAGCTAACATGCACAAATGGGCAGACTTTTAAAATTATTTAGGAACCTATCTGATGTCCAGGGCAGTTAGGTGTCTAAATGTACTTAAATACCTGAGCCAGAAGAACAGCAAAGCCAGCTAAACCAGCTAGAAGGGCTATCACAGGGAATAGGTGGTGTCTCTGAGCGGTCTAGAATTAACATAGACTAAACCAGATTGAAAGCAGGGCCTGGCTTTTTAATAAGTGTTTGTCTAGTGACTCACATCATCAAGGCCCCCACCTCTAACTGGAGCTTTTCACACTGAAGCTGCTGGGATGCTATTACTAATAATAGTATCAGGAGCCACACCGCAGAGGGGTAGGTAGGTACCTGGCAGTCGCTGTAGCGTAATAGGGTGTAGCCAGCTCCAAAGGGGCTCTGGACAAGTTCCACCTCGATGATAGAGCTTGGGCTGCTCTCCACAGCTCTTTCAGATTGCATCTAAACACTCCTCCCTGGAACAAAGTCCTCAGGCACTTCTCTGCTTCAAAGCCTGCCTGGGATAATAAGAATGAACAAACGCTTTGTCGCATATGTTGGAAGGAAGAAGGAAGATGCATTTCTTGAGTAAGAGGCTCTGTGTAAACACAGGCTCTTCTCTGAGTGTCTCAGCTCTGTCCAGTCTTCCCACAGTTGCTGCTTGGTTATGCTTTGCAGTAGCTGTCTGTGTTTATGTTGGGGGGATAGCTCACTGTAGACCCACAGTGCAATTCCACCAGCAAAGCCACTACATCTGCTTGTGCTAAGTCCTCCTAGCCTTGTTCTGCAACTGCATGGTGTGCCCTGCAACCTGAGGATAGGTAAAGCTCTGGCAGCTCACAAAATGCTCTATAACATCCTCCCAGAGTCTTGGGAGTTTCTTCAGATATGTCTTCCTCCTTCTTTCCCCTCTGACCAAGTGCAGACTGCAGTCAGAGGTGTGAGGGCAGCTGGTAGGTGATACAAAGTGAAGGGAGTTTCCCTTGACAGCTTTTATGCACTCTTGGTCAGATCCCTATTAGAGGGGGATAAGCCAAGTGCACCCCATTGCTTTTGTATCTTCCTGCAGCTATTTAGGCAGTCCTGACAGTAAAGGAAAATAAGTCATCCTTGTTTTCTCACTAATCATCATTTCTCTCATTCATGTCAGACGGCAACTTAAGAAAATCAATTGCCACCAGAAGTGGCAGTTTTTAAGAGGGAAGTGAGAAAATTTGGGATACTGCCACCACAACCCAAACCACTGTGTTTTCTGGTTGTAGCTGGGCTGCAGTGGGCAACACAAAACAGGGAAAGGAAATAATGCAAGGAAGCTTTATGGAGTAGAAAATGAACAGGCAATGAAAGGGTGTGTTCCTGAAATCTTTCAAAGGGTGTTAACTCTTTCATAACAAGACTAATGACTCCCCCTTAAGATGGTAGTTTCCTCTGTGCCTCATTAGGATTAATTCAGTGGGCCAGATTCATCCCAGGAATCCTTCCACTGAAGTCCTTGGAGTGATACCACCAATAGCCACAGCAAAACAATGAGCCAAACACTGTGTATATGAGGAAAATAGCTGTCCTGAAACTTTCTGTAAAAGTTGGTTATGGCCCTACCAAACTCTCCTGCAACTTTGTGTTTCTTGTGTGAATGGAAATTAAATATGTCAAAAGAAATTTAAGGAACTATATTCTAGCCTAATGTTGGGTTTGCAATATAGACAGAAAAATCAGCCTAGTCAAAGAGTTCATATCCAAGAATGGCTCAAATAGAGTTTGTGAAAGGACTGGAATGAGGCACCACAGCTGCAACCATATGAGGTTGCAGGCTGCTCCCCAAACATTTTCTTTCCAACAAACGAACTGCACAAGCTGCCTTATGCGGCTGTGCACCCTCACCAGGACTGAGGACACATCCCTGCCTCTGCTCCAGTGATGGCCTGATGGACACACTCACCTGCAGCCTCCATCCTTCCTCAAGGCTGAGGACAGCACAGGAGCTCCACCTCCTTTTTGCCAGGCTCTGCCTTGCCCTCTTGCCTTACACACTAAGATGCATAAAGGGTGGGTGCCAGAGTGGCAATAATTTTCTCCTCAAGGCTGTGTTTTGAAGGCTGTGCCTTCTCTGGCTGTTCCACAGGATCTCAGTTAGGCTGCAGGTGGACAGGATGCTTCCCTAGAAAACCTGCTGCTCTGCAGTGCAGGCTCCTCCAGAGTCTCATCATCACTACTGCTGCCTGTTGACTTGCTCTTGGTGGCTTTCTGCTCAGCGCTCAGGATCTTTGTATCATCCTGCTGAGGTGCCCAGGGATGCTGAAGTGCCCTGGGTGTGGCCCTCCGTCTATTATTTTTTGGCTGCAAAGCACGTTTGTGAGTGTCCTGCTCTCCCTCACACTTTATTTCTGCCCTGCCAGCAGCAGCCTGCCACCACTTCAGTCATGCTGACACAACTGCTTACAAAGCCACCCCTCAGCCAGGTTGCTGAAATGCTGAAATGCGGTGAGGGGTACAAGAAGGGAAACGAGCTGGAGGAAACAGGCTGAGTGGAGCATGTGGGAATGAAATGATTTGATTTCTACCCAGTGGTCTACATGGACTAAATAGGGCTTGGTCCTCTGTGTTTCCATGCCACAGATCAGGGATCTGGAGAAGAAGGGCTGCAGCACCAGCCTTTCACTGCCTTTCAGTGTCTTCACCTTCTGTACTGACCTTACTTCTCTTTCCTGTCTCCAAACCTGATTTACTGTGCTTGAAGCAAGGAGAAGGTCAAGCAAGAGAGGACAACAGGAATGAAACATTGTCTGGTCGGGATGTTACAGCTGAGGCAAAGACAAAACTCTGGAGAGATGTTACTGTCCATGAGTTTTTAACAGAGCATTTACACCCAGATCCAAGTCACCAATATCTGTCTTTCCTGAGACAAAGAGAGAGACAGACAAGCAAGCAGGCAGAAGGCAAGGGAGGAAAAAGGGAAGGTTTTGTACTTTGGGAGCTGGCTGCCTCCTGATTTCAGGGCGGGTTTTCAATACGAACATATCTCTCTGCTTGTTCTCTCAGCAGGTCATCCAAAATGTTGCCAAGTACCAGATGTTTGAAGTGGCAAATCATTCGGAGATTTAAATTGTTTGATGCTGATCTGCTTCTGATAGGGGTTTTTCTTGGTTTTTCTTTTTGTTTAAGATTTTTCCTACCCCTAAGCAAAAGTTTGAGTTCAGCTGAAAAATTGTCCTGTAAAAGTGGGAGTGAATGTCTGTACATGTGTAGTGGGGGGGGGGGAAACAAGTGAGAAAATACCTTCTCAGCATTTGTGTCCTTGAATTCCAGAGGTTCTTGAACTCTGAGGACTGAGAGGTGGCTCAATTTTTTCCATCTGTCTGCTGACTCATGTTCTCATCCATCAAGGAAGAGACAGTGAGGGAAAGACTTCTCTGAACATGGGCTTCTCTCTCATGGCTTCCACCAATCTTGAGCTCATCAAATCTTCCTGTTCGTTCACAAACTTCCCGATAAGTTTCATGTTCCCTGAATTGGTTATGTGGCACACTCCCTTGAGCAGCATTATATTTTTACTTGAAAACTCTAAGAGAGTTCCAACAATGATTTCTTATTATTTTAAAAGATGTGCTAAAAAACGCTGGATAAAGCATGTATAAAATACCCTGAAACACTATGAAATGTGACGTGCAATGGTGGAATGGAGTAGGATTTTATTTCCCCTATATTTATCTGCCTTTCAGTTTCTCCAGAGCTCATCTATGCCCAGAGGTATTGTTGATGCAGCTTGTTTGAAAAGGAAATATTCACTGATCACCAACTTTGATAAACATATTCCACACTCAAGAACTTTCTTAGTATAAAAATGGATATTTATTTTTTAAGCCTGAAGGAAACATGAAGATTTGACAATATCCTAACTGATTTATTTTTTATTGGAAAATATCTCCCAGGTTTGGGCTGGGGCATGTGGAAAGAAAAATAGGTTTATTATTGAAAAATTAGTCTATATTGTAAGAAAAGCAATTATGCCAGAATAAATATTTTTAATTCAGAACTGAATGACCATGGAGAATGACCATCTGATCTGGAAACATCACAAAACAGCTTAACCTACAACTGCTGTGCCAGCCAACTTCTTTTTGGAGGGATATCTTACCAGTCTTGTTTGGCTTAGAAAAATGTAACATGCATAAGAAATGCATTACACAACACATAGTGATAATTTTTAAGTGTCACATGAGCAAAGAAGATTTCAGTGTTTTTTAAATGAATGGATCTAGAAACACTTTGACATCTCCAAAAAGATTTTGATTTATTACTGTGAACTCAAAAGTCTTCTGAGGTTTGGTCACTGCCAGCTAACTTATTTTTCCCTGGACATTTCTAGTCAACAGTTGTTTAAAATCTTGTTAGCCGTTATATTGCCAACTGCCCCTCCTTTCTCTTAGTGAAAAGTACTCTTCAAAGTAAAAGACTGCATATATCTGTTTTTGCTTGACAGCAATCAGTTATAGGCAGCTTTAGGAAGTGTGCAGTAATGTGAGCCTTCCTGAGACCTGACTTTGTGTGCTATGGGGGTTTTGTTTGGTTTTTCAGTCCATAGTTACAACGAGAAAAAAATGACATGGGCCTTTTATGATTTTACCATCAACATTTCCAACCTTTTACATCTTCCTTCATAGTCATTTTAGACTGTGCAAAGTGAGTTAAAAGTGGAGGTACCAATCAGACCGATAGTATTTTACTCCTACTCTGCAGGGTTGATAGTGACTATGCAAGGCTGCAGGTAATGGAGAATCACGGTCTCTCTTTTTCCATGAAAGGGACTTGATTCTACCACTCCCACTCAGGCTGAAGCCCTAATTTTACAATACGGGAACTTGAGCAGAAGCAGCAGTGGAAGGGGTTCACGTTTGCCACCCCCGCCTCCAACCGCATCTTTCCAGGTATCAGCAAACTACCCCCACATTAGCAAGCTTAGCTGAGCTTGAAAGTACCCCCCACCATTTTCCACAGTTGTTTTTCTCCTCAGTGCTTCTCGGAGGAGGCAGTGTACGCTGGGGGTGAGAGTAGGCATGCTGAGGCAGAGGGGAGCACCTTCCACAGCACTGGCACTGCTGCCTGGGCAGCCCTGGCAGCTGAATGCATTTCATCCCTACCTGAGCCAAAGGCAGCTCAGAGTCCTTGGGGTCTCCCTGGACACAATCCTGCCTTCTCACACCATGGCAATGCAGTGCTGTTAAGGTATGGGCTCTGTTTCCCTTTTGCATTCCGGTCTCACTGGGGAACCTTCTGGCACTCTTGCTCCCTTTTCTTCTCACCCTGCCAGTGTGTCAGGACTGTACCTTCTCAAAGATTGTGTCCTTTCTCAGTGATTGTCACAGGCCTAGGTTACACACAATAGAGGGGGAACTGCAGCAAGAAAGGAAGAATTTAGTATGCAGATAAATAAACTGGATGATTCACCAGTTTCTCAAGTTCTTATTCAGACGCTATGGGTCTGGTATGAGAATTTGCAAGTAAGGAATTAATCCTCCAAATGCTTCCATAAGTGAGGCCACTTGCTGATGCCAACAGTAGAACTTGTGTACAGCAACTTCATGCATGAGAAGACCTAGACTCAGCAATGTTTTTTGTACCAAAAGAGTTTTTAGGATGGTGCTGCTATTGTCTATAAATTTTTCTTTCATTCTTCCTGAAAAGTCCAAAACTATCCAAATTTTCACTCAGACGCAGTCAAAATACCTCCCCATAAGCCAGGACTTCCAGTATACAAAGCACTTCTCAGACATCCATTAATCCTCAAAACAGCCTGTGAGGTAGGAAATTGTCAGTGTTATTATCCCCACTTCACAGGTGGGGACTCTGATGCAGGGAGATTATGTGATTTGCCACAGGCTACACAGCAAATCCAAGCCAGACCCAGGATTAAAATTCAGCAGCACCTGACATCTGGGCAAGTACTCAAGCCCTGGTCTCTGCTGCCTCTAGTACATGTCTTAAGCAGGTCTCCTGGTGAGCATTCATAATCAAGCACTGTATGTCCCTGTATAGCGCAAGGGTGTGCACACATACCAAGAATATACAAATCTAAGCAAAGCACAGGCTAAAACATGTCAATTTGAAGACATCTCCCCAGAAGTCTAAAGGAAGATCTGCACAGCCAACTTTTGAAAGTTTTATATTGCTAGTTAACTTCAAACAAAGAAGTAAAGTCTGGTACATAAAGTGTTTTTTGTTATGCCAACAGACATAAAGGATATTATTTAGATCAGTGTTTTCCTGTACATTTGCTTTCTAAAGAAAGTGCACAGACTGGCCTATGTTCAAGAGCAGACAAAATTGATTTCCATGTGCCAGGAAACACAGACCAATTCCCTGAATTTGAAAGAAACAGCATAAATTTTCATGTAAGAAGTAAATATTTCTGACAACAGTCTTCTGCTTTGAAATAGGTAGATAAAACATACCATTTGTTGCTCCAGTAGCATGCAACATGTTTTTGTCTCTTTGTATTGCTGAGTTCTCCTTGTCAGTTCCTTGTGCAAACCCCTGATCACAAAAGTTGAATGTTTTTTGTTTTCCACAGTGGAAAGTACTTGTTTGCTGTATCTGCCCTGTCAGGTCTTGCCAAAATGTGTTCTCAAATATTGTCATGAAAGATTAATTTCTATCCTTGGGAAAAAGAACACTTTTTTTCTGTTATTTTCACAGCTTGTGTGCAAGTTATTTCTAATGAACACTGGAAACAACAAAATAATTTAAAAGGTGGCAATGAATGAGAAGATTTTGGATCAGATTTCTTCTCTGGTACTGGCAAACACTCTCTTTATGTCTTCTCATCATATGTGGTCCAAGAGCCTGTGCATTTGAATAACACAACATCAGACCCTTTCTCCTCTAACCTGAATCACTACAGAGCAGCTACTCACTCATCTATATCTTCAGCAGCACAAGCCACTTTCTCTGATTCCTCAAAGCTCTTTTTTCTCACCACAATTCTGTCTTCTTCATCCCTACCCACTCACGTCTCATGTTTCTGCTTCCTTTTGTGGAAGCCTTAGAGATATTGAGAAGATATTAGAATCGGAGAGAGAGATGAAGACAGAGGAGAAGGCTACAAAAATAAAATGTAAAGGTTCTTTCACAGGGAAAAGAAATTAGAATAATAACAATTTTATGCATTTTGAAAGTTTTAAAATTATATTGATATATATATTTCTATAAAATAATTTATTTTATTTGCTTAAATACTTTTGCACTGCTAGATATATTCTGCCTAAAATTAAAAAATGCAGTACGATAGTCACATCTTAACGACATTCAGATATTTCCTGTAAAACACATTGCAACACTAATAGGAAAAATTTTGGACCCTTCACTGCTAAAGAAAACATTCCAAAAAAAGCCAGCCACAGCTCATCTGTTCCTGTTAAAGCAGATTGTCTATGCCATTAGCCAGTGGACCCTTCTCAGCCCACTCAGCATACATACCACTTGCTCTTTTCTAAGTACTCTTTGGTGGGTTTTTTTATTTTTCTGCCCTGTTCCATTCAACATAGAGCAACATGACCATTTCGGTCACTAGGATTTATTTTTGCATTTTCTTTTTTTTTTTCTTCATTCAGTTTATTTCTTTTGTTGTTCTGGGGTTCCTTCCTTCCTTCCTTCCTTCCTTCCTTCCTTCCTTCCTTCCTTCCTTCCTTCCTTCCTTCCTTCCTTCCTTCCTTCCTTCCTTCCTTCCTTCCTTCCTTCCTTCCTTCCTCCAGTATGTATTTTTCTCCTTGATTTTCTCACTGTATTTTATGTCCCATCCTTTAGCACCCAGAGAAAAATTGCTGACACTGGAGATCTTTGTGAAGACAAGTCATACCACTCATAACTGTAATGAAATTGCTCTTGGTCTGTCAAGATATTCATTGAGTGGTTGCCTATCTCGTACTTGGGCTTGGCTTTAAACGCAATGTTTAAAACTGCTTCTTGAGCTGATGTCATTGAGCAGCGCACTTAAAATCCAGTTCAGATATGAACTCCTTGTAAACAGACAGATTGTCCTTTTTGAAGCATGGGGAAGAGCAGAGAAGTGAAAACAGTGCAGGCTGCTCCACTTGAGCATGGGGAGACGCTTCTCAGCACATGCTTGAGAGCCAGGCAAGAACTTATGGACTCCCCAAAGTCCAGGTCCCTCAAGAGCTGTATCAGCCCTTGACAGCTGGTTTAATAACACATAGTAAGAGACATTTTAGAGATAAGCAGTGCTCATACTTAGTAAGACTGCAAGGACCAGACTTTAAAATGCAATGCTACCTCCTGCCACAACTCCTCTGTCTGATCTTAGTCATACGAAAATAGCAATGGTAATATTAGAAATATTGCTTGACGTTTATTTTCTTTGTGCTCTTCATTTAAAGATAAGAATGCCCATGATTTTCAAATCATTCAACTGCACTGGATAAATGTTGCAGCTGTGGGTGTGCCAATTACAGTTAATTATTACTTGACTGATCTGACTTAGCATTAAAATGTCTGGTAGAACTGGCTCTGATCTTGCAAGGGGGACCTTTTCTTCTGTATTCCTGAGTGATGAGGGAGCTTGTTTTCTTGGGATCTGGAGCTCCTGATCATCCATGCAAGAAGACAAGATGAATAGCAAAACCATTCCATTTCATATAGTTCAGCTGCATTGGGCCTGACCTCTGTTTCCTTGGAAAGACATAATTGGGCAATTCACCCCACTGAACTTTGAATGAGTTGTACAAATTTAAATGGTCCCTTTTTCCTGCCAAAGGAAACAAGTAGGAGCTTTCTGATCCATGCCATCCTAAAAAGGTACTGGAGAGAGCTGGAGCATTGCATGTTCAGAAAAACTGTTTATCTCATGCCATTGGCTATAACATAAACTTTTAGGGTCTAGTTCAGGTTTATATAGCAGAACCTTAACTGGTGTATTAATTTTGATAAATCCCACTCATTTTCATCCAATGGCTGACCAGGACTATTGGACTGGTGGGTAGATTATCTTTCCCTTTCCAACTTACTTGTGTGGTTTCAATTACAGCTTTCAAAAGTTCAGTTTTCAGTTATTTCAAGAAAAAAATAATTTTTCATTTGTTTTGGTTTAGTCTGAAACTACATTTTTTATGAGACAACAATAACAAGACAACTGAAATGTTTACTACTGACTGAAACTTTCATTCAACTCAGAATGGGCTGTTGTGTTTTCAATTTGGTGATTTTTAGCTCTTCATTTTCTTATCCCTTAAAAATTAGCATTAAATGCAGACAAACTTTGAGATTAATTATTGCCTCAAAACAAACAAAAAAACCCCAGAAATCTTGTTTCAGAAAATATTAAGACAAAATTATGCAAAACTCAAACAAAATCATGTATAAAGTCATGTCAAATCCTGTTTGAGATCTTCTGACATTATATTACTCCAGAAAAAAAATCACTTACAAAAATATGGTGTTCAGTTCTAGTTTTCTTAAAAGTTATTTCAAATCAGCATCCCTAAACAAAGCAGTTCTTTCTTTAATGTGCCTCCAAGTTCATAAAAGTAGGCATTCAAAGACTACATATATATGGAAGAGAAAATTTGATCATCTAAGTGAGAAAAAAACAAAACCAAAGAAGAGAGATGGAAGTAGAAAGAAATTTCATCTCATTTCTACAGTAATTTAAGCATGTCTTCTGCTGCATTCTAGTCTGCTAAACATTTTGCTGAATTGCATCTCTGATCTTGACAACTAAGAGATGTGGAAACATATATTAGAGCTTATATTTCTAGTGAGGTAAAAAATAAACAGTGCACAAGCCAAATGCATGTACACTGCCCATTTTTAAGACTAGTGTTGTCACCGTCTGGCAGGTGTATGATGAAATAGAAAGGTGGGACCAGGCTTCAGGGTGCTGCTTGTGCTACAGGAGAGCTGTTATTGCACTGGGGAGCATTTAAAACACAAACACTCATCATTCTTCTGTATGCTGTGTTGTGCCATACCCACCTTAGCATTTACAGATCCTGTTTTCCCTCTGCTCCTCACCTCCACTGTTATTTCTTTATTCGCTTTTTTTGTGTTGGGACGCTGAGGGGAGGACTCGCAAGTACCTTTTCCTATTTGTTTCATTCCAAAGTGGAAAGAAAGAAGAGGACTCTGGGTTCCTTTTAAATACTGCTTACAACTCACTGAAGGTGTTGAGATCTAGATTCGTCTTAAGATTATATACCATTAATTATACAAACCTCCTAGAGAAGACATTGCACTCCATTAATTACACACAGCTCCTTGAGAAGACATTGAATTTCATCTCCTATCATCATGTATGAAATCAAACAAGTAAAGCAGATGAACTGAAATCCAAGTCAGTAAGCAGAGTTATAACATGTCTTTGAAAAATCTGAGTATTTTTACAAAATATATTTCCTTTTAAAAATTATTCCTGTTCTGTCTCATTACTACCGGAGTTTCTACATATAAAAAAGGTACATTCATATTTTTCTTATAATTGGTCATGCTTCCAGAGAGGACAGAGAAGTGTAGGCCTGGGGGAAGCTGCAAGTGGGAAACACACCTCTTGGTTCCCTTATACTGTCAAATATTGCCCTATAGCTCTTAGATAGCAAGTGAAAGATATGAAAAAATAAAGATATGAAAAAATGTTGCTTGGAGTGAAGTTCAGAGTGGATAAACTACTTCCACTGAGGCTCAGACACATGGTGTGCAGGATCAGACACTACAGAAGGATCCAGGTGTTCCCTTGTTTTTCACTTATTCACTCAACAAATTTTACAACCATTTGAGATCATGTTATACTGCACATACATATGTCATCGTAGCCAGGGCATATTAAAGAGGTAAAGCAATAGTCATTGAGCACACTCTGCAATTCTGTGCCAAGAGATACTGTCACACACTCTCCATATCGTAACCAGAGCTGTGCCTCTTTTCCTTGTGCTTGGCACGATTTACTGACCATGAGATCATGGCAGATGGGAGTCTGGACATGATAACGCACTTGTTGGGAACTGAAGCTGCTGCTGATAGCGTCATTAAATTTTTTTTGAGAATCCTCAAAGCCAACCTCAGAAACGCCCTCATCTCATCTTACTCTGATTACTAGCAGCACTATAAACATGGCATTCCTGAGAGAGTATGGTGGCTATGCCAGAAGTGAACCCAGTGCAGAGCCATCTAATTGCAGCAACACAAAGCAATAGAGTATAGTGCAGGAAAAACAATGAATATTTGTCTGGAAGTGCATTTGGTTTAGCAGAAAAAGCTCAGCAAAAGCAAGGAAATAATATGAGCCGATTACACAGTTGCCCTGTGGACTTCTGCAGGAAGATGGTTGAAACCCCAGATTGATGCAACCTTACTAAGCTACCCCTGCCTGCCAGCTGAAAGCTGATAGCCAGCATCAGTTGGGTCATCAGAGAAATTAGTTTCAGTGATGCACTTTTGAAGATAGGCAGTACAATGTAAGAGGTGTCTATTTTTTTTTTTCTCAGAAGAAAGAGTAACCCACTCAGAAAACAATTACTGAATTACTGTCAAAACACTGTAGGAGGGAATATTACATCAGCAGGGAGCATTAATGCAACCATTTATAATAGCTTGTGTTCTGACTTTTCTTCCACTTATTGTCAAATAAAAAGGGATGGTCAGGAACTGTGTGGAATGACAACCAACCAAAGGGTATGCTAACAAAAGAAGGAAATGGTGCAGATGAAGTCAGTCATCCACTCTTCCTGCCCCAGCATCTCTTCACTACTACCCAGATGTGAGGACAGAACTTTCTTGGATGAAGCCACCTTGCCCCACGGCAAGGCTGGAGTGCACAGAAAAAGGTGGCAGCTCAGTGTCATCCTTAAAAAGGGATGTTTTATCATGTGTTCTGTTTGTATTTCCCCATGCTGTTCCCCTCCAGCCTTCTCTCTTTTTATTTTCCTCCTTAAAACAGTCTTCTCCTTTCCTTACTAGGCTCAAATATCTATTGACGTGCTAAGGGTTTGATTTCTTGCTTCCCACTGGGCATTATCGAATTTATGTCAACATTATTTCACCAGAATGGAAAGGTAAAACAGAGGTCTGACTCTGTCTACCTACCCCCCAGGTAAGCTCACCCAGATACAGGGTGTGGGGCATGACACTAGAGGGTTAGGAGTCAAAATAGGTGGGGTGACAATCTGGCCCAAAGCCTGGGGAGCTGGTAAAGACAGGATGTTCCCATTGACACCTGTAGTAATAATAGTCAAATTACAGTCCTTTAATCCAGTCTACTGTCAATAGAGTGGAATCTCTGAAAACGCAGGAGAGTTGTTACACTTGCTCTCAATAAGAAGCAAGTGTCATTTCTTGGGGAGCTTTTATCTAAAATATGAGCAGCTAAAGAAGTTGGTGGAAAAAGCAGAACTATTCATAGTACTACACTAAAGAAATACACACAGGATATAAAGTATGTGCTATCAAACAGTTTTCTTGGGATCAAAGGTTCAAACTGTTTCCTCAAAAGATCTTTTAACGGGTAATGATCAGGAGTGAGTGCTTCCATGCCAGGATGCATGATAAAGTATGGCTTCAAGGAAACTGTAATTTCATTGAAAGATAAAGGACCTTGCTTTCTTAAAATGACAGGAAAATATCCCTTATGTTACACTGCCAGATCTATCCCTCTAAGAAGAGAATGAGCTGGAATTCAGTCACACATCTGAAGTATTTGTAAAAGCCAGATCTGAGTGAGTTCATCCTCATATGTCCTTTAAGCACATTGTTTGAAATTATAATTAGGGCTGTACACAAATATATGTACACACACCAACACAATGCTTCCAAAATGCTTCTGTAACTTACAGCTGTAGCATATGCCCAGGAACATGGTGACTTGGTGGTCACTCAGCTCCTGTTGGCAGCTAAGACATTTCTTAAAGGTACATCAGGAAAGTTTCCAAATCTGTTTTCTGACCCTCGAAGAGAACTGACATAAAAACGATTTTGTAAACAAAGTGATTTCCAGTATAGCAATGATGTGGCTGCATTGCACGATTAAGAGACATATTTAGGAGCAGACACAAAAGGACTCTAGGCTAAAGCTCTTTTTCTGCAAATTTTAATGTCTCCTTGTTCTCTGAGAGACAGACACAAGTGACTGCAGAGCAAATAAATTACAGCCACCATCTGCTAGTCGCTGAACTTTGGATGTCCCTTCATGGTATTTGCTCTACAAAGGGCATTGGTTCATTGCAGACTGTAGTCCTCTGGACAGGACTATAATGGTTTGTGCCTTCAGCTGTGGAGGTCTTTGGTTTGGTTTCAAGTACTGTTTGAGATGCTGTACCAGCACAGTAGGTAGGGGAAGGTAATTGTGATTATGTGGCTGTAAGGTTTCATCTTCTTGAGTAAGAACATAAAAAGTCTAGCAAACACATCTGGAGGCTCATGCCGCACTTATCAATAACTCTGTTTCCAACCTGGTTTGAGCAGCAGAGAAAATATGCAAACTTCACAGCAAAGCAAGGGTACACATTTGGCTCTAAAGACTTTCCTGTTGCTGATAGAAATAATAACAAGGTATCCAAATGCTGAGACAACAGGGAGACCAAGAGCCCATGAGCCTTTCAGTGTGTGCTGCAGTGCTCTGCTCTCCTGCAGCCCAAGCATGCCACCAAGTTCACCTCTGACACACAAAAATAAGGTGCTTTTGCTAGTCAGAGTAGGTTGGACTCTAGAGGTTGAACATCTGCTGCTTTTCCTGAAGGTTTCAGACCTTTTCCCAATTAGTATTGCCCCATGTAATGGTAGTTTGCCAAGCAAATTACAGAAATTTCAGGCTTAATAAATACCACAAGAGCCACAAGTTCGAGTTTGATTCTGTTTTAGTTTTGCGTGCTACAACATGAAATTAATCTAACAGTGCGTCTTCAAGTGCTTTCCAAATAACTCTACTGTTTATTGCACACTTCTCTCTGTTTACAAAAATTGTTAAAGCCATTATTTCTCTAGGTGCTTCTCTTTTTGTAGCCCTAAGTTATTGTCTTATAGTGGGTTTTGAAACGGTGAGAAACAATTTGCATTAACTTCTCAGCTATAATTTATAAGGAACATAATGAGTCATTGTCACAGGCTGTCTGCCTTTGTTCTCTTCTACTTCCTTCTTTCTAAATGGAATTTTCTTAGAAAAAAGTACTGATTTTGATAGACAGCTTTGGGACTCTTAAAAAAAATAGGAACATTTCTGGAAAGTGAGTCAAAGACAAATTTTGACCAAAGAACAAAGAGATTGAGAGAATGTGTTCTATTTAGTGATGAAACTTAAAGGAAGATTTGTATAAAGGGTATTATCCATTCTTTACAAACACAGTCACCGCTATACTTATATACTCTATACCTATTGCCTAACAACGGCTTGCTGATTGCAGCAGTGAAAGTAGCAGAAAACTCTAGCTCACAGAAATGTTTGCACTTTGCAACACTTAGGGTTTGGTCAGGCAGCTGGATTTAAGGGCAGGCTTAATAAGCAATTTTATCTCCCTGAAATAAAACTCTCCTTCATTTGAAGACTTCTAATCTCATTTCCAAACATAAACATTGCAGACTGTGAAGGAATAGTATGTTCTGTCTGGTTTTGAGAAACAAAAAGGTAAGATAAAATGTGGACATCTGGGGCGATCATGGTTGCAACCCAGTAATTATTTAGATTGCTTAGAGCCCATAAACTGACATGTGAAACACACCCAGCACAAATGTATTTTGCTCCTTTCTAATTTCACACTGGGATAAATTATTTTATTTCCCTCTCTCCTCTGGGCTTTCATAAATCCTTGCTTTTTCCCTCACTAAAGATGTGCATGTTGGATGGAGAAGTCCCTCAGGGTCCCCAGCAGTTCTCATTTTCACCAGTCTGACTAGAGAAGCAGAAGGGCCTGGTTTGGTTTTGTCGCATAGAAAGTGGGATTTCTCACAAACAGCCTTAATGGACAAATGTTTCATAACCCCTTCTGAGTAAAGGGTACCATTGGTTGTAGCTTGCAATCACCACGTACTGACAAGTCCCCTACATGTAGGCACTAAACTTTGTTTATGTTTCCGTATTGAATACAGCATTTCTGTTTCAATTGTTTAAAGAAAACCTTGAGCTTCACTAGATGTAGACAGAGGAGCAACTCTTGAGTTAAGCCAAGTCAGCAGCATTGAGCTGGTCTTTCAACAGATTTCAATATGGGTAGGAATAAGTTCATGCAATTCAGTTCAGAAAAGTAAGTGGCTGCCGTTAGACTTGTACAGTACCTTAGAATTACTAAAGCATATTTAAGATCTCCCCTGAACAGGGTTTACAGACTATTTCGTGCTATGTGTGAGAGATGCCGAGTTCATCTCTAGTTCCAATATGAGTGGCCATAAATAAATATGTATATTTATATAAATACACTCACACATACATACAGCAATCATGGGTTTATGATTAGCTGAGGCTGACTATCTGACTAAGATGATACTGGGATGAATCATTGCCACACTAAATTTGCTCAAGGTCAGACTTGTTCTCTGTCTTCTTTTTCCTTCATAATATGGCTTTTGTTCAAGGTGATCCATTTAAAGTATGAAAAAACCCCAAGAAGTATCTTTGAAAATGTGGTTTATTTGCATAAGTAAATCTTTTACAGGAAAAGAATACATGCATTATATTTATCTGGTGATATCTTTTTATCCCTTTTCTTTACTTGTTTTCCACCCACATTTAGAATTCAACTTTCTCATGTGAAACCACTGAGGTCTTTTTTCTGATGTAGACATAACACAAATGTCCTGTTAGACATTCATTGTGTGACTCATGGGCCTTAATGTGGAGAAATCTAGAATGCACAGTCTGAAAAAAGTGGCAGAGAAATGTTCACAGTCAGGAGTTCCACATGTAAGTCAGGATCAGCTCTGAAAATGAGCAGAATTATGTACATGTAAAACAGCTTCAGGTCTTTTGTGTGGCAGATGCGAGGCTATAGCATACAAACCATGAAGATTGAGGGAGGTGGGTTTTGAATTAGGAACCAAAAACAACAAATGTAAATATTCTTCTCCAACCAGACAATTTGAGAAACAATATGAGGAAAAAAAAATAAAATATGTCTAGTGTGTCTGTGCTGAAGTAAAACCAGCACGTCTTTGTCACATTAGCATGAGATCAGAATCAAGTCGAGAAAACTCAGAAGAAATTGTCTCTCAAATGACACTGCTAAAAGTTTTCCAGATAGCTGGTGCCATTTAATGATACATTTTTGGAGATCTCCTTAAAAGCATATCTATCAGCAGTTGCAAAAGCTAGCCCTGCACCCACAGCTGAAATGAGGATATTTTTCAAGATACTAGATGAGTTTCAAAACTTCCACTTCTCTCTCCTTTGAAAAACTGGGGTTTTTTTCCATGGTAGTCACTTGCCTTTTTGTTTCTGTGTACACAAGGATGATGAATGTGACAACAAATGGAGCTGAATCATGGGTGAAGGTGGTCCAGGAGATGCAAGAAGAAGAAGGAGCACAGGCTGCCTTTCCCTGCGGATTGGATCTGGGCTGGGCAACCTGCAGGCTCTTTCCAGCTGTACCACTGGCCCACTGCTTAATCTGCAGCAAGATCTATCACTTCTCTGCCTTCCCCATGTCCTCATCTCACCCAGCTGTATTGCAAGCCACCTGAGCCACACGGGGACCACACCAAGTTCTCGGAGCCCTGCCCAGGCTGGTGCCTGCTGGCTCCCTGGTGGCTCCAGCAGCAGGCGGGCGTGGGGAGAGGCAGCAAGCCTCTCTGTCTGATGCACACCAGCCCAGGATTCCCAGCAGGAAGGTGCTCTGTCCTGCACCTAGGCTGGTGTATTCCCAGACAAGTCAAATGGCTGGAGCAGAGCCCAGCCTCTGCCTGCAGGGAGGGATGGGAGGGAAGTGAATATTAGCTGGGTTCACTGTGCTCATCAATCCTCTGCTCAGTGACTTCCAGACAGATGAAAGAAGTGGGCCTGGAGCAGAGACATGCTGCAGGCTGGCAGTTCTGGGGACTGGCTTTCACCCACCCAGTCTCATGACGATTCCATGCATTTGGTTTCCTCAAGTTTCAAAATTTCAATGCTGTAATCCCAAGAGCAGGAAATTCTAGGAAAATGCAAGAACAATGAACTTTTTCAACCAACAAAATCATATCCAACCTCATTAATATTCCTTAATTTTCAGAACAGGTACAGTTTGTGTGGCTGCAAGATCGATTTTTAGCTTGACAGTAAAACCAAATGAACCTGATGCAAGTATAATTGTGCCAGCACAAACATTTTGAGTTTACTTTGATATCAGTGCAGAAGTTTTCAAGTCAGAAAATATTCAGACAAACAAATTAAAGAAAATTGACCCCTTTTTCTTCTCAGCCATCTCTAATTGTTTATTTTGTTTATTCTGGTCCCTGTTCACCATATATTTTTTACTCTTTTACATGGCTTCATTTAAGCAGGATGGTCCCAAGCCAACAAGTTACATTTCTGTGATCCTGCAAGGTGCTGAGCAGTCTTCTTTTGATCCAGGAGAGATCAGAAGCAATAACTTACTTTCAGGTCTTTGAGACTATCTCTGCATGGAAACTCTTGCTTTAGCTCCTTGTGGTTTCAGGGCCAGCAGGTCAGTGTTTTGTGAGGTTCAGAGCATTTTTGTACTTTGATTCTCAGCATCCACAGCTTGGACAACATGTTCTCCAAAGGACAAAACTGTTGTAATTCCACCCAAAGTAGCTATACAGCAATGTGAAGGAAAGGTTTGCATCAAATTTTGCCTGATAGGGAACATTTCTGCTTGGCTGAGCTTCCATCAGATGGATAATCCAATGAAAAGCACTTTTCTGCCTGAAGATTTAACTTGCAAAAGTACATGGGCATCAATGAGCTTTCTTAAAAACAGATTTTTTTTTTAATGCAGAACTCTTTTTCAGCTGAAACTGTGCCTACAAAAAAAAAAAAAAAGGGATAATCATTGCTGACAGATTTTTTTAAGACTGTCTTTATTTCCAAATTTTTATTTGATTTATTGAAGCTGTTAAAAATGCATTTCTGCTTAAGACTCCTGAGACTTAAGCAGAAAATCTGTCAAGGTCAAGGAGGGCACACAGGGGCAAGGAGAGTGCTTGTCTCAGACTGATACTGCTTTTGAATTACATATGCTGTATGCTGCAGGAAGGCTGTGAAACCTTATGCAAATGAGTAACTTTGCACGGCTGAATCACCCTTGCTGAGCTAATTTTTATCAATTACACACATTCCAACAGACCAATGAATTGTCCAAGGCTTACTCATGTCTGTAAATCTTTGTAACTCTAGGGCTTCATTTTCTTCCAGACAAACTCAAAACTGTAAAAGATTATGAAAAATAACAATATAAGGAGAAATAAAGTGAAGATAAGAGAGGAAAAAAAATCACATACTTTTTGGTCTTACTCCAGGTAAGACCAAAAAGGGATGGAAAGATAACTGTAGAGCTGACCTAAATAGAAGATCAGGCTCAATTGCAGTAACTTTGTCAGACATGGGGCACGTCAGCCAAATCCTGGACTCAGATCTCACTCAGGAGACTGTTCCCTAGTAAAACTCTAATAGGATTAGACCTAAAAATCTCAAGTACTGTAAAAGCAACAGAATTCCAGGGCAATAAACAGGGAGGGAATTCCAGACAGTAGGACTAGTAGCCTAGGGGTAAATATGGATTTTGGCAAATTCTGGCCTTAACTATGTGAGCTTTTTATATACACATTTCCAGTACTTAGCTTACTTCACAGTAACCTGGCAAAAATGAGGTCAGACTAATATATACCTCTGTTTTCCCTTATAAAATTACCATAGACTACAATGTAAGGATAATCTTCCATTCTACATCTTAATGCAATTTCCATTCATGAGGGAATCATAAAAGTATAAAAAGTATCAGGCCTTCACCTTTTTTAACATGGCAAAATAACAGCTCAGTAAATGCAGTTTGTCCCACTGGGAAAAGGGAATAAAAGGAGCTTTTCATGAAGTTTGTTAGGACGTAAGGTCAGCCTAACTAATTAGTCCCAGAAAAGTATTATGTCCTTCTTAGACATAACCAATCCTGTTTTGAAAGTCAAAATGCACAGTAAAAAGTGGCTTCAAAATTATTGAAGGCATTTAGAAAGTGAATTACATGTTCTACTTCCATGACCCCTTAACAGTTGGAAAAAATAAAGCTCAAAACTTATTGCTCTTTGCAGATGCAGCTCTAGCTTCAGCAAGGACCACTTTATGTTCCATCAACCTTCAGCAAGGTCATGAACAGCTTTCTGCAAGTCAGTAGCAGGAGATAGCAGCTCCCACATGCTACACTTCCACAAGAGGTTATACAAAAAATATTTAGTGGCCAAACAAAACCATAACACCTTTGAAGAACTTGTTGAAAACGTTGCTCTGTACCAGATTAGGTGTTAGGAGCTTGATGAGTGATGTACAAGATGCCTTGTTATTACTATTTGGGAATAGGTTTCCTTCCAATCACCTCAGAGAATCTGACCATTTCTCCCACACTGGTTCACTCTCTGCTGATTCATTTGAACTCATAAAAGTTGATGGGTTGTAATTTTATTAGAGGTCTATAGGCTCAATTAAGTGATTGTTTAACATAAAGAATAAAGACCATCTGAAACAAGAACTGGAGATGGCCAGGAACTTTCTTTTTGAAAAATGGCACTGCACTGAGTTACCTATTTAAGTGATTTTTGGCACAGTCAATGTTTAAACCTGAAAGGTGTTAAGCTATCTTTAAAAGCAGTGTTAGATTAAGCATATTTAGTATGATACCACCAAAGATTAACTGGAAATGGTCTCTCCTTTGTTCTAGGTGCCATACAAACAGAAAGTGAAAGATAGTCACTGTATTGAACAGCCTGATCTAGGACAGCTAAAATGGACACAGAGTAAGTGCAACAGATTGAAGTAAAAAACAACAGGGTTATGGGAAGAAGGGGAAACTCCTCCCATTCCCAAATGCATCTTCTGTCTTGTTCCTGTGCCACGCTCAGTTTCAGGAATCCTTGTGGCCAAACAGGATCCTGATGTTCATGGAAAGGTTGCAAGGCACATATTTCTTACCATACAAATCTTACAAAGCATCATGACAAACTTTTAAGTTGTAAATGCATGTGCCTTATTAGCTGAACAGTAGCTTGGGCTATGACAGTCAAGTCAGATCTCTGGCAACAAACAAATAAAAACCATTTTTCTCCCTTTATATCACAGGAAGAGGGAAGGATGTATCTAGTGAACAAATGGTAAGCAGCCATTCAGTGAATGGACCTAGGATACGAGTCCATTTCTCCAGCTGAAGTATCCAAGAATTCCTCTCTCATCTCCTTGTGCACTGATAGTGAATTTGGAGGAAATCACTTCATGACTCCACCACTTCAGGGCCTCCCCCACATGGCTGCAGCTCAGCCATGATGCTGGGGCAGAAAGAATGGCACCAAATCTAGGAGGTGCATTTATTCCTTTCCTTAAAGTACCTCCTGTCCTTGCTTCAGAAGTTCACACAGGCAACTCAGGAGAAACATTTTAGACTATTTGACTGAGTTTAAGGAAAAAGTAATAAAAATGGTTTTACCATGTAGAACAGCAGCACAAACTTCAGGTCTGTTTTGCCTGTCAGTGGTATCATAAGCAAATCTCCAGGACTCACAACTCCATGCTTTCCAGGATCAAGCATTTTGTGTTTCCACTAACACTTTTGCTGGCCAATCTGACCAATCAGCTCCTTCACCATTCCAGCCCTCAATTACACTACAGGGACTGGAACAGTGAAAACTTGTCAAATAAAACTGTTAGAATAGACTTGCTTTTCAAGAGCATGAACCAAGCCCTTCAGCAGCAGAAGATCAGCCCATTTCACGTTGAGTCCACACACTACAGGAAGACTAACCTGAGTTTTGGCTGATTTGGGATACACAGCCTTCCTGTGAGGGCTGATACACAGCCCTGTGTGTGTGCTCTCCATGCACCTCTTACTTCCAGATCTCCTTGGCAGAGCCCAAGTGTGACTATTCCCCTCGCCTGGACTGTCTGCAAGGATGAGATGTTGGGGGAGTTTCGTGCTGACACCCCTAGACTGGTCTCAAGAAGCTCTAGATTTCAATGAGGACTGCAGCTGCAACGTACTGATCTGGATCCAAATTTCCCAAAGCAGTGCTCAGATGATTTAGTTCCTCGTTGAAAGGAGCCAGCACTGAATTTTAAAACTGAAATCAGAGCCAAACTTCCTCAAAGTCTGGGAATGTTCTGATCTAGTGGGTTTGGTTTGAGCCCATCTCTAATATGAACCATATAGAAAAAAGGCCCAAATCTGCTTTCATTTCCATTCACTTCACATGAGAACAGGTTGGAAAATTTTCTTGCAATGTAAGTTTGTCAGAAAAGGCCAGTAGGGTCAACCAGTTATTCTCGTATCTTGCAAGGAAAAATTCTCCATGAACATATTTTAAAAGCTGTATAGTTCTCATCCCAAAAAGATGTTTCCAATAATTTGCAATTTTTATTGCTTTTATATGGATTTATGCTGTTACCTGTTCGTGATGCACCATTTTTTTCCTTGACTTAGCGGCAGCTCTCAGACATATTGTGCAATTTAGAATATTATTATTGAGGAGATATCATCAAACCATGATCCTAACTGATAGAGTCCATTCCTTTGCTTTATGTGTGGCACCAGTGCCTAATATTAACTGATATGTCTCATCCATTCTTCCAGCTCAATGTGCAGCTTGTGGGAAAATTTGGCACTTAATGTACAGATATACTGGGAAATTTTATATTATTCTAATAAAAATACAGGGATAAAATGCTGTTCAAAATGTTAAATTCAAGTATGATGCATGCATATTCTATAATTTTAAAATGTCTTTAAAATAAATTCTTCACAAAATTTTACTTCAAGGTAACTTCTGGAATTTCTTGGTTTGACTTGATTTGGAAGAAAATTGAGCAATCCCCAGTGAGATGAAAGACCCAAGCATGACCAGTTCAACTTTACCTGTATCTCCACAGGGTGTCAAGGATTAGATCCCAATTTACCTTGGAACTGTATATGAAAGTGAAACAGCCTTTGCACAAAAAAAACTGCAGACGCAGGAACAAAAATAAAACCCATTTCTAAAACACCCCTAAATGACAGACCAAATGTAGATGTGATGCAGGTGATGTACCTGTCCTGACATGGAGGGCCACCAGCGTGGCATGACAGAGCAGAAAGGAAGCCAAACTCTGAGACTGTAGCTGGCCCTCACTGGCCCCAGTGACTTGAAGCATGATTTATCCCTGGCAAAGTAAATTTTTTTCCAGTTTCATTGACTAAACTGCAAGGGCACTGCAGTCTCAGTCCTGCCTGTGAAGGAATGCACCACATGCCAGTCCAATGCCTCCTGAGTTTGTGATGACCATGTAGTACTAGGACACAATGCATGGAAAATCACAGCTACAAGAAAGTCCAAAAATGTATGAGCCCAGCTCAAATGTATGAGATCTGCTGTCTTGGCAACTAAGTCACCTTAGATAATACTTTCATCCACTTGCTTTGGACATATTTTCTATGCACAAGGTTTTGCTGCCACCATCAAATAGCAGGCATACTTCAGGAAATCACATTTCAGTCACCAACTGCTCATTTATTGTAGTTTGTGGCTTTAATTTGTATTCTAGTTAGATTAAAATCCTTACTGTGATTTTCTTAAATAGTCATCAAATATTCATCAGATACAAGATTCCTTTATGTAAGAAACATCCAACTTTCAACTGGACAACCCAGAAGTGGTAACTCTGAACACCAATGTGCCTTATATTCATAATACATGCATAAATTGCATGAAAAGTTTGGGCTTAAAATTTGTATTAAAATGGTGGTGTAAGAAATAAGCCTCTTCCCTTGGTCTGCCTAAGTGAGTCAGGTGCTTCCAAACCTCTCCTTTCTGCTCAACATTCCCTACATAGAGCAGCATGCTCTGTATTTTCCAGCACCTATTGAGCTGGTATCATGACCGTGTTCCTCACACTATGGACAATTACTTTGTGCTGTAAATCAAGGACTTCTGGAGTGCACCAGACTTACAACACATGCTCAGACCATCTGGGCAGGACATGTATATGAATTCCTCAAAATCTGCATTGACAAGGCTTCCGGAGTGAGAAAAGGAGGATATGTCCAAGAAAACCCAGATGTATGATATCTTAACTGAGTCTAATCTTGGGAGGAATTGTGGCAGGGCAGATTAGGTCACAGATCATCATAATTCTTAGAAAAATACCTCACAAAGCTCTAATAATCAGCTATGGCATGTTTGCAAAATTCAATCTCCCTTTCACTGGAAACTGAGACAACACACTCCAGATATAAAAAAATATTCCCCTGAGAAGTTTCAAATCCTAGTGGCAATGCATGGAAGCACTAACCCTTCTTAAAAGCAAAGGGACAAAAGAAAAATAAATCAACATTTTCCCAATGTATTTCTTTCTAATGTCATTCTTAATAACAGCTGAATCCAGGTTGTTACCTTCTGCAAAAGCATCTAAGTGAGATGTACACTTAGGAAGTTTTTAGCTAGAAATGTCAGAAAATTAATCCAGAACTGTAAACATCTGGACCAATCAGAAGTAACTGCTGCCACAAACCCTTATACAGGGTAAGACAAGACCAACTTTGCCATGCTGATGTTCTGTCCATAACAAAATGGGTTTAATTCAATTTAAGAGTCTTCACAGATGATTGTATCTTTTTAATTAAATTAATTTAAAAGCCTATTATATTTTTACTGGTGAAAATTTCATGCATAAGCCCAAGAATAAACAAACAAATAGAAAGATGCTAAGGAAGCAGGACAATAATATGCCTTTATGTGCAAGACAACTTGATTCATTGGAGTAGCGTGGCAGAAGCAAACTTTTAAAAGGGACTTAAATGTGGTCAGTCTAATCCAGATCCAAATCTAGCCTGGTTACTTCATTGTAATTGAGATCAGACTCTGATGCCACCAGCAAAAGCTGCAAATAATCTTTTGAATACCATTATTTCGCCCTTACATTTGTTGGCAGAGCTTCAGCAATACATTTTGGAACCTGGGATGCCTCCTTCCCTGGTTTGCCTCTGGCTGCTCCTGCTGGCAGGGGTGCATGGCTGGTCGATGATGTCTAAAGTCAGAGCAAACCCTGTCTTGCTGGGGCTCTGCCTGTGGGGACACTGGACAGAGTCCAGACGGGGAACAAAGTAATCAAAAAGAGAACAAAGTGATCAAAGGTGTCTGCAATACAAAGGAGAAGATGAAAAGTGACATGATTGGGAATAAATTCACAGTTTGAAGGAAGAGAGGTGTGACTGTGCTTTTCTAATTCTGTCCAGGATTCAGAAGGAGACAGCCAGAAAAAAAATAGCACTGGGGGAGTTATTTTCTCATGGTATCTCCAGCCAAAAGCAAGTTGTTACCAGAAGTCTTCTGAGACACATTGAGTCAGGAACAGGAAAAAAAAAAAAAGTGCTTTGGACTTAAGGCAAGATGTAGATGGCTTGAGGCACCCACTTCAAGAGCTGTCTTCCAGAAAAACTCCACCCAGCAGCCACACAGCCCTGGAAGTTCCAGCGTCCATGCGGCTCCGTGGAGCGCAGACACGGGCCTCTCCTACCCCACGCCGAGCCACACGGTGTGAGCAAGCTTGGGCACAGGGACAAACCCCTGCCTACAGACTCTTAAACCTCCCAGGGACCAGGAAATATGAACTGGGACAGTTTTGTCCACAGGCATCTGTGCTCTGAACAAAGCTGAACATCTCTGCAGGCTGCCTCTCTCCTTTGCCAGCACAAGTACCATTTACCCCACTGGGGCTTTTCTCACATTTTATAGGCAAAACAGAATGCCTGACATGGAGCCAGTCCAGGGAAGGGATGGCTCAGCTCCCCTCCAGTCTTGAGCATTCCAGGATAAGGGTCTTCTGCTGACTGGACAGGTTGCTCCCAGCAACATTTGGAACAAAGGTCCTTGTGTTAGTACACCTGCATCCTTAAAACAGCATGTAAGCTGTAAATAGCACCTCTGGCTGTTCTAGGGATAAAGGTGGTAGAACAGTCATATGGAGGAGAAGGCCTTGTACACACATGTAAGCTGCTTCAGGCAGTGCTTTTCCTGCCATCCACACTGATGATGATTTTCTGTATATGTTGCATGTATATAAATGTATTTGTACATGAAATCATTTCTATGTATGCATTTTAAGATATGAATATATGTATAGATATACTATGTGTATTTATTTAGATTGTGAAAAGACTGATTTAGCAGCACTTCAAAACCTCAAGCAGTTCTAGCACGAGGATGGAAGCCTGCTGTTTATGCAGGCTATTGTTAAATATAATTATTCCTTTAACTCATACCTCTCTTTTCATATAAAGCTCCAATGTCCAATCAAAGCACGTCGCTGGTGGCTCAGCACTGTGTGTGCAATGGTGTGGATGGGACAGGTGTCCCATCTCTGGTATTGATGCTAACATCAGCCCATGCGAGACTTGCAAACAGCAATAAATAAGTTTGACACAGCTTTAGCAACACTTTGAGTTGTTTTGTTTTGTTTTAAAAAGGGAATTGAAAGCAGTGCTAAATAAAATGAGAGGGGTCACAAGTCTGTGGCCAAAATGGAACAATAACTATAGTAAACTGTTGAGCAATAAGAAACAAGAAGAGTTTTTCTTGATTTTTTTGTTTATTTGTTTGTTTATTTGTTTTCTACCCTCCTTGAATGTTTTCCACTTCATGTCACCCACTGGATTGTGTAAATTAATTCCATCTGGATCTCTCCCAGTTATGTGTGCTGAGACACTGGCAGTCTTCGAGTTGGGCAGAGCAGTTGCGTCTGATTCAGATTTCTCATTACTTCTGTGGGAATGCTACTCTTTCCCTCTGTGATGGGTTGAATTTGTCCTGTGGGAATGGGAGCTGTTAAAGAGTAAAGAGCTCCAGCATCCACCCAGTGGTGTCCAGTGGCTTCTGACCCAGTGGAAGTAAATTGCATGGCAGTCTATACATTGCAGCTGCCACAAACCACCCCTCAAGGCAGAAAGGATGATAACTTCTCTTTTTCTCCAAAATGTTAGTGCCTGGTGTCCAGACTGGCTGAGCTACCAAACACCAGCCATTTTTTGCCACCCTGTCAGGCAGTGAAGTCCAGACCAACCTGATGGTCACATCCTGTACTGACGAACAACACAGCAAACTACCAAGCACAGCAACATTTTGAAATAATGCATTGAAGTGTCAAAAACAGGGTTAGGATCTTATTATTTCAAACAGATTTTGATCTCTCACACCCACAGAATCTCATAGATTGTTACTCAGGTGGTTTTCCTTTAACACAGGCAGTAATAAAGACTTTGAACCACTGTAGGGTCAGCGAGTGGTTCCACCTGCAAACTCAGTGCAGGAAGATCTGGAACCCAGCACCTGGGCAGGTGGAAGGCGCAAAGCAAAACCTTGTCCTACATCCTTGTCCTAGAGAGGCACGCGCTCTGATCAGCTGCAGTGCATGCAAGGATGTGCAAGTTGTCATAAAATCATATCTGTGTCAGGAAGAAATTGCTTTTAGTTGGATGAGGCTGACAATCACTCCTCTTTAATGGAAGAAATCTCAATGCATGCGTGACCTATAGTAGAGCTACTCAAATGACTGTGAACTGCTTAAATAAAAGCAGAATTTGGCTCCAAATAGTCAGTAGCTTATGAATGTCAATAGCATCTCAGTGGGTTAAGGAAAAAATACACTACAGGTGGCTTTCTAATTGACCAGAGAAAATTTTGGAAATTTAATCAACACATTTGGTCTGCACATGAACAATTCATTTCACAGATGTTTTGTTAAGAGGCCCACAGGCCTTATGTTGAGGGAAAACTCCATTCAGCAATCTCTTATTTTTACTCACATTGTTGAGTGGAGAGAAAATAGATGCTTCAGTTGACAGTTGAGGTCCCTTTTTGCCACACATGGCCTACATGTGAAGCAGTTACCAGTCCAACCCTGTACACTTACAGAGCAAGCACATATTGCAAGAGCAGGTACCTAAAAAAGCAGGAGGAACACAAAATAGCAGGAAAATTATTAATATTATAAACATAGCTACTCATAGCCTTTCTCAGATATTTTGTAGATCTTCTCGGATCATCAAAACTGAAGTTCTCAGTGAAGGTATGAGACACAGAGTGTTTACTCCTTGGTGTCTGTAAACAGCATTTTCTGGGAAAAAAAAATCTGTTATTTATTTTTTTGGTGTAGCATTTCATTAGATGTTACGAAAGAAAAGAAACTTTCTGCAAAAGTGGAAAGAAAAAGCAGCATTTCTGAATACCAAGTATCCATGTGAGATGTTTTTGTTTGTTCCTCCAGCGCAAGCCAAATCTTAATCTGCTCATTTTTATTAGTGTTATTGATGCATCAGGGAAAAAAGTAAGCAACCAGAGAGTGTTCTTTAAACAGATAATAAAAAATCCCTCATTCTCAAAATCGAAAACAGATTGCTTCATGCCTGAAAAATATGGTCTCATCGTAGGCATTGTTTTACAAGGCAAATAGACTCTACTCATTTGTAAAATGAGGAACTTTCACAAAGAGTGAAAACCAAAAGTGCTGACACAAGAGAGGAAGAATGTTACCGCAGTGTAATGTGAAGAAAAGAGACCCAAAAAAATCCAAACCTATACACTTTCAATCCTATGCATATATGCTAAAACTTTTTTATGTGATTCAAATGTTTTAAGGGAAAAAAAAATGAGATCTTCTCTGGTCGAGGTGTCTTAGACAAGATTTACCTGGGAAATACGTTTGTATGCCCAGGTGTTTCTGCCACCTTCTCCTTCACATGTTTAAATCTGATTAGTGCTTCCATTAAGGAAAATTAACCATGTTTTGTAACTGAAAAATGAATATGGGTAGAATAGGCAGAACTGTTCTTGTAATCAATGGCTTTTCTTCTGTTCCTTCCTTGCTGTTTCACTTATTGGAAAGATTTACCCAGACTGTACAGTGAGTAAAAGAATGGTTCCCTTTTTTTCAGTGGGAATTGTTAGAATTACTGTATATCTATACATAATAACAGTATAAAGAAGTACAGGTTTCTCTTTAAAAAATTCCTACACCTTCCCCATTGAGAAGAAATTACCAAAAAGACATTATGACTTTATTATGGATGACATCATTTTTAGTCAAGAAAAAGAAGGAATTATGAGTTTAAAAATCCTGAAAAATAAACCAACATAGATAACACAACTAAGGAATTTGGCCCAAGCCCTAATACACCCATAACTATTTTAGAACTTGGTGGGGGGGAAAAAAGGCATCAAATTTTTCTGCTTTGAATTCTAATTAGGAAAGCAATAACTTTCTCCTTAGAAAAATAAGTAACTCTCTGCTCCCTGACCACTGTCCTGTATTTTGAAGCACATCTTTTAAACACCCTGTGTCCTCATTGTGTCTTTGTCACAAACCAAGACTATGATCTAACACTTAGTCAAGAAGGGATCTTCCTGGTCCGGGACCTTCTGGTGTGTATCACACAGAGGCTTGATGAGCAAAGTCTCACATGTTTGTTTCAAACTGCAATGACCACCTTAAATTGACACCAGAAGAGATGCTTCCTTCTCCAGACAAAAAGCTGTTGAAACACCAAATTTTTTAATGAAACCAGAAGGCTCAAAAACCATACTGCCAGAAAAACATATTTCATCAACCACGTATTATAGTCAGAAAAGGCAGGAAACTCAGCAGTGAGTCAGGAAGGATGGTTATTTCAGATTTTAATACTAGTAGTAATCTATAGACTCATTTTTAGGGAAAAGGACAAACAGACTAAAGGACCTCTCTCTAGAAGGTAAATATAAAAAGATAATCTCTTTCACAGGATTTTCCAGACAATGATAATAACAAAATGTTTTTAAAGTAGCAAAATAATAACAATAATAATAATAATAATAATAATAATAATAAATTGGAAGAGTTAGTTCTCTCATCCAAACAAATGGGATGAAAAACTGGTGCAGTTTCTTCAATAGAGACAATATAATTTTCACTTAATAGAAGAAAAGCAGTAACAGTAGGGATGTGGAAGGGTACTCATAGCTCTTCACCTGATAGACCACAGTTGTTGCAGTTGTGGCTTCTGAAGGCATTATGACAAGACAGCAGAAGAAGGATGTAAAATAAATTGTTGGAATTTTGGTGCTTTGAGAAGGATTTTGAGAGAAGGCAACAGGAATGTTCAAGAGAAAGGTTCAGAACTATCTTTGAATTAAAGGGAAAGCCACAAAATGGTCATAAACCTCAGTTGTAATGACATGCTGACATTAAGTTGTAAAGAGTCCTCAAAACAGAGATAAGACATTTATTTACCTCAGAGATCAACTGGGATGTGGCTTGTGTAAAAAATGTATTTTTTTAATCTTTTTTTCTTTATAGGTTGTTTCACATTGCGCGATTCCTACTTTTTTCCCCATCACTGTTTGTTTAGCTGCCTTTCTCTTACTCTATCTTATTGTAGATAATGACTTAAAATTAGATTTGCTGAATACATGTACTGATTGGGGAGCATGAAGGGGACTAAAATCCAGATTGATTTAGATACCAATGAAGTTCCAGTAGAAACTGTATTTCCCAGATCTATGAAAAATAAGTGCAGCTACTCAGGCACTGAGACATGAAAAGATAGCTGCTCACTCAAGTTCAAAAAATGTCTGCTATGTGTGTTAGTGAATTTATTGATTCATTGTGATCTGAAAGGTATTTAGTTAATTGTACCTCTGAAATATTCTGTACTGAGTTTGATAATGAAGATAATAATATTCAGTGTTTTCTTTCTTCTCATTAAATTAAGACTTGCTTTTCCATCTGAGATTTTAAAATATTGGAAGCAGTGGAATAGAGAAGTCTACAGGCAGTCTGGGTAGACATTAACAAAACTGTGCTTCTGTCTGTTCATTTTCATAGAATCATAGAATAGTTTGGGTTGGAAGTGAACTTGAAGATCACCGAGTTACAAATCCCTGCTATGGGCTGGAACACCCATGGTTGCTCAAGGCACCATCCAGTCAACCCAGCCTTGAACACTTCCGAGAATGAGGCAACCCCAGCTTCTCTGGGAAACCTATTCCAGTGTCTCATCATCCTCACAGCAAAAAATTTTCTTCCTAATACTTAATCTAAACCTGCCCTGTTTCAGTTTCAAGGCATTCTCTCTTGTTCTATCACTACGTGCCCTTGCAAAAAGTCTCTCCCCATGTTCCTTGTATGTTCCCTTCAGGTATTTCAAAGCTGTAATTAGGTCACCCTGAAGCCTTCCCTTCTCCAGGCTGAACAATCTCGGTAATTCTCTCAGCCTTTCCTCACAGGATAGTTGCTCCAATCCTCTAATGGTTTTCTAAGACTCTGCCAGCTAATGTCTTCTACCAGCTATGCAACAACAATGGAAATGTAGAGTTGAATTCTCAGTTGCACATGGGTCATGCATGATACACTTTGAATGGAATACTGACTCCAAGGGTAGCCAAGACATCCTTATGTATCCTTGTGAGCTGCTGATGATTGTCAGGTCCTTCCTTTGATGCATAATGATGATTCTTATTAAAATTTCTTGAGTACAGATACAGCTGCATTCCTTGATGAGTCTAGGAAATGGACTCCTCATTGCAATCTGCTTAAAGAAATATGCTGTGCCTTGTGGTAAGAGAGAAGACTGAATCAACAGCAACTTTCAAAAGAAGTGGGATGCAGTGAGACATTAAATAATGATGGTGACAGCAATTTGAGATGTCTGGAGAAGTCTGTAAGTAATTACAGCAGAGATCTGGCAAGGTGTTTTGTTATCAGAAAGCTCCAGTTTTAACTTCCCTTCTCTGACACATGTAACACAAGGATGATGAATTACAGTTAAATTTGCTACGTGAATGTGCAATTCCCTTGATCTGTAGACATGGTGTTAGCATACAGCAATGGCTAGTGATGCATTGCATCTCACTGAAAAATGCCTCTAGTGGTTCTGGTGTAAGAGCTGTTGTGAGACTCAGCTCCCACATACAAGGAATAGGCTTGCCTTTAGTGTATGCTTCACTTGATACATTTAGGTTGAGTGATTACAACACCCTGGAACTAAAATGATAGGCTAATTAGGAGCTGGAATGAACTTCCCGAGTCACTGGGTTCATCATCTCCTGCCTTTACCGGAAGCCTTATATAATGTCTTCATAAAGCAGCAGACCTTCAGCTGAAAGTTACTCAGTTTTTGCTGCTCCTCCCACACAAAGGCTGTTCCTCACCCTCCCTCTCTTGATGGTCTTTTCTTCTCTTTTCCTGCACAATTTCAGATCCCCTTTATACACTTTTGTTCCTGTGCCAGCACTGGAGTTTGATATATATAGCTCTTTTCCCTTTCCACTTTTTACTTCTTTGATTTATTTCTGGAAAGCAATTACATCCCTTTATAGCCTTCATTTTGTTAGGCTAAGAGAGATAGAGTTTTCTAATCTCCTCCTCCTGGAAGACAGCATTCTTTTCTCCCAATCCTCTCTGCACCTTCTTTGCATCTGTTTCTCTTTGTATTTTCCCCTTCCTGAACATGGCTGACCAGAACAGTATGCAGCAATCCAGGTAATTTTGCTATATTTGTATTAGAATGGCAATACTTCTCTCTCCTTCCTAGGGGTCTTCCTTAAGGCCATGTCATGCTGGTAGCTCACAGGAACCTATAACTACATATTCTTCCTCTTAATACATTTCCAAAAGATGAGTTCCAGTATGTAGAGAAATTATTGGCATGAATCCATAACAATGTGATGGCTTTGCACTTAATATTATTCAATTTCTGCTCCTATTATGCCAGTCCTCAAGGTCATCCCAATTATTCTAGTATTGTTGTATCATCTCAGGTCTCTTTGGTGCTAAAAATGCCCAAACAAGTCACTAGAGAGAGTGACACAAGGTCCGTCCTGAGCTCCATGTCCCCCAGGAACTGCCCTCGTCTGCATTTGTCTAGGCATACCATTTCCTTTGCAATACCAGCTGTGGTTGCCTTCTCCTTTCCCTAGCTCCCACACAGTCCTTGTACGTGTCCCCATCTCTGTGCCATGATCCATGCTGCAGGATTATTGTTTTGATGAAGCCCAGAGAGATTATGCCTGTTGTAGTTCTTTTCACTGGAAAGTCGATATTATACCACAGACAAATGCATATGGGATGATATAGCAATGCAGAATTTGTATTTCATCCCCTTTTCAGCATCCTTGATTGCTCCTAGAGCTCAACTGTTTGTCCTCCAGATTAACACATATGTAAATACTGCCTGAAAAAAAATTTAGTGGCTACACCTGTTTTCCAAAACTAATCAGAGCGGGGAGCAAGAATTACACTGGTTCAAAAATTTGGATAGCTTTAATACACTGAAAAAAATGAAGACTTCCCGAAAACACTTTTTTTTTTAATTCACAACAGACTTTACATTTACAGGAAACCACTTCTAAAATGCACTAGATTGCAATATTTTCCATGTCAGCTATTTAAAGTGTTCCCAAGAGCTTTCCTTTTGCCTGCCCTCCAAGCTTACTTCTCCCAGTTCAGCCTGGAATTCCATAATAGTTGAGCTGATCCAATTTTTGCTCAAACCACTTTCACCGCTGGCAGTCACTAGCCTCATATGAAATAACTTTGCGAAGTTGACAAAAACTGGAATTTGATCTCCTATGCAGGTCCATGATTTCCAAACACATTCTGGTAAAATTAGGAAGAGATTGCATCATTAAAGCCTGCAGTCAATTCAAAAGACTTTTCTCAGCTCTGCACCACACTTTGTGACTTTGCAAAGAAGCGTTCAGAAATTTCACACACAGCACAGACCACAGTTGCCCATTTCCTTCATCATCATAGGGTGGAATTAAAACTTTTGGCCAAGCTTCCTAATAGGCAGCTGTTTGCAATTAGATGGAGCATTACATCCATTTCTTAACAAACTTCACAACCGGATAACTACAGTATGAGCAATATACCGTGAAAATTTGCCAGCATGTTTAACTTCTCTGCATTTCTGGTGGTTTCTGTACCTTGCCCTCATTTTTCCAGCCTGCTCACATGCTGTCTGACTCTTAGCTTTCCCATTCTGTTGCAATATGGCTGCTCAGAGATTTATGCAAGACTTTTGTCAGTCCTTACGTAGATGTGCAGCTCTGTGGCAGGACAGAGGTTGCAAAACTGATGCATTTGATCTTTCTAAAAATAGCATGAACAGAAAGCCAGCGATAGCATGTTTTTTTATATACTGCACTTTCATTTCCCCTGCTAAATTGAGGTTAAATACCGCTCATCTTGCTCACACGAATAGTCTTACTGACGTGGTTTTGCACAGAAAATTAAGAAACCATTTTCACTGTTTCTTCCAGGAGCAGCAGTATAGTGAACGGTACTTCTGAAGGAGCAATTGCATTTGCTACTCCTTAAAAAATATGACTCAAGAGACAGAATATGTCTTTTATCAAAGCCTATGCACCAGAAAACACATCTAAGATCAAAAGCTATACATTCTGCAAATATATGGATTCTAAAAAATAAATTAATAGAATTCCTGCTTCCCATTAGTTAATTCTGCTCTCTGTAAGGCTCCAATAGCCATAGATGTATCAATTACAGTAACATTAATGCAACTGGCCTTCAGACAAGTTCAAACAGCAATAAGATAAGCATTGTTGTGCTCAGCCTGTACTAGTATATTTGCTGAATTTCGTCTTTCCCTGTCTACAAAAATGAACAGTGTGGACCCTGATGATTTTACTTTCCAGAGAACAAAGTCGTACAAATGTAGCGTACAGAGCAAGGGCAGGGTGAAGGGTGGCAAAGATCTCATTCCTTCTGTGGACTGAAGTGAAGCACTTAAGGGTGCTTAAGAAAAACAGATGAGTTTGATTTGACAGTCAAGCAAATGAGAAGATAGTAGGGAAGCACGAGAGGGGAATAAACACGGGTAGAGCAAGCAGATAAAAGGAAGAGCAGGTTACTCTAAGATGCCAGGTGTGAAATTATTAATGTGTGTGGGTTCCTTCCATGGATCCTTGCCGTTATTTTACAGGGAAAATTGCTGGGAAACAGCCCTGCTGATGTGATGCTTCTTTTCAACTCACCAGATCTGTCCAAGGGACCAAGTGAAGGACAAGCTTCCAGGATTTGCTGTCTAACAACAGGCAGCAGTTCCCACAGTGATACAGCCTGGTGCAAGCAGGGAAGAAAGAGGTGGGACCAGTGGACTCTGCACCTCTCCCAATGCCAGGGTTAAAAATCTGAAGTTTTTAATGGGGATTAATAAAAGAAGCATAGTCAATGTGGTTCAGGAACAGGAAAGCATGCACTTAGAAACAAGCTGATACTCCTTATATTAACAATGTCTAATATTTTATTAACATTTCTCAAACTACTCAAAATATGAAATTTAAGCCTACTTTGCAGTTCACCTTCTGGCCAAACTCACAAGGCATTTTGCACAGCTGGTACATTCAGAGTGCAAAATGTATTTCTGGGCCTATATGTGAAAAAGACCAAGAGGGAGATAACCAAAGATATGACCATTTACTGGTTTCTCATTCTTAATTTTCTATTCTACAGAACTGCATTTTCAAAGACGGATTTCCAAAAACCCACGTTTAAATTACATCTTTATCTAGGGATCTGAATTATGGGTTCAAAATTTCGTAAACTGGATAGTTTCCGGATTTCAAAGAATTTACTCCCTGGTATCCTAACTGTCATCTTATTTAAGTCACTGATAAGCTTGTGCTGACAACAATGGGAACAGGAATTACTTTTTCTAAGAGAAGCAGGACAAAGAAGCTATCTTAAAAGAGCTAGCTTCAAAGGAAGGAGGTCAAATAACCTGCTGTCGCATAACACATCATTACATTGGCATTCTCCTTGGCTCTTGCATTTAAAGTTTCTAGAGAGGATAAGAATACTAAAAAATAACACTTGGAGTTTCCACTTCCTATTAGTTACTGTGCTTTACTGGAAGAAATTGATATCTATAAATGTGTCATGGGATGCAATGTTACTGACAATTTTATCTGGAAAGAACCACCACATGTTTTTCCCCTCTCCCATCCCTATACATATGTTTTGTGGCACGGGGTTTTCTTTCTTTTCCTGTATTTAAGAGCATGTCCAGTTTAACTTCCAAAGCCTATTTGTTCACACAGATAAGCCTAGTCTTCAGGCAGTCAGTGCAGAGAAATTTTTGGAAATCATATTATATCAAAAAGCTTTGAAAGAGCATTCAGAATCACTAGTCAAAACAGAAAACAGAGCAAGCTTCCCTCAGACAGCCCATTATACTCATCCCTCTGAAAGTCATGATTGTTTTAACCAAACTAAATTAGCATCTTAGAGGTGATTTCATGTGGCAGAATTGAAAATATATCCATTTGAAAATACTTCTGTGCCACAGAAGGTCTGTATTTTTGGCATTTTATTCTCCCTGATCAGACTGTGTCTCCTATAGTCTCCTACATACATGGCCATACTGAATTTTAGAATAAGCACTCTGATTTTCCAGCAGCACGGTTTCCCTGCAAAGTAGCATATAAGACATGTAAGTACCTCTTAGAATACACAGGAGAGACTTCCAGGTTTGGTACAATTAATTGCACAAGCTGTGTGCAGTGCATTGCCTGCAGTGTGCTCCCTTGCTGCTGCCACTACCAAGCACCCGCTGGCTCAGAGAAGTCCTTGGCAGCCCACACATACAAAGCATCACAATCAGTGCCCAGGCACGCTCCCATCACCTACACAAAATGCTGAAGGAGGGAAGGAAGTCATTTGTCATGTTCATTCCCACCTTTTTAATATCTTAGGCTCATGGCTAGGGCACAGATGTAGAAAGACTGGGACACAGTGTTGCAATGCCTCTTCTTCCTAGTGGGACTTAAATCTGTTCAGTAAGTGCTTAAACAGTGTTCGCAGATCTTGTTCTCACATCATGGTCTGATGAGCATGCATTCAAATGAAACTGGAAGAGATGCCACAGGAAAAATAAAAATATTTTCAGTGCATCATTCTGTAGCGCTTTGTTATTGGTAATTAACTACAGTAATTTCATGATTAGAAGCTGCACCTGATTATAAGTTGCACTTCCGAATGTCGGCAACTTTTCGTTCTTTGTCCATATATAAACTGCACCTGATTATAAGCCACACATTACAATACAGAGTGTGATAAAAGGTATCTATTCTATCACCATCTGTTGAGGGTGGGGGCAGTGATCCTTGTCTCAACAGCAGATGTTCTGCTAATGGGTCATCCATTGAAACCAGGCAGGGCATTGTTCTTTATCTTTTCACAACTCATCCTTCCTCCAGCGAGTCATTTTCTGCTAATGGCCCATTGAGTCCCACTGTGGGACTGATAAAATTACTGAATCCCATTGGAAGTTGCTCCAGTCAGGGGGAAGAGCCCAGCATTTCTTACCAAGATAAAACAGAGGTTTTGGGACACTAAGGGAGCCCCTTTCTCCACTGGACTACAGAGGAAAACCGGATTTCTCCACATCACTACTGGACCTCCGGAGGGAAACTGCACCTTCTACAGGAGCACTGCTCCAACTGAGCCTCATCTGTCACTGCAGGAGAATGCAGCCACCATTTAATGGGACTGCTACCAACACCCTGCCTGACAGGGTGTCAGGTTGTACTCTGACTTTGTCAGGGTTTGGAGTTTGTTTCTTTGTAGTACTGTATTTCTATTTTAATTTCCCTAGAAAAGAACTTTTATTCCTAATTCCCATATCTTTGCCTGAAAGTCCCTTGATTTCAAAATTATAATAATTTGGAGGGAGGGGGTTTACATTCTCCATTTCAAAGATAAGTTCCTGCCTTTCTCAGCAGACACCTGTCCTCCAAACTAAAACAGCAACTTTTTGTTCTTTGTCCGTATATAAGCCGCACCTGATTATAAGCCGCACTTCGGGTTCGGACCAAAATTTTAGTCAAAATGGTGCGGCTTATAATCGTGAAATTACTGTAATCTTCTCACTTAACCTACCTGGTGTTAGGGATCCTACGTGCAAGACCTATGGCCTTTGCATCCACTGCATTATTGAAGTCTCATCCAGGGACTTTCTTGGTTTTCATTTTTCCTTTTCTCTCCTTCCATACGTGTTTTGATAGAAAATGTACTGGACTATGAGGATTGCTTCATTTCAGTATGGAAATCATTACTCTAAAACATACAAGAAATAACCTATTAGTGAACATCCACAGTTAACATGTCAGCCAACCATCTTGCTTTCAAAAAATTGTCTCTGTAGTGTGAAAAAAAAATCTGCAAGTCAGCCATGAGAGAATGAAAGCCAAGGTCAAGGCAATTCCCAGGAGCTCTCCCTGGTTACAATAAAGGAAGCTTGCAAAAAGTTGGAGTGAAATTAATCTTAACAGATGTTAATGTAACTGAGATTGGAAATTGGCCCTGAACACATCTCTGTGGAGATATTATAGTTCCTGGTTAAATGTGAAAAAATGATCTTTTATGATTATTATCTTGTTGTTAGGCAGCAGATTTTACCACAAAACATTTGATGTTTGTCACTGACAAGAAGGTTTTATCCTTCTCACATGATGTGACACAATCTCTGGCCGTAGACTCAGAATATATCAGCTGATGTCAACACTTTCTCCTTCCATGTTCTAAATATTGCTGATCAGGCCAAGTTTCATTTCACTGAAAAGACCACTTTCTTTCCTGACTGTGTGGAAGAGAGAAATTTGTCAGGGTTCAGACGTGATACCTGCGTCTCTGTCCGTTTAGACTGCAACCTCGGCAGTTTTCAGCTGAAAACTTCCCTACATCACAAGGAAGCAAAAGAAATGTGAATTTGCTGTTGGGGTACAAATTCCCAGGGAGTTCTTAACCTCATTGCCGCCTTTTCTCTGACCACCTCTTGCTCGGAACCACTCTGCCAAAAGGGGTACTCCCGAAAGAGCTGCATGAGTGAAAGCAGAAATCTTTACAAACGTGCAGAACTAAAATACTGAATTTCAAGACGTTCTGCCCACCCCCTTTAAGACAGCCCTGCAAAAGTGCTGAGTTAATGTTAATGATAAACATTTAATTAGGACAAACAATTTTTTGCGTTGCAGCCAAAACAGAGCTCTGCCACTGCACTGTATTAAGTGCAAGTGATACAATGGGGTGTCTGACAACCACTAGCTTCTGTCTTCTCTGATCCTGGTATCCAACTCAGGGCATTCAGGCCACACTTTTTTGGTTTTGTTCAGTGTTTTTCTACATACACATTCAAACAAATATTTCGTTCTACATCCCTTTTTATGAACTAGTCTAAATCAAAACATCTCCAAGAAAAAATCATGTGTGTGAAGTTACCTGCACTAGTTTTTCCACTCAAATTTCACTTTATTCATGTTCTCAGAGTTCCTCCTTTGTATGTTCTCCTTCATTTATCTTCCTTACCTTGTGCTTCATGTTCCTCTGCAGGAGTTATTGGCACTGTACTAACATAGTGTTTGTTTTTCACTTTGGATGTGAAAAATATTGTACTCCTTCACATGAAGAGACTTTTTGAAAATATTGAAAATTTGATTGAGAGATTCAAATGTGATGGCCCTGAGAACTCTCTGGCTACACTGAGGAGTTAACACGGATTTGGTTGCAGAAATTAACCAGCTCTGAGAATGTCTTTGTCCAAGTCTGAGAACCATAGGAGCCACAAGATCAGGAAACTTCAAAGCATAGTAAAACATTTGAAATGGCAAGATGTTTTAACAGAAAGTCGCTTTGGTGGATAAGTGACATCTGATTCTAATTTATTATTATTATTCAATTATTCAATTAAGCTCTTTAATTTGGGCCAAACAGAAAATTATTTCACTTGGGGAATCTCAAGCTGGTCATTTGGAGAGCCCATTCTGCTCCTGGTGAAAGCAAACAAGAGGGAGGGAAAACCAGGTAGTGCAGGTTGTAGGCTTTCTCTGGAATTGAAGCCATTGGTCAGATAGATCAGATGATCTGGGGTAGCAGGCTGCTTTCGCTTTAGACCCCATGTTCTCCTGGGATGTTACCTGGGTGTAACCAAATGCCTGTACTTCACTGTGAATGCTGCAGAACTCAGTAGGTCTCTGAGAATATGGCAAAATGGGAAAAGAGAGCCACAGGGCTCATCAGGGAAAGAGCAGTGAGAGAAGTAGGGAGAAGAAGTCAGTGAGTAGGGTGTGAGTACAGGAAGGGGCACAAGAAAGAGGCAGAATGTTGCCCCAGGCCTTTAAGCTTGGCCTGGTCCCATGGGATGGGTGAAGGGGCCTCCTGGCTGGACTAGTCTGGATCATCCAGTGACTGAGGCTTAGTAATAAAGGCAAAAGTCTCCATGGCAAAGCAAGCCTTCCACTGGGGAATTCCCCAAACATCTGCTCTGCCCAAAGCTTCCCTTTTCTCAAGATGCCAAAAAAAGCAGGGAGGGGGGAAGGGAAACACAGACTTTCATTATTTCAGTCACCATTTTGGACTGAAATGCAATATACAAATTATGTTCTAATTTCTGGTTCCCACACTCTTTTTTTCGCCAGATAGCAAATTTGGGCTTTGGTGCCACCAACAATCTTCCTCATCTGTACTAATTTTAGTTTTCCAACCACCCCCATCTCTTTTTCATACACTCTGGTATAATTTATTGGTATAAGTAGTATAACACTTACGACTGTCCCCTGCTTTCCACCTCTGAGTTCACCGTTTGTCCAGACATGGAAGGATTTTGGACTGGTAAGTCTGGATTGGCTCCATTCCCCTCAATGTAGCCTGCAGCTGGTGAAACACGTGTACCTAGGCCTGAATACATCCTTTTTTCTCTGTGCAGGCATGCAAAAGAGGTAGACAGATCTGCACAGAAAGCACAACAAAAAGCAAATTTAGCTGGATAAATCTTACTTCTAGTTCCGAAGCACTTGTACAACTACTTCATGTAGTTGCAGTTTACCTTTGGTTAATAAAAAAAAGAGAGAAGAGAAGAGAAGAGAAGAGAAGAGAAGAGAAGAGAAGAGAAGAGAAGAGAAGAGAAGAGAAGAGAAGAGAAGAGAAGAGAAGAGAAGAGAAGAGAAGAGAAGAGAAGAGAAGAGAAGAGAAGAGAAGAGAAGAGAAGAGAAGAGAAGAGAAGAGAAGAGAAGAGAAGAGAAGAGAAGAGAAGAGAAGAGAAGAGAAGAGAAGAGAAGAGAAGAGAAGAGAGAGAAGAGAAAAGAGAAGAGAAGAGAAGAGAAGAGAAGAGAAGAGAAGAGAAGAGAAGAGAAGAGAAGAGAAGAGAAGAGAAGAGAAGAGAAGAGAAGAGAAGAGAAGAGAAGAGAAGAGAAGAGAAGAGAAGAGAAGAGAAGAGAAGAGAAGAGAAGAGAAGAGAAGAGAAGAGAAGAGAAGAGAAGAGAAGAGAAGAGAAGAGAAGAGAAGAGAAGAGGAGAAGGAAATCTCCTCTTTGATGAATCCATGCACAGATATTACCTGCACCTATGCTGTAATTCTCCCCATATGACATTCTCACTAACTCCCCTCCTTCACAGCTGCACAACCAGCTCCACTCACACACGTGTGTTGATATACCTAAGTGCTTTCCTTTTCTTGATGCTTAAACCAGAAACTTCAGCCATATTCCCTGTATTGAAACAACAGCTATGGCTCTGATAGATGTCCAGGATATTACAGACTAAACCAATATGAATGTTTATTTCCAGTAAATAGGTCTTCATTTAACAAAATTGCATGAGTATTATGAACTTAAGAAAAAAAATCTGTATTATATGTTTAATTAATCCTCTGGAGACAATAGTCCAACAATACATGTGTTCAATGTTATTATTCCTGTGTCCAGAAATTACAGTACAAACTGATCACTTGAGGCAAAACTAAATCCCTGTTGGAAAATGGACAGCATCTATTAACTAGCTAAATAAGTTGTACATTTCATTTGCCAAAAATGTCTGATGGGCCAAAAAGGGCCCTTTTGAAGTAATTTCGTTTTGGAAAAGAGAAGTCCTAAAAGATCACAATGTTTTTGTGGAAAACATTTACCCCAAAATTTGAAACAGCTGAAGGATGTGCAGAAGTGAAGCTGTTATTCGTACCTTATTTTACTGGAACTTCAGGGTGATTGATTTTGAGGCACATCAGTCATGCTGCTGTCATGCTTTAGGTTAGCAGCTGATCCTCTCTCCATACTCAGGACAGGTCTCCACCTTTTTGCTGTGAGGCTCCAGGGGAAATCCTGGCCACCCATCACTTCTCGCAGTAGAGCCTCTGCTCCCTTAAGGGGAGTTTCCCATGCCCAAGTCCTGGAAGGCGAATGGTAAAAAAGTCTGAGCTGGAAAGAACAACCAGGATGGGATTTGTTGCAGGGTTTTTCTTGACTTCATTCCCATAGTCAAGGTCTGGGAAAACAAGGATAGGACCCTTTACAGAAAACACAGTCTGAAGCAAGGATAGCAAAACATGAGCCTGAAGGTGCTCCCAAGGCTGAGCACATAACATGACATAGCTGGGCAGCAATTTGGCTATTTTCCTATTACTATTTGATTGTTAAGGGGTAAATAAATAGGTAAAAAAATACAGATTTTCTTTTTTTTCTGTTTAGTTATTCAGGTAAATCTGAAGAAGTTTGTTTAGGCCATGATTTACTGCTGAAAATATCCTGATTACTGTTGGTAATGGTTATTTTCTATCCCTGTAGCTCTCAAGTGTATCTCCTTGCTTTTAGAGGGATGGCAATACTGACTTACAAGAGCAACAGGAGGAGAGCACAAAGAAATCTGAACAATATTTTGCTTCTTGCATGAGTAATTTATTTGCTAAAAAAGTAATAATTTCATGTTGGTCAAAATGAACAGGGTTTATTAGATAGATATTAAATTAATTGTTCCAGTGTCTCCTTACAGCAAAATATTTTTATGTTCTCAATTCAAAAAGTTTGAAATGAAAGGGAATTTTTATCTCAAGCTACATCAAAGTTGACCAGACAAAACCAGGGATGTCAAAGAGCACTCCTGTTTTACTGAGGAAGAAATGAATGCCTTTATGGTACAGAAACTCAAATTTCTTTTGTATTATGAGCTTCTACTGAATCAAAAAAAAAAACCAAAAAAACAGAAAAAAAAGGTATTAATTTTGAGAGCACCATTTTATTTTATACAGAACAATGAAGGTAGAATGTCAAGAAACATTACATTTGCCTATTTCCTTCAGTGCAAATTATAGCTACATGAAATGTTTATTAATAATTTCAACAGTGTACAAAAAAAAAAAAGGGCAAAAAATATAATCTTCTATACTTCCTACTTCCCCAATCTTTCCCCAGACATTAAAATAACTGCTACACCACAAACTTCAAGTCAAAAACATATTTATTTATGGTCATTTTCCTATGCCATTTCCTATGACTGTAGATATTGGGTTACTCTACAACACAATATTTTCCTTTCAAGAAATGAGAACTAGGCAGTCTTTGCTAAACTGAACTCTCTTCCTAAAATATTCTCTAATGACATGGAAGAAAGGGCTTGATTCAAGTGGCCACTGTGTAAAACTTGAAATGTTGAGGGAACAGAAAATAAAACCCAGTTTTAACTAGGTTCTAATGGCCCCACAATGGCTGCAGGAGAATTGGTTCAATTACACAGTGACCAGTGTCATTGCATATCAATAGCTGGAGCCTCTAATAATGCCAATAAACCACTTCTTTTGTCTCCTTTGTAAAACTGTTTGGCTTGAAGCTATAAATTGGGGACAGCAGCCTCAAGTGTCATCCTATGCTTGTGAAATCATTATGGGGCACAGAACATTTTGGAGTTTTGAATGTCCTCTCTAGAAGGGGCGTCTCCCTACATTGAACCACATCTCCTCATTTGCCTGTTTTCCTTGCTGTTCACACTCCAAGAAAAAAGAGAATTAAAAGATTATCGACTTTACATCCAAATGGAATATAGTCCTCTTCTCCTGTCAGTCTGACCAAATATATAGCCTTTGGGTTTCCAGCTGACCTTATACTGTGGCTTGTTCTTAAATAATCAGTTAATTAAAAGGTGACATATCAGAAACACCCAAACTTAAAATAACTTTAGTCGTCTAAAAAAAGAACTGATAGCTTTTCCTCAGAGGAAAAGTACTAGTAGCTTACTGAGAAAGCTTAACCTCCAAGGCCAGTCTAGCTAACTATGGCCTTAGGGACTAATCCTTGCAAAGTCCATCTGGAGAATGTCCTAATTCCACTGCCTGCTCTTCACAATCAGCCTTCTGCTTTTTTCTCCACCCTTGCATCCGTTTAGTGTCCTCATTTGCTTTCTAATGACTTTCTAAAGTGAACTCAGATCTGGTTTCTTTCCCAGATGACCTTTAGCTGGCTTTGCTTTCCATTCTTCCCTCCATCATGGCAATATGAGCTGCAATGCTCATATTAATATGAGTATCATATCGATACCATATGTTCCAGGCACAGAGCAGGTAACTAACAACAAAGCTGAGCCATGCCAAAACACACCTGCAACTTCCCAAAAGAGTAGGTGGAGCTGAGTAGACATCTGAAACACTTCTGCACTTTGAAACAAGTAAAGTTGCTGAAAGATTTTAGCCCTGGCAGCCAGAGCCAAGGCTTCCAATGTAGTTTTCTGTGGAGCTTGATGCTTTTCTGAACTTCCAATAACTCAGCAGGGTGGTGTTAAAGATGAGGCAGCGACTCTGCTCTGGACAAGGTCATGTGCCAAAGCAATAGTTTCAAATATTTCTACCAGCCTGATTCTCAAATACTGCAAGTACTAAGAAACCCTTGTTCTTCTTGGAATCAGTCATCAGATCTGTCATGCAATTACCACAGAGCTACTTTCATTTGGAGAGAAGTGTAGCAACAACAGCCTGATTTCTGGTATTGTGTTTATCGTTTCACCTTCAGAGTATGAGCATAGTTTCTTAATTGCAGCCTCTAATTCAGGAGATTTTATCACTTTACATATCCCCAAATTGTATTCCTATGAATGGAGATGGGGCAGAGTGCACCCAGAGCACATGTCTTAGGCTCTGTGCCTCATATCTCCCAGGAACCCTCGGAGGAGAAGTCTGAGGATCTCTAGTGGTATGTGGACCAACAGCCAAAAAGCAGGAAGCCCAAAGTCCTCACAGAAGGAAGTGAAAATACTGCAGTGTTGTAATCACTGTAACATTATATGTACCAGAACATAAAGGCGAACGAGACAGTTCATCCCTGCCGTAATTTGTTACATTCCAGTTTTCAAGCACAAGCTCTTTAAACAATTATGTCTTGCAGTTAAAAGAGCTTGTCAAAGAGCCTTGTGGTGGCATTAATTCTCTCACATCCTGACACACTGACCTGAAATGCTCAATTCCTCTTACAGCATCAGGCTTCTTACTAACAGGGAAATCTTTGATACGGAGGACTTGACAACCTGGCAATACCACAGAAGTGAAAAACTCCTTGGGTAAAAATAAGTTGGGTTAAACAGATACACCTATGCTAACAGATAAGTACCTGTTTACACTTATTAGTCACCTCATTAGAAGTATTACTCTAAATAACGTGCCATTTATATTTGTTAAACCCATTTCACAGGAAGCTTAACTAAAAAGGAAAGAGGTTAAAGGCCAGATTTTAACCTCTGCATAAGAAGGTGGCTAATCACAGCTTCAGACACGAATGGTGGATGAAGGGGGAGGCCCTGAACCAGGACAGACCTAAAAGGTACACGCATGTGTAATCGCCTCTCCAGTGCTTGAGCTTGAGTCATGTTGTGGGAGAAATAAGAACTAGCACAACCGGGAATACCTTTTACTGCTCTGGGAATAATGCTTTTCTCTTTATGGGCAGGCTTTTAAATTATCTCTCCATACAGCATATTAACAACCTTGTTTTTTCCTGAGTGCTGCTCCACATATGTGGTGCGCCTGCAGATGCCGTGCAAGCTGCTCCAGCTCCCCACAGCCCTGCCAGGTCTCTCCAGTCCTGACTTGCACACTGTCCTGCTCCTCTTCTTTCCACAGCAGAGGTTACCAGCTGTGGGACGCACCCTTATATTCTAGGAACTATGACATTATTAGCAAATTTATTTTTCCGTGTAACTTGAGAGAGGAGTAAAAGGCAAAATCTCAGCTAGCACAGATCATTACAACCCATTTGTGATGGGGAAGTTTCATGACACTGTGCAGAACAATGTTGATCACTATCAAACAGAAATTTGATTCTCAAAACCCAGGCACTGGTGGAGACTCAACAGCCCTCCCCAAGCCCTGGTCTCCAAAAGAGCTAGATGGGAGAATAATTCCAGGCAAAATGCCTCGGGTGCTATGTAGGTTGGACCACTATTCAGTTTTCAATGGGTTTGGGTTTTTTTGTGGGGATTCTTGAACCAGACTCAAAAAGGCTCTTAATGGGCTTTAGGAGACAGGGATAGGACTGAAGTCCCTTCCATCTCTCCAGCTCTGAGCCAAGCTGTGAACCAACATCCTCAGAGACCGACAGATGGCACAAAGCAAGCTGAAGGAGCATACAGGTGGGGATGGGAAGCAGTGGGCATGGGGAGGGGCAGAGTGAGACCTTCCCCAGCAGTGGCTCTGAGCTCTTATGTCAGCTCTCTCCACTCCTTAGACACATCCACACCCGTCACACTGGAAGCCCTTCAGATGCCATCAAAAGCCCAGAAAGTCTTTACAGCCAAAAGGTTTTGACGCTTTTAGCTCCACACCTGTGTGCAATGCCAAGGCTGTCCTGACACAGAAAGCTGAGGAACTTCGTGCCTGCCCCACAAAATGAGCTGAGTTGGCTTCCCAAATAGGAGGTACATGGCAGAGTCAGGAAGGAAGAGCTCTAGGATCTTGATCCTGGTCTCAGGACTACCTCATGCTCACTAGTGGAGAAGTACGTTAGGAAGACTCTGGATGAGGGCCCTTACAGCTACCCGCAGCACTGAAGTGAGACAGCTCAATGCTTCTGCATAGCTGCAGAAGAAAAGAGCCATTCTTGGTCAGGCTCATGGGTCATCACAGAATGGTTTACACCTTGCACAGTGACAGATCCAGAGCAAGGGAAGCCAGATAACTCCCAGTTAACTGCTGGAGGACCAGAAGTCACAATGTATGAGCTGTTCCCTTGGCTAACTCCTGGCAGTTATGGGCAGGTTATCTGCAGGAGGTGAAACCTACTCTGGAATGCCAAATTCACCTCAAGGACTCAACAGGCATCACAAGGCCTTCACCCAGGGATTGAGAAGTCAGATATCAGCAGGTGTTGTGCCATTTAACCTGTAGGCAATTGTGTTCTCTATTGGATTGGACCTGTCAAACCAAATCTGGAAAGTTATTTGTGTTTCACTCAGCAGTGTGTGCAAGAGAGCAGAAATGTGAGCTGTGTAGGCACCCTTTGTCCGTGCCTAAGCACAACCAAAATAATCACCAGATGGTGGTGAAAGTGACCCACAAGAGAAACCCAGAACCCCATGTTAAACAAGCTAAGATAAAATTATTGTCATACAGGTGAAGGGATAACAGCAAAAGGCTTCATTAAAGGAAAAGGGGACTTCTAATCTTCTGTACAGGATCTAGTTTCTCTTGCTGGAGACAATACCTGCAAGGAATAGAAGAATCCTAATGTTCCTATGTTTCCTTCTGAAATATCTTGAAGTGTGTTACTGGAAACTTACTTCCAACACATATCAAGATATAAAGGGTATGAATCACTCTGATTTACCAGAACAAAGACAGATGTTTGGTTTTTTTTCCCCAGCGTAATTGTTTCTAGAGAATTTAGGCTGTTTACCTCAGAGTTGGATTATAGACATATTGAAAAATGACTTAAAGCTTCATATAAGTTGAACCATTATTATTCAGTAAAGAGTCCAAGTTAGTAGTACAAGATATAAATTGTTTCAGGAGGTTTTTAAGAGGAAGAAAGGTATTTAAGTAACTCTAAATTTACAAGTATACCATTTTACTTCTAACCACTCGTTCAAATTTCTGAAACCTCTTAAGTATATGTGAGATGAGATGGTGACTTCCTAGTTTTCTGACTGAGGTCTTGTTGTGTGACATTGCCTCACTGGAGTTCTGTGGATCCAGGTAGAGCCTGAGCAGCACTGGGAGAAGAGGAGACAATGCCAGCCCCAGCCACAGGATCCCACAGTGCAGCACGTGTCCAGAGGACATCAGCTCAGTGAGTCCAGAGATTGTCTCTTCAGGAAACACAGCAACATCTCTCCTTTTAGGAATGTCTTCTCACCAGAAAAAATAACTTGGACCAAATACCCTCCCATACTTACTCTCCAAAATATGAGAGAGAAAAAGTGGGAAATTTACTTGTGAAGCCATGGGAATATGAAAACCACTTTGAGTATGGAGAGAAAGAATACAGCAGAGAGTGCACTGTCGCTGCTGATTTTAGGTAGAGCATACTCAGGTGCTAACAAGATTATAAAATCCAGATAGATGCCTAGATAATCAGACAGACAGGCTAAGCTTATTTGTTTTCTTGTTTTTTTCTTTTGTTGATTTGATGCCAAAGATCCAAGCAAAGATCTTCACAAAGATCTTACATTTACAGCAGTCTGTAAATGGTATTCTCTCACACAAAATTGTCTGAGAGGCTGAGGAAGATAAAGAGAACTTAAGTATTTTAGTGCTTTGTTAATAAAGAAGTATTTGGAGTACATTCTCCATTCAATGTATATGCAGATCAGCCTTAATAATAACACATTATATTTTAAAATTTCAAAGAAGAAAATACTTCAGAGAAAGAATAAGTCTGAGGAGCCTTAAACAAATATTTTTACACCATTTTACTTCCAAAAGTTTTTTGAAGAAGACACTGGATTTTATAATCTAAAGAAGTTGACAGGTTTAAATTCTGACATGTCTCTGTTTCTTAGTCCAAGGGCTCATAATCCCTATGTCACATAAGCATCTGTTTAGATACTGAATCTCAACTGTGCAGGTTGGGCAAAGTTTCAGGCTTTTGTTTCAATTTTCCTGTAAGAACTAGGTCAGTTCCAATCTTCACATTTTAATAACTTCCTTTTCAACTGAAATTCAAATTGCTGAGAAGCTTTGTAGGGGAGAGGAATATTCCCATAATGATCTCATTTGAATAACCTGAGAAAAATAACACATGTATCACTCGGTGCAGGTGAGCAGGATGCAGATGAGCAGCCACAGCCAAGTGGCTCATGTCTTCCCACCAGGCTGAATCTGACTTGCCTTGGATTTAAGGTTAGGATGAGTAGGATTGCTGACACTGGGTAATTCAGATCATCCCTGTGCTAGGCACGGCAACAGACAGTGCAGCCCAGTGAGGTGTCTCCACGGGACAGAGAGAAATGGGTGGAGAGATGGCCACCCTGTAGCTCTGGGTACGAGTACATTGCCTGTGCAAGAGATGGAGGACAGACAAACTCCCTAAAGAGATACAGTAGGTGCATTCTGCTAATTCCTGAGAGCCATAACACAGGCTGTGAGGTATTCAGTCCTGTTTCCTAAAGGAAAATCCTGCATGGAAAGATAAAAGCAACAGATACACAACATATATATGGTCCAGTGAGGGGATTTTCCTCTCACAGGGTGTCAGACACCTCAGTCAGCCCAGTGTGGGGAGTGGTGAGAGCAGCAAAGTCCCTTCTTCACAGGGGGCTGTAGTTCAGTTCCTCCCAAACTAGTTCTCTGAGATCTTTCTGAAGCAACAAACCTGCCAAAGAAGCTAAGCCCATCTAACTCTTATCACACTGTAAGGAACCGGGTACCCAGTGCCTGAGGAAGCAGAGAGATGGATGCAGCAGAGGACAGAAGGAACAGTGGAGAAGGGAGGAAGGTGGATCCATCCCCAGCTTTCAATCTAGCAATGGTTTGCCATTAGGTTGACACATCATTGTCTATAACATCTGTAAAGATCTTCTGAAAAACACTAAAAAGAGGATTTCTGCCTGCATTAACTGCCCGTCTTTCCAGTGACCTTTCCTTCATCAGTGCAGACGTTCCACTGCCTCACCTGTAATGTCTGACACCTGAGGGGTGCAGAGTCCTCTCCCACAACATGGAAAGAAAAATCCAAGTAGCTGCAGCAGCTTGCATCTAAGGAAGGTTGTCTTCATTCTTGTCCCACTCTTGAGCAGAGAAAAGCCTGATAATTAAACCATGTCAGTCAGACAGAAGAAGCAGGTGAACCAGCATTTCTTTTCATAAAGGACATGTCTTTGTTTTCAAAAATGCTAAGTGAATTACTGAGTCAAAAATATTTTATAGAGACTTCTAATACCATGAATGCTACTTTTAGCCTCAAAAGTTATACACGACCTTTCTTACTGCACAGAGTGTTTCTTTTTCTCCTAGGAAGCTGGTGCAGAGAATAAGTTTCTTGCTCAAGATACAGTATCTCAGACTCCAAAAGGTATGGATCAGAAAAGGTATCCCAGGGTCTAACCCACTCTTTGAGTCCATCTTTCAGCCATAATAGCCATGGATCAGCCCTGTTTGATTTCAGTCTTCCTTAGATCCTCTGTGGTTAAGAGGCAGAGCAGTTTGAACCATGGACACAGACTGATCGAATCTGCTCTCCCAGGATGTGAGCGGTGCCCTGAAAGGCACGAGAAGCAGAGGTGCGCAACTATTCCCTGCCTCAGAGTGATGCAAAACTGCTTTAGAGGCAGGACTGCAGCAGATCAGTCTTGTACTTCAGCAGACTATGCTGCTGGCAGCCCCAGCCCTTTCAGAGCATTCCCACCTACTGCCAGGTAGGTGAGCCTTGCCAGGTGCCCTCTCACATGCTGCTCTACAAGAAAACATGATGTCCAGAGAGACTGCTTTGCACACACCTTGATGACAATTTTATGAGTTCTTGCCCTCGCTCCACTGCTGCACCAACCCATTCCACCCAGACAAAATGCGCTAAGACCTCTCCTCACCAGAAGAAGGCAAGGTGCACCAGTGGATCATCACAAACTCTGAGCCAATTCTGTGTGCCTGGAAAATTTGACAGCCAGGGACTGTAAGACCTGTTTCCAATGCCTGGCCCTGCCACATCTCCTTGCAGGATACCCCTGGTCACCATCTGGCAGCATCTTGGGTGCCTCAAGGGAGGAATGAGGGCAGCTGGGTTGCTCTGCCAAGTGTCCCCTGTTCTGTTTCCCAGCTTTCAACTCACAGTCTCTCCTCTATCTCTCTGTTCATATTTTTTACCACTCATGAGCACTCAGGTATTTTTCTTCCCCAGTGTCTTCTCTTAATCTCTCCTCCCTCTGTGCACGTTTTTTTTAAATTTTTTTTAATATGTTTTGTTTTCTTTCTGTTGGGGATGGGCTGCTTCCCATACCTATAACAAAAAAAAAAACCAAAAAAAAAGGAAAAAAGAAAAAACATGGGGACAGGGGCCAAAAGCAGATAACTTTGGAGGGGTACAAAACAAGGAAAAATACAGCAGTGTTTTCCTGGTACACTTTCCCAACCATAATACTCTCCTAGCCTCCAGCAACTGCAGGTCAAAGAATGTAAGGAAGCACTTTCTTGAGAGACATTGTTGATCAGAAGTCTCCTTCTTTAGTAAGCCACAGTGGAGCTTGTTGTATTATCTCCCTGAAATAAATTAATATTAAAGGTTATGTCTGGCTATGGCAAACACTGGGTGAATAAGGCATGCTGCACCATGCCCATAAATGAGACAGAGCCATGATGTCCTTGGAGAGAGAACAGAACTTTTACAAAGCCGTGAAAGTTCTTGTAAAAAGCTTCATTACAAATGCAGAGCGTCTGCCCATAAACCAAAAGTCAGTTCCTGCCAATTTCCTTGTACACTTCTAGCTCCTGGTACCTTATGAACTGGGGCTGGGTTTCCTTTCAGTAATGAAATGGAAAATGAAAGAGCATGAAGGGGCAGCAGCGGCATGCTCTAGCAGACAGATACATAGGAAGAGTAAAAATCTTACCTTCTTGAAGTTAGCAGGATGTTAACACTGACTTCATGGGGCCAGAGTTTCACTCTGATCTGTTCAAGCTGCCAGGCAATCTCATCAGTCTTTGGAAAGTGCTGCTACGCTTGTTATTTGCAGTATTTTCAGCAATTTTAATGACATTAAGCCCTAGGGGGTGAAGCCCCAGGAAACAGAAGGATGCAGACAGCCTGAGTGATAGTATCATGAGCCCTGTTAACTCTCCTTGCTTAAATCAATACCCTCAACTGCTCCATGCAGAGCTGCAATGAAAGGAACAACACAAAGCTACCACCCTGAAGAGTTTTTGAGGGAAAACAAGCAGAGATCAGCCACGAACTCATGGTCTGATCTGACCAGGCCACCATTTTTTTTCTCTTCTTTGTCTTGGGAAGTGCTGAAATTTCACCACTGAGCTTGCACTCACTTTCTGGATCAGTCTTATGACCATTTATCTTATTTACATTTTTTGCTATTCCATAATACCTAATCTAACCACAGCTTGTTAAAGAATTGTGGGCATGTTATATGCAGGTGCCTAAGACCAGCATAAATATTTACAGCAGTGCTACCACTTAAGACTTTTCACATGTGGCCTTTTTAGGCAGTAATTTATGTGTGTTTTAACTCTTCTGATGCATTAGAGCATGCAGGTGAAATTTCTCCTTAAAAGTGCAAAGAGTGACATCAGGTATTGCCTAATAGCTAGAATATGCTGCATGTAACACCCATGCTGTTTTGGGATCTAATCCTTCAAGTATTCTGTGCCTGGCCCTAATAATGTCTTCTTTGGATTTCCATAGCCTAACACATACACTGCTTTCTTTTACAGTCTATTTTTTTAAAGTGCTCCCATTTGTCCCACTTCATTCATTGGCAAAAGACCCAGCTGAACCAAATGGCAAAGGAAGCATGCACAAGTCTGCAAGGAGAATTATAAAAGCACCCATATCTTTAAAAAACTAGTTTCAAGAAATGCATACAGCATTTATTGTGTCAATAGAGGTTTGTGAAGGACCCAAGTCCCTTTACTAACTAAATGCAAGTAAGAATTTAACAACAACACTCCTGAAGTTTAAAGAAATGAAGCTGGTGATGACAGAGATTAATGTTCAGATTCGGAGAATCCACTTATTAATTTTGTCAGGCTGAAAACAATGGTTAACAGTTTCCAAAATAGCTGAACAATGTCAGCAAACATTTGCTTTGACTGAACTGAGACCCTCCCTTACCCTAAGATCAGCTCTGGGACACTTTCAGAAAGGCTTCCTTTATCTCTTGACAGTGTGAAAAAAAAGCATTACCTGCAAATTGACTTGTGTGTAGAAGGAAGCTATCATTCATGCTAATGGAGCCCATCAGCTTGCTTTCACTGTACCATGATACCCTGGAGCAAAAAAATGTGAAGCCTGTTAAGCCCTGGGCTTAGCAATAGGATTTAACAACTCTAAAATGCCTACCTTCCTCTGTACACATGTTGTCGACCACTATCCCGCACATTTCTCTGTTTCTGTGACAGCTGGTCAATGTAAACTAGCTTTTAAAAGATTTTATGTTGATTTTTATGCTCTGGGAGCTGTTTTCTTAAAATAAACCTTACAAATTTTAAAAAGCAAAGAGACAATGGGAAACTACAGTAGAAAACAGAGCAGAAAATTGTACAGAAAATTGTTTACAAAGCTCCCAGTAATTTGGTAATGTGAAGCATCTTCACTGCTCACTGTGCTCCTCAAATAAAAACTTGGTGGGCACATTTTGAAAGCATTAGAAATCGTGACTCCTGCAAAGACATCGCTTTTTTAAAATGTGAAGGCATGACAAGAGTTAATCCCAGACCGCAAAGTCAGACAACAAAAGCACGAAGAAGCTGGCCCTGACTGTGGAAAGGCTTTGACTGGGACCCTCAGGTGGGTTAAGACACAACAGATGTGCTGAAGTGGTGGGCAGCAACTTTGTTAGAGATAGTTTACCAGTTAATAGTTCATAATGCTAACGTGCAAAGAAGTGTTCAGTGCAGGGAAGAAATGGCTCTAAGCCATAATCAGCAAATGAGGAACATCAGACTATTCCCAGCCTGGCCTCCTGAGATCTGGAGCCATGCCAGCCTGGGATCTGACACACCCCATCTCAGGCAAAAGAAGGGTTGAGACAAAAGGCTCATTGGCAGGCCCTCGCATCTCAGATCTCTTCTCTCACCCATAAAAGTTGATCACAACTCTCCAGAGTTGGTCCCATTGGCCCCTACCCTTCGCTGGACCCTGTCCAATACTGTGAAAGCACTACCCTCTTTGTAATCCAACCAACACTGCATACTGCTGGGCAAAAGTTTTTTGAAAAATTATATCACTGGTGATGGGAAAAGAGAAAAAAAAATCTCAAGGATATGACAAAAATTGAAAGAGAAGCAGCAAGACAAAAAGAGATCTAGGCCAGGACAGAAGAGTTGTCCTCAAAGCTGGCACGGAGCAGATACCCTTCAGTTTCAGGTGAGCCAACAATTTACACATCCCTGCACTGTGGATAGCTGGCAAAATGAGTCTGGTCAGGAGCAGGGAAAAAAATAAGCAAAGCTTCCAGTCAGAACATTTTATGAAAGCCTCAGTGAAGTGTAATACTCAGTCTTCAGAGCACATGAAACCAAGACTGCTGCCTGCTTGACAGAGGCATCCATGTGCCTACCAAGAGATGTGGGAGCCTGAAAGAACCACAGAGTGGGCTGAGAGTTCCCCTTCCCTGCCTGTTTTCAGAGGATAGAAAGGGCTGAGGCTGAGCAGGACTCTTTCTCTGGAGTCTCTTTAAAAGTCCCAAAGATACAGTAAGTTAATGTGCAATGCCTCTAGGGAGTTTAAAGAGCAGGAACCAAGATTTTCAGTAAACAAATGATGTTTTGTGTCTCTACAGGGTATGTATTCCTTGCATTTTCAGCATTTTAGCCCGGGCTCATCTTCACCAGTCCCACTGCACTACTTTGTGGGGGGATTCACCCACTAACCAGTTCAGTTTGGTCTCACAAAGTCTTTCAGTAATACTCAGTTCTTCCCCTGGGTATAGCCAGCATTTCCCCTCTCCCTCAGGCAGCCTTGGACTCCTGGTCCTGTGCACCCCTCAGTGAGTATGGCACCAAAGGACACTGGGGATACACAGGAGTTGCAAAGTCCATAGTGCTTGATGAAGGCTACAGAAGTCCTACTAGAAGAATAATAACTCTTTTGCAAAATGATTCCTTTGCATCCTGCTGTACCATAAAAGTACTTTACAGACCATAGATTGTCTGGACATACAAATGAATTCCCAATGTTTAATCTATCTGAATGTCTTTCTTGTGGTTTTTTACTTCAGTGTAATCCTTCACTAAACATTTTTCAGCCATTAGCTCAGGACAATACATTTTTCATTATTAAACTGCCTCATGTTTTCATTATATCTGCACGTCAGATTTTACTTAGTGATATATCAGTGGGATCACGTCTCTTATTACTGTGCTTGAATTTCTCTTCTGAGAAAAATACAGTTATTTCAGATGAAAAGGGGCTCCTCAAAGTTAAATGGCCATGAAGCATATTACCAAAATAGCTACTCAGTGAAAGAGAAAAGACAGCTTTGGGGTGCCCTGATTGCAGCTTTGCAGTACCTGAAAGAAGCCTAGAGGGTCAGGAGAGATTATTTACAAGGGCACGTAGTGACAGGACAAGCAGGAAGGACTCTAAACTGGAAGAGAGTAGGTGCAGATCAGGTATCAGGAAGAAATTTTTTACTGTGAGGGAGGTGAGGTTCTGGAAGAGGTAGGCCAGAGAAGCTGTGGATGGCCCATTTCTGGAAGTATTCAAGGTCAGGTTGGATGGGGCTCTAAGCAATATGGTCTAGTGGAAGATGCCCCTGCCCATAGCAGAGGGTTAGAACTAGATGGTCTTTAAGGTCCCTTCCAACCCAAACCATTCTGTGATTCTGTGACTCTATGATTCTATGATTATTCTTGCCAGATCCATGGCAATCTGTATGAACTGAAGTAATAGCAAAGTCCTCTCATTTATGAGGGGTGAACCAAACTAAAAGTGACCTCACTGGGGAAAGGCACTACGTGTAGCTGGAGAAAACTCTTTACCCATGGAAGAGCTGCCCAAATGGACAAGACAAATAAAAGGTGTGAGAAAAGAAGTGTTGTTGCCCCATATTACGAACTGGGACTTGAGTCACAGGATGAGTAAGTGATCCGGAGAAGGTCACACAGGAAATCTGTGTCACGGTTGGTTATTAAACCCAGATTTCCTGATTTGCCACTGAATCCCATAATTACAAGACCATCCTTCCTGTCTTTTCTAACTCTATTCGTAAAGTATCTCACTAATTGGGCAATGTTTTATGGGAACAAAAAACCTTCTGTGCATCCTGCAGCAGGATCTCAGGTGACTCCCGCCATCGGATTCTTGTCCATGTCACAGAAGCCTGGCTGAGAAATTGCATTTCCTCCTCCTCCTCCTCCACACCAGGCTGCCTACCCACCCTCACACAGGGTCCTCCCACCAAGCTTATGCCTTGTCCCACTTTCTCACACCACCTTCCCCTGGTCCTTGGCCACTGCTCATCTCACAGCCCCCCCCACAGCAGCATCTGAATCAGCTCTGCTGCTCCCATCATATTTGGGGGAGTGGGGTTCCTCACTTTGAGAGTTGGGGTCTGGCAAGTGGGGGCTGATCAGAGAGGAGGCCTTGGTGATCTTCAGGGCTGATGGTGTGGTGCATTTAGAGAGTCTACTTGAAATAAAAAATGGGGTCACAGCATGCACAGGCTGGCTAAATCTTATCCCTCATACTTCACCCAAAAGGAGGAAAAAAGACTAAAGTTGGCCATGTCCAGTGGGAAAATTATCTACCCAGAAGATTTCTACCAGCAGGGGGAGGAGACCTGGGGCTCCAGGAATATCAGATATCTTGGAGATATCAGATATCTTGGAAATGTAGGGAGCTTCTGGAAATCAGAAGACTAAGGTAGTTGGGTTGGGACTCCTGTGAATAAGACAAGAGGAAATTAAATGGACACAACTCAGCCTACCCAGGAAAGAAAGCAACTGACTGCAAACAGAAAATGTCTGAAATACCAAGTTAAACAAGAAGATAATTATACAATCTCACAGATTTCCATATTTTGCTTAGGAACACTCATCAGATCTACAGATGAAAAAAATAATTTGAGTTCATTTTGTTAATGGTCTTCTGAGAGGTTTGCAATCTGGTTTTGGAAGCAATAAAGGAGTCAGTAGTGGAAATAATGAGAAGGTACAGACAGGCGGCTCTCCCTATGGAAGAAGGAGCAAACTCATTTCAAGTTTAAAAAAACAGAGCCATATGGCTAGATGGTAATGCAGGGCTGAACCCTATTTAATATCAGCATTAACACTATAGAAGCTGTTGCTATAGTAGTGACATCTGGAAGAATCCTTCAAATAGATTATTCTCTAACCTGGATGAAGGATTCTGCCAGTCTGTCAAAGAAAGCCTTCAGAGCAAATCAATAACAAAAGATCTTGTTACCTGAATGCAATGTAATTTAGTGGCTAATCAGTTTGACAACATTAGAAACACAAGGAGAGAAGAAAAGAAGAATAAAAACTAGGAGACGCAATTAACAGCCAAAAAAGCAGAGAAGACTCCAGGAACACAAGGAGAAACATCAAACTTTTATATGCCACTATCCAACCGCATCAGTAAAATCACACCTTCACTCTAAACTGCTCCCAGTCTAGCTGACATTTGTTATTCACAGGCTTCACTTAAAAAGCATTAACACTACCAATAGATAGTATCATTAGCGAAGATGAGAGATGTATGCACAAAATACTGCTAATTGCCAGAGTAGTGATAGACACAATGTCCCGTTTTTTTTTTAATGTTGGTTTGACTACTGTTTTATTTTGGCCAAGTGAAAAGGCTACTCTTGACTAATTAAAATGTCTCTGCTGAGCACAGACATTTGACAGCCCCTGGATATTCAATTCCTTCTTGTAGCTGGCTTCTCTGGCTGAAACAATATGTGAAAATATTACTAGAAAGAGGGGTTTGATGGTCTTTTTGTTGGTTTTTATTATATTTACACAAAAGCATTTTGAACCTGATTTACTTCTCCTGAGACTGATGAGATCAGCTGAAGCTGACAGGAGCTATTCTCAGCTCTTGCATGTGATCTGGTCATTGATATTGTAAAGTGTAGTTAGCAGTGTCATTTCCATACTTGCACAACGTATAAAACAACCGCATGTCAAACACTCCGATGTGAAATCGTGATCATGACCCCATGCTTTTGGAAGGGAACAGGCTGTACATGGGAATACAGCATTAAGTTCTGAGGATATTATTGAAAATATATGTCAAAAAATGTCAGTCTTGGAAATAACAATTGACATTTTCACACTTGTTTTCAAAACGTACTGTCCTTTCTATCCCTTAATGTAATGCACCTATTTGTTACTTGGGGGAAACAAACTATTTATTCATTTAACAGACATTGATATTCATTAGGGGTCTTATCCCCATCCCTTCTAAGTCAGAATGGGTGAATACTGGGTCTCTCTCTGTCTTCACCACTCAGCAGAGCAGATCTTACAGACATGACAAAATTCCTGGCTTGCAGCCTATGGACTTGCCAGGTGAGCAAGGGAATCCCGCTTCTCAAGAACAGGCATGAGCCCACATTAATTAATAGATTATATGATTATATGTATTTATCCCGTGAAGGCAACAGAAATTTTGACAGAGTCCAGTGGGAGCAGTCTCTTGCAGAGTTCCCTAACACCATCTCAGGTGCCACCTGCAGATGCCTCAGAAAATGAATGTTTCTAGAATTGACACCGTCCTGGCTGTTCACATGAGCAAGAGCTAGATACACAATTCATGTCAGTAACATTTAATACCAGTACTGCCTAGGTGTTAACACTAAATGTGCTATTTCAGTGTGCCACATTTCTCACACAAAGTAATTCTGCACTTTCTAGTTCATGAAGCAGAGACGGAATTTAAAAGTCTCAGCACCATTCAAATGTGAAAATAGATACAACCCTTAGACCAAAAAGCCCATACTTTTTGCAAATTTGGTTTTATTTAGATGTATAAGGGTGATATAAATTATTTAATAGCAGAACTCATTGATTCTAAGCAGGAGTAGCTCTAAGAAAGAAAAAAGAAGATGAAGCACTAGGAGGAAAAAAAAAATCATTCCAGTTCTGAGAAAGTAGTTAAGAAGCACCTGGATGGCTGTTCATGCAATTCTTACTCTGGCAAAACTGCCACTGACTTTAATTGTAGTTCACTCCGTTGGATCAGCCTGGTAATCAAGCAAGCACTTTTCATTTCATGGCAATGAGAAGGTGTGCTGAAAATGCCATCATATCTCTAACCATCTTCAAAGCCTAGAATGTCTTCACACCATTTCATGGGTTTCCCCTTTCCAGTACTAAAATAAGGATGCTATAAAAGTCATGATTTAAATGATATATTGCAATTTTATGGACTTGGAAGCTAATTTTGCTTAGAAGCATTTTTATGGACTTTGGAAGTCAAGACTGGGGGGAAGCAGAGTTCCTGAGATCAAAAACTTTCCTTCTGTAGAAAAAGGTTTCAGGGGAGAGCACTTTCTGCCTCCTCTGGATAGGACTCAATTGCTTCTTGAGTCTCCAATATTAAAGGGCTTTGCTGAAGAATATGCCTATAAGAGGGAATTCATTTTATCTGCCCTTTGCAAACAAAAGAGATTATTTTCAGTTTCTGTTATGAGAGTGAGAAGGGGTAAGTCCTTTCCAGGGAAAAGCTGTAAGATGTTTTCCTTAATTAGTTTAATTACAAAATGTACTAAGACTATTAGATAAACATTAGGCTGTTTTTGGGTTCAAAACAGGCAGATGTTAGCAGGATTAAATCAAAATACTTTATATGCCTTTGAAGATTTTTTTTTTTTACTTAAAGTCCTCAGCTTTTTTCTCTCTCTCTCTCTTTAGGCTCTGTAACAGCTGATACTATTAGGGGGTTTTCCCCCTTTTGATTAAAATTGTGTTCATCTAACTCATGCAAGTCAGCTGTCATTAGCAAAGCAAGTGGGATCTGGCCTAAGGTATCACATTTTTGGAATCTGATGGTTTTTTTGTATTCTCCCATTCTCTCTGCTCCAATCAGATTCTAATTATAGCCAAATTACAGCTATTGTCTCAAAGGCTGAGTAACATATTTGTGGTGGAGGGGAGGAGGGAACAGAAGATGGCTGATGTAAAAATGGGAATTATACAAAGTAGTAAGAGTTGTTTATAACAATTTTTAAGGGAAAATGGCAGTGATGGGGAAGGAGAAGGGGAAAGCATCTTTACATCCAAGAAGGAAGCAGGTACACTGTGCTGAATCTAAGCTGTGTCTCTACAGCTTCCCTCAACGTTATAATGATCTCTATCAGCTGCTGTGAGGCACTGAAGAGCTTGGGAATTCAGGGGAACAAGTACAGTATATGCTGCTTTGGGGCCTAACAAATATATGAATAGTTAAAGTATCACTGGAGAAATAAATGTAGAACATATATAGACTTGTAATCATAAGCAAATCTGCTATAAACTTAACATTATGTCACCTTTACATACACACAAAGAGAAGAAATAACACCATATTAAGCAAAAGTGTAAGGACCTGAAACCCATGCTTGTGCATCCTTTAGAGCAGTAACAATACTACTCTGAAACCATAAAAATTATTTGCAAACCAAACATAGGCTAAAGGCATTTTTGGCACAAGTATCCTTAACCATTATCATTGACTGACAACCTGACATAACTGCTTTTAAAAGTATGAATGTCATCAACCATAAGTGAGAACTCAAACTAGAAAACACAATAAACTCTTGGTCAGAAAGACATTTTCCACTGGTAATATATTTACAGAGCATTTTTACTTTGTACTTGTCACTTTTAAAATCTATTGCTAAAGACCACCTCTAAGATTGCTTAATATTGCAAATGACCCCAAGATACATGCAAAGCCAAATGAAAGACTTCTCACACATTCTTGCATTTCAATAGAAGTTAGTTTACAACAACAAGGCTAAATGCAGTATATTTTATGGCATTACCCTGCTGGTCACCTCAATAAGATGAAAATGTAAAAAGCTTTTTTTAGAATTTGGTTTTCAAAAGGCACTTTGGATACTTGGCAGATTTTCATCTCTGCCACTGGTCTAAAAGTTTATTATTTTCCCAGAGACTATCTTCACCAGCATCTACCAGGTGGACAATAACAGCAAAAAACACCAGGGCAGGCTGATGATCAACAGGCAGCTTCACAAAACCACAGAAAAATTATATATATGGACAATGCTACGAAGACAATGCCACAAAGAATATACTGATATATTCAGTGAAAAAGTGTGCATTGTGAATATTTGCTCTTACATGTACATGCACAGCTCAGTGGTGTACCTTTCACACATAAAAATCCTTTTCAAAGCCCTTGGAGAAAAAATGGAGACTAAAGTCCCTGAAATATTCTTCCTGCACACAAACTGAGTTGTGCAGCTCCTCCTCAAGGAAGAGCTGCATAAATGTCGTCAGGTGTTAGTGTAATGAAATGACCATCAGATTTTATTAAATTACTAAATCTATTAAATGATTAAATTCTTGGTCACACCAATTTGTATCAAGTGTAAACATACGGTGAAACACTTTTAAATCAATTACCTGATGATAAAGGAATAATCTTCTTACTGAAATGAAAGCAATTAATGTATGGCAGGGCTATGCATTTAAGAGGTTTCCAGGATCAAAACCACCCATTTGATAGTACCTAAACTCACACTTTCATAAGTTAAATTAAATATCGCTAGCAGATGTTGAGTAGCACACTCAGTGGTTGTTCACAAAAGCATATGGAAATCAAAACACTGTTTCTTTTTTTTTTTTTTTTCCCTCCCCCGGCACATTTCATTCCACAGGATGGCACAACGTTGTGATTCCCAGAACACTGAAATGCAGCCTCTGATTTTCCTCCTGCCGCTTGTTTCAGTATCTGTAAACATGACACCGAGAGGGGAGCAGAAGAGCTCCTCCACTTGCAATGCTAAAAAGTGACACCACGGTGATCTTACAAGCCAGGACAACACAAGAGCATGTGGAAGAGAAAAGAAGATTCAATAGGGCCAGATGATGTGCCCCGAGGCAGTGCCTCAGCTGCTCAAGGTGACTATGGCTTCGGAGCCAGGCACAACATCCTCATGCTGGACCAGGAACACATTCTGCTTGTTCTGTGACCCCTGGACCACAAAAACTGAGACTATTGAAAAGCCACAACACGCACCAGGCCAGCTGACAAAGAACAAATAGTCACTGCTTTAGTTAGGAGCCTTTACAGAAATTGCATGCAGAACCTGACACATTTTCATACATTTGTAGAATCATTTAGCTTGAAAAAGACCTGTAAGATCATCAATTCCATATGTTAACACTGACGATTTTTATTTGACTCTTGCTAGCGAAGTCTGTCTCCTGTTCTTGGCAGAACTGTGGCCGTTGGTCTTGCTCTTGGGGACGTCAGCCTAAGGATGAAAGAAGAATTGCAACTGCCTCCATTTTCACACTCCTCCTTCAGTCTTCTTTACTCCTTTCAGGCAACTTTCTTAGACATTACATTTGCAGTATGGTGCCATTGACAGAGAGGTAGGTGTGACCTCCCTCAGGTCCACACATCCTTTCTTCCTCAGCCTGTGGTCCATTCACCTCAACCCAGGACTCTCCAGCCCCATGTACCACCACGGAGGTAGGAGTCACCCTAGGAGGCATGTCAGCACTAACAGGTCATTTTCTGAGCAGAATAATGACAGTGAATGCCAAGCATGAGCTCAGGGGCTCTGGCCCTGGACCCTAGCTGAAGAGCAGTCTTCAGAATGCATTCTGTTGGATACTTTGACCATGCTGGAGAGGTCTCACAGCATCGCACTGTGGCTGTGCTGAATGATGTGCACTGTTAAGTGATACTCATGAGCAGCGTGACCATGCCCGTGTAATGCACAGTGAAACAGCATTACACATGCCTTGTGCCAGAAGTCCAGTCTCCATGAACATGCAATATGCAGTCACTCTGTGGCAGAGCCTTAAGGCAGCCCTGTTAAGTGGCAGCAACAACTGTGGGTGTTGGTGGAACATGCTGATTGATACCCGTTCTGCTGAGAAAATGTAGCATGTTTCTGGAGCTGACATAGCAGCTCATCCAGTGCAAGTTCAGTGTTCTCCAACACTGCAGGGCATTGTGCACATTAGATGCACACAGTTGTGTGACTCCCAGGTTGCAGAAGGATGGCTACCTCCGACTTCTCACTGCCCCTTTCCAGCTTTCACCCTAATTCTCTGAGGGAGAGAGAAGTTGCTCTTCCCAGCACATGGGGAAGGGAGAAATTCCAGCCTGCTGCCAGCCTATGGCTCAGAAACTTAAGCTGTTAATGCAGACAGAGTCCCACAGGTAGACAGACAGATGTGCATAGAGTACAGATAGAGATGGAGACGTGTCTAGGGACTGTTTCTTTGACTGATTGGCCTTTGGCAGCAGACCTTTCCTAAAGTTTCACTCGTTGCATCCTTAATTCAGTCAGTCAATCTACTGTGTAGCATCCCGGCAATTCTCTCCTTCCTACCCTTTCTTTTGTCCCCAACTCCTACACCTGTATTTTTGCTTTTTTATATCTAGGGTTTCACTGTATCCTGCCACTTGGTGTGTCTAAGACCTATGTCTCTATGGCAAAAATAAAATCAGAGGTGGGAAATATTTCCAGGATCTCTATGTCCAGCTGCAAAATCTTTAGACCTGTGTGTCTTTGCTCTGATCTCATTCTGAGATCCATTTCCAGAAAGTGATGCACAAGACCCTTAGATGTCGGGAGGTCCTTGAAATACAAAGTGCCAGCTTACCTAATCACATCATGAATGATAACAAAATTAATTTCCCCCATAACTTATTACATTGCTTGGCTGTTTGTTACCACATCCTGCATCCCAGGTTTCACTGACAAATTAGAAGAGTTCCCATCTATACAAGAACTGGATCCTTGGGAGCATCATGTGTAGTATAAATGTAACACACTGAAGTATTTATCTCATCGTAACTTTTCACTCACACTGCCCTTATATTCCCAAACTGACTTCTGGAACTTCAGCTATGTTTTACCTACAATGCACAGCCTATATACCACATATAACTGTCAGGAAAGACTTTGAGCTCTCTCCCATTTCTGCTGAACTTCATCATAAATTCCCCTTAACCTTTAATGCATAGGTTCAAGTTCTTTCTCAAATGATTGAAGCTCACTCTTAAAAACCAGACCTCTTCTAAGTATTAAAACCTGGAAAATAAATTCATAATACCTTCTTCTACTTTTTCTAAACCCAAACAATTGACCAAATTGCCTAATTTCAAAATCTGACAGAGTGGAAAAAAACGTCCTTCCTGAGACTGTCCACACCGAACTTAAGCCACAAATGCTTTTTTTTCACCATGACCATTTACAGCTGGGAAATGTGTGGTTTATAATGGAATGATTATACAGCTTTGGCTTGGGATGTCACAGGCCTGCTGGTAAGATAAGTAAGAATGGAGCCAGTTCTGAACCTTCATGAGTGTTAGGCACAACAGTTGTAATAAAGCAGCTCCCTGGCCCTTTGTACACAGTTTTACCAGGTCTGGGTTTTGTGGAATTCTCTTTTTAATAAAGTATATGGTCTAAGGCCCAGCTTGAAACAAAAATGCTCATTGCTTGCTGAGTTGTATGAACTTTGGAAATATGGCAATAAAATGGACACATATGTTCTATTATTATTATTATTATGCTTAAAGGCTACAAAAATAAATCATTCACGAAGCCCACATGGACAAAATGAGCACTGCCTTCTGCAAGAGTCTGTACTTACATGTATCTGTTTACTTAGATGCATCTGTTCTTGATATCTTGTGGAAAAATCAAATATTGTATCTTATGAAAAACTATTGCTGAAGCATTGTTCAAAAAATCAATCCTAAACCAGAAGTCCATTTAAAAAAACTGAATACCTGAGTCTCTCTGCTTCGAACTCTCTTTTATTGTTATTAATAGATCATTTATCTTCAATATGGTTGGAGATAAAAATTCCTTTTTAAAGTGATGAAATGAAGAGATTTGCAAGTGCTGAAACGCCCTGATCTCTCCCTCTCTCTCATCACCTGATACAGGCTTAAGGTTTCACAGTTTGTAAAAATCAATAGGAAGTTCTCTCCTTGCCAGCAGACTGGGCCAATTTAATAAGTACCTGAACAGAGAGGCAGTGGAAGGGGCAGTCACCTTTCGCCTGGCAGGAGGAGGAGCTGCGAGGGCCGGGACACTGGAGTGCATTGTGTCCCGGTGCGAAGGCCTGAATCAGCAGTGATGAGATTTCTTCTCTCCAGCTTTCCCCCACCAGCCTGACTGTAACCCAGAGGGGAACCTGCAGCTAGATGGACAGCTTCTGCCACAGGATGCAGTTCCCGGCGGTGGGGGGAGACTTCACGTTTCCCGTAAAGGGCTCTCTCATCTCTCACTAGAGCAAGCACATAGTAGGGAAACTCCAAGCAGCTGCCAGGCAATTTCTTTCAACTCTGTCCCAACACCACTGTTTACAGTTTTGTGAAGGCAGCTCTGACTGTCCCTTCTCCTCCTCGCCCTCCCACTTGTTCAAGTTTGTCGATACCCGATCCATGAACATTTGTTTCCTCCTTCCCTGGAGGAGTTTTGCGCTCCACTGACCTCAAGTTCAGCCCCGACGAGGCTGGCAGGAGGGCTCAGCTGGCTCTCGTTTCCCCACTTGCTGCAGTCCCTTCTGTTGGACTAGCAAAGCCAGTGTAATTCAAGCGGGGCAACCTTTCCCTTGCCAGCTCCTCACACCGCCCGGGGTTCTGCTGACAGGGCAAACACCATCCACCCTGTCCCGACCCCCGGAGGTGAACCCTCTACCCCCCATCCATGGACGCCACCGATGCTGGGGGTGTGCAGGCAGGTCAAGACCCTCAGCCCCCCTCCGGCTGCCCTTAGCTCTCCTCTCTGCTCTGCACCGCTGCTCTCTGCTCCGCACCGCGCTGCACCTTCCCCAGGTGGGTCCCAACTTCGCAACACTGCTGTGGGTGCGCGGGGGTGAAGCACGGGCGGGGGGCAGTGGGATGGTTGGATGGATGGACAGATGCGCGTTTGACTTCCCTCACAGCTTGATCTCCAGGTGATTCCCCCCTACCGTGTATCTATACTCCTCAGCATCAGACCTCACCTTCCTCCCACCTCCTCTCCCCCCTTCTCCCTCTTTTCAGCAGTGACAAAGGCTTTTACATTAACCCGTTGGGGCTGTCCACTGCCATCCCGCGAAGATGGATTGAGGAGGGGCTGGGAGACCGGGGCTTTCTGTCTGTCAGCAGCTGCGCGGCCCCTGGCTAGCCCTGGCCGCGCCGCGCCCCGGAGCGGAGAGCCGCGGGGGAGCGCGGAGCTGTCGCCGGCCGCCCGTGGCGAGGACGGGAGCCTTGCCGGGGAGAGAAAGGGTGCGCGGCCGGGCGGGCAGCGGCGCAGACCCCCGAGAAACGCAGAGGAGGGCAGGCTGGGTCCCCCCGTGGACAATTGAGCGCGGATGTCCCGCTGCCTCTCCCGGCGCTGTGTGGAGAGTGTGCGCAGGCAGGGAGCTGGAGGAGAAAGGTGGGCAGGGTTCCCTGCCCGCGTCGCGACTCCGCGCTCGGCTCCGCAGCCCGGCGGGGAGAACCGCGCTAATCCCCGTCCCGCGGAGCCGTTCCGGCGCTGGTCCCACGGCACTCGGAAACTGCCGCCCCTCCGCTGGCTCCTTCTGCGCCACCGGCCACTCAAATGTTTATTAAATGCCGGCATTCGTTGCTTTCTAATTAGCGGAGCCCGAATCTGTCTGCTTTGTTTTCTTCGAGACGTTGCTGTTAGGCGAGCAAGATACATCGAAGAAGGAAAAAAAACCCAAAAAAAACCCCAAAACCCCCAAACCTTTATTTTGATTAATTATTTCCCGGAAGCAGAGCGAGGTAAAAAAAAATAAGAAAAAAAAAAAAAAGCAAACAAAAAATACCCCGCAATACACATTCTAGGAGATAATCTCTGCTTCTGATCTCCTTTACCCGCTGTGCCCTGGGTCATTCATTCAGATTGCCGCGCTATTATTTGTTTCCGTGTATTTATGCTTCCCGATAGTTACTCAGTTAAGCTGTTTACGCACACTGCAGCGAGGGGATCGCGGCAAAACTTTTGGGAAGGATGTGAAAATGAATGTGGTTTGATAGTAGTGCCAGAGCTACAGCGGAGCTCAAATTTAAATCCCACTCGTCGTTGGAACACTTTGGGTATGCGTAAGGAAAAAAGAAAAAAAAAGGAGAAAAAAAAAAAAAAAAGGAGGAAGGAAAAAATAATAAGAAAAAGAGCGCACGCTAGGAACAACGTACTTTTCTCGGTGCTGCCGAGGGGCGGGTGGGGGAGACCCGCCCGTGTTTGCTCCGCGCTGGCTCGGGGAGCGCAGCGGCGCCGCGCAGGGCGGGCGGGCAGAGCCGGGCAGAGCTCCCGGCCCGCAGAGCCCGCTCAGGTGCGCCGAGCAGCAGGTGGGCCCGGAGGGGGCTGCTGAAAGGAGGGCTGTGCAGAACCTGAGGGCTCATTAGCGCTGCGCTAATTGACGGTCCCCTGCGCGCCTCCGTAGCACCGGGGCGCATCTCGCAGGTGGGGCGCGGGGAGCGCCGCCGCCCCGGCATCCCTGACGCCCGGGCCAGGCCCGCTGCCCGCCGGGCTCTTGCCGGGCGCCGCAGCCAGCGGAGCGGTCGCCGGCACGGCTTTACCACCTCCCAGCCGGATCTGAGGCTATTTTTCTTTCCCCTCGCAGCAGCCGCCGGCGGGATTACCGGCACGGCCTTGGGCTTTGGCCGCTGCGCAGCGCGCCCCGCAAACAGGGAACTGCTCGGTGGCTCCTGCGCTGGGCGCTGAATCTGCCACCGGCGGGACGAGCCCTGATGTTCGGGAAACGCGCTCGGGCGGCTGTCGGGAAGGAAAGAGGGTATTTTTTTTTATTTTCCTTCCCGGGGATTTATGTGAAATAAAAAAAGTCCCTTTTAAGTGCGTTGTAAAGAGCGAGAATTTATGATAAAACACGAAGTCCCTCAGCACGGGGTTTAGGTTCGCTCCCAGGAGTTAACTCGTTCCTCGGCGTCGCGGTGCCGGAGGCGGGAGGTGAGCGAGCCCCGACGCTCCTCACTGGCTCCGCAGCGCTGGGAGCCATTCGCCGGGGCTGCTTCAGATGTGTCCCTCCATACACGGCTTATAAAAACCGATTCCCATCTGTAAGCAGCTTCTCAGAAGCTAAATAAATGACTTGTTATTATCGGCTGAGCTTACCGCTTGCCGTTAGGGTAAAACAAAACTAACTTTCTGTAAATAAACTTACCCCCAGGGGTGAAAAGGAGATTCCGGGAGGCTGCTGATATCTTCTCTGGATTGTCCTAAATGTAACGTTTTGCATAGTCTCTAGCGGCTACCTGATCATTAAAATGCCACAGAATTATTTGTGGGCGTTCAAAGAAAAGGGTCCCAATGCTTCCAGGGGAAGAGAAATACATGCTGGATTTTGGGAGTGGGAAGCAGAGACCTGCCTTCAAAGAAGCACTTACTCTCCTCCTAAGTCACTTTTCAAACCCAGTTCACCTAATCCTGGCACCACCTGAGCCTCATCCTCACTAGTACAAAAAAAGATTGTGTTGTTGGGGCTCTGGGATGGTTGGCAAGCTATTGATTTCCCAGCTGTTGAGAAGACAGACTGAATACAATTCAGCAGATGCAAACAGACAGAGCCTGGCTGAGAGATTGTTTTGCTCCAGAAAGTAACCTTGTGAGATGCTGAGGTTATTGACTTTGGAGTGGGGCAGGAGGTGTCTGATAATCAGCTCACTATCTCCTTTAGATTTATAGCTCAGGGCCTCCCTGTCACTCCTGAAAATATAATCACGCTGGCAATAAACCCTGAGGGAAGAATGAGACAGCAAGTGTTTTTTCTCAGAGGTAACGCAGTGACCTCTGAGCTATATACTTAAATGATCCATGATCTTATAGCAAGCTCACTGCTGTTTGACTTGATTGCCCTGCCTTGGTTTAGATGCCAAAACTGTCCCAGCACGTGCAGGGCTGGTGGCCTGTCCCACTGCAGAGGGGCCCAGGGCACACTGCCTTGCTCTGGCTCTGAAACTGCTGCCACAAGGCACTGGGCTTGTTTTGAGGTATGGAGTTTGGGAGGGGGGAGAGATCTGGCTCACTTTGTTTCTCCAGATGGGAAAACTGTACCAGAGGGATTGGTAGGTTTTTTTTGGTTTGTTTTTTGGGGGTTGTTTTTGGATGGGGGGGAGGTTCTTGACAGAAACATTTCCTGTCTTCTTTGCAGAAATGTATTTTATGACCATTTTGCTATGCAGGTTTCTCCCTCTCTGGACATTGCACAGAGTAACGTAACACCTTCAATCTGTGGAGCAGATACCTCTCGGTTTCTTTATCTCAGAACATGCCTTTGTCTCTCTTCAACCTGTTCTTGCTCTTCAGGAAAAACTCACCTTTTTACAAGCTGTCAAACGTAACACTAACAGCTGAGCATTCCTTTGGAATAAAAAAAAAAAAAAACCAACCCACATATATTTACTTAAAAATCACTTAGTATTTATTACCCCTTGATTTTTTATTAGCCTTTTAACCATGTCTCTCACTTTAGCTCTAATCCAGAGGGAATGGGTTCTCTCCTGTGCCTGTAGTAGATATATCCAAACAGAGAAGGGGGAAAGAGTTGTTTAATCGCTTGTAGTATTTCTAATATTTAACCATTTTTGAACAATATTTTAGCCATTTTTGAACAAGTAAAAGATCCTGCTTTGGTGTTCCCTCTGCTAAAAAAAGGTGTTGTTTCCTAACTGCCATGGTCAGTCTATTCTATTTGAATCTGATAAGCAGATTCAAACAAACAGCACAAAAGGCTGCAAAAGCACTGCTTCTACAATCCCATTCCACAGAGGAGGCACGAGGGACCATCCTTTAAGGAGGAAGAACATAATCAGGCTCTTTGACACAAAGATGGCCCAAGCATCCAGCTCTCCTTCGCTTTCTTCCCTAAACTCAGTTGAGTAACCCCAGCCAGCCCACAGTCTGGCAGGCAAAAGGAGGATAAGTGCAACTCAACTAAGTGGTGTCCATCTTAACTGGTGCAAGTGGTTACTTTGGTCAAAAGTGTGGCAGACTAAGAGGAATTTCAAAGAGACCCAGGGCAGCCACGAGAATGGGTAACAGCTTGGGAAATGTTAAACAACAGACATTAAGACTTGAACAGCACATTCACTGATTTGCTTCTCAATTTGTTCTAGTGACTCAGGATGGAAATCTGGACATCACTGTGGATAATGCAGTGAAAACCTCTGGTCAAAGGGCAGCGACAGTAAAGGAAGCTAATTAAATATTGGATAGCAATGGAAAGGGGAGGCAGGCGTGGGAGAACGATTTACATAAACTTTGTCATCGTGTAGATCAGCGGGAAGCCCCTGCCAGAAACAGGATCCCAAAAAGAAAATAGCAGAATGTAATGGCTCAGGGAAAAGCACCATGAATTGTCAGTGATCTACACAAAACTGATGTTTGGAAAGACTACCGGCTGCTTTGGGGAGTATGGGATAATCAGAGGGTAATAGATGAATAACACAGATGTGTAAAATAAAATGTGTGTAGTAGAAGATAGATTAAGAACTTCTTGGCCTTCATGATTTGTATGAGTAATACATAAACAAGACAAGAGAAAATGGAAAAGAGATCTTAGGAATTTTCTGCACAAGGGAGAGCTAACTTGTGGATCAGTGTCATCAGAAGCCATTAAAAGCAAGGTCTTGATGGAATTACAGGAAAAAAGGTATAGATGGATAGAAAATGAAAATAATATTTTTATATTATCACATTTGGAAATAAAACAAATCTTTGTCTCTAAGCTTGAGTAACCAAATGTTTAGGAAGAAACATGATTAATCTAGAAATGTTATTTTTTGCATTTTTTGCATCTTCCCCAGAAGTAGTCACTAGTAGTCATAATAGGAGACTGAATACACCTTGGATTGAGCTAATATGACCATTACTGTGTTTTTAAATCTCTCCTGGAGGCAGCTTTCCTTCCTGAACAGCTTTTAGTCCAGCTTGCTAGCAGCAAGTCTTGAACAGAATTCACAGAATAGAAATATTGAATATGACACCAAAATATTAAGTAGAACAAATCAAATAAAGTTCTACCATTTTCTTCATGTTATTATGGCATTTGTGAACTAGGATATCTCATTTTAAAGTCAGAAAAACATTAAGTCTTTAGATTTTTGAAGATGGGATTGGTAAGCTTTTGAAAATATTAAACCTACTGCCTAAATAATAATGTGGAATGTATAAACCATCACCTCTTAACCTTGTTCAAAATAATAATCACTAACATTTTTCTGAGTCTTCCATGTGGCAGAGCCAGCTTGACTTTCTCTTCCAATTCAAGTAATCACTACAGGAAATCTTTACATTTGCATACTAATTTTGGGACTTGAATTTGGTTTTAGTGGAACTAGAAAAGAGTGCCAGCATGAAATGTAAAATTTCTGTAAAACTACCAACAGAAAAGTTCTACCCTTATTTTTGTTCTTTAACATTTAGTATGAATAATTTTAATTTACCACATCTGGGTGCTATCAGATAGTGCTTGCATATCCAGTCTTCTAAGTAGTCTGGACAAATATAGTGGTTCAACAATTTACTTTTTTTTTTAAATCTCAAATTAAATAAACCCAAGAGCAACCACTAACACTCATCAACTGCCCTCACAGACCTGCAGCAACATTTTTTTGCTCTTCCAAATACCCATCTCTTCTAGGCAAGAGGAAAAATGAGCAAGGGGTTTGTACCCTGAAACAAAACACTATCAGTAAAGTCAAGCTATTTGAAGCTTAGAAGAAAAATAAGCAGCAAGTTTCCAGGATTCTAATACAGTCATTTCTCCCTCAGAGACTGCACTGCAATACTAATTCCTCTGCTGATTGAAATTTCTTAACCACACCCTGCCACCTTGAATTAAATACTTTCAATGTTGGATTGCTGAATCAGGTTACAAACCTGAAAACAGCCATGCTTGCAATCACAGTGACCCAGTGACTGCATTACAGAGAAATATTATTTACCTTGAACAGAAAAAGTAAGGTACAATATCCTGCCCAAGCTTAAGGGAAGCCTGTCTAGTTGAGGAAGAGAAAGCTCTTCCTAATTCCCATTGTGGGAGACCACCATTCCACACAGTATTTAATCCAGCCAGCCCACCTCACAGAGTACCACACATTTGTCACATTTTCTCCATTTCAGTTGTCATTATGGCCGAAGGACAAAAAAGGGTATAGACTGCCCCAAAGCACTTTTTCTTCAGCTCTTTCAGAACAGGATGCCATTTAGACTCATGCATACCATTAACACAAATAACCTCAGAACTACTTAAATCACAAACAGAGTTTTCAAGTGTTTGTAAACAGAAATGTGTGCCAGGTATTCATTTTACTTTTATCCTTTCCTCCTGAGTTTTTTTTTGGGGGGGGTTGTGGGGTTTTTCTGTTTGCTTGTTTTTTCTTTTTTTTTCTTACAAATGTTGGTAAATTAGAATATTGTGAAAACTGCATAGGGGTTTGGATTTGTTCATTCCACCCTTCGAGCCTGGGTACTTTGACATGCAAATGCAGGTTGGTTGCCTCGGATTATTCTCCTATTGATTATTGAAATATTTTTACTGCTGGGCAGACCTCCTCTCTGTTATTTTGAGGATGGAAAGCCTTTGAGTCAGTTGATTTTAAAAAGTGTTTCACTTGTTTGAGAACACTTTTTTGACGTTGAAAAAAGCCAAGAAACAAAGTCAACCAATTTACTTAAAATGTCATGGATACTTGATGAAACTTAACTTGATATTCCTTTAATTCTAGCCTTTTGTCAGTACAAGTGATGTTCGTTTAATTGCACATATTTAAATTACAATGTCCTGTGAAGAAAGTGTGACAACACCTAAATAAATTCGTGCCTCTCTTTAAATTAAAAAAGTAATGTTCCTTCCTCTCACTTTCTGTATTTTCTGCCCTTTTCCTTTGTTTTCCAAGCATCTCAAGGTAAAGGAGGTTGACAAAAATGCTTAGCAGATGGGGGAAGGAGAGGAGAGGTAAGATAACATTATTTCAGGTCTTTGCTCTGCTTTGTTAGGACAGATTTAATCTCTGGGCAGCATCAGAAGATAGGCCTGAATGGCTGCCTGATCATCTCTTCACTCTCTCCTCTTTTATCTGGATTACTCCTGACTCTTCTCAGGGATGATATCTCACTCTTCTTATTTGGTAAATTAGGTTATTGTTTCCCTGTATTTCACTTATTGTAAAATGTTTTCTTTCTTGACTTCAGGCCATTGTTCCTGAGTAGTGAGCGTGCTGTCACTGGAGACAGGGTGAGAGGATGGAACTGTGTAACTGGAGAGAGATTCTGCCGAATTTAGCCAGTTAGCAGTAGCTTGTTCTCAAGTGTTCTTGACTTCATGGCAGTTCGTAGCAGAAAAAACATGGATAAAAGGGGTCCAAGTTGGCCTTGTAACTGAAAAATGAGGAAAGATCAATAATATTATGGAATAGGGAATAGTCTCAAATGGCAGTTTAATTTTCAAGTTAGTAAATACTCAGAATAACAGAATAATACTCAGAAAAATACTCATGAACTGTGTGAGTTTTGAAAGAGCATTCCTTCACAGTCTGATTTATTAGTGCTTCTTGTTGCCTTATGATAAACACGAAAATAAAAAAAGAATAAACCCAAACACCAACGTCACAGTCGTCTTTATTCCACTTAACAGCAAAACTCAAAGCTAACAGTTGTAGTTCAGAACCAGAGACCTCACGACAGAATACTAAAATGTGTGGTGCTTTGTTGTCACTGGAATGGATATTCTGTGTGGCAATCTTTTATCTAGTTGTGCGCTGAAAATAAAAACCCCAAACCAAACCCCACTGTAATTACATTTTGCTTGTTCATGCTGAGTAAAACATGTCAGACATTTGGGGAGAGCAGGCTGAGGTGCAGAGGAACCAAGCACAAGCATGTGCTGGTGTTTCACAGCATGTGCAGCCTGATTGTTGGCACCAGCATCAGCCAAGCTGCAAGAAAACCAAGGGATTGCTGCTGTGCTTGTGACAAGGGCTTGGGTGAAGGTGGTTACAGGCCAGCTCATTAAAAATTATGAACATGTGTTGTGCCACGTTTGATGACTGTTGAGAGAAAGAAGAGAGAGAGAGCTTACATAAAAGCCAGGACATAATGCCAGTTGACTCACTCAGCACCAAGGGTGCCTCTGTGCAGGGCACGTGTAGCCACAATTAGTGCAGTAAGTGCTGCTGTGTCTTTCAGGAAGCATTGGGAGCTGCAAGTTCTGTTACATGGTCAATGACCACCTGCCCACAAGCATCAGGCAGGTGATGGGCATTGCACAGGAGACACATGGAGAGCTTCTCTGGGGGGGCTACTGCTCTTTCTGGCTCCCTCCCCTGAAAGGCATCAACATTAACACTAGGGATATTCATGGAAAATCACATCAAGAGGGCTATGTCCATAACAGCAGGGTAGGAGAGGCAGCAAGACAGAAGTTTTAACTCTTTTTTCCTTTTTAATTGCTCTTTCAAAATGAAGCAGCATCTGACGTATGTATATGGAGCATGCCTCCCATCCTGGAAATATTTATTCTGAACTCGAAAATAATACTGCTGGGCCAGATTTATCCCTGGTGTTCGTTGAGGGAGACTGGACTTGCTGTTGGTGGGGTATTGAGTAGTCTGTGCCCATAGGTGTGGGCACAGAGTGTTTTTGGTGGGAAGCATGGAAAAGCCCGGCAGAGGCACCATGCCAGATGCTGGAGATTGCTCAAGAGACTCTCCCCGTGCAAGGCATGGCTCTGGCTCTCCAGTGGGGTTTTCACCAGCCCCTTTAGATAGGCTGACATATGAGATCAAGCAGGTTGGGGGGCAGGATGCATATGGGATCAGTCCCACCAGAAAACAGAGCAAGCGTGCTTGTCTGCGGCTCCTCCACCCCACTCCTACCAATCCCCCTGCCACACCCCTCTGCTGCAGCGCTGCATGCAATTCCCCAGCCCGGAACTCCCACGGACGCGTCTATATTTTTATTATTCTCCTTTTTTTCCTACTTAAAAGGCGAAAGGAAGGCTGACACGAGCAGAGCCGCTCCTGCTGACACCCCGCTGCAAGGGGCCCGAGGGCGGCCGCGCAGCCTGACGAGGGATGCGGAGGGATGCGGAGGGGGCTGAGCTGTGCCCCGCGTCCCGCTGGGGAGCCGGGGAAGGCGCGGGGCAGCGATGAGCCCCTCGCTCCTGTCAGGCGCCGCGGCCCCGGGAGCCCCTTGGCGGGGCCAAAGTGAAAGTGAAGCGACTCCCGAAGCCCTTTCGGGGGTGGCGGCAGGAGCCATGTGACAGCCGGGAAGCAGCCCGGCCGCACGGGGGGCGAGCATCGGGAGGCGGGGGAGCGTGTGGATGATCCCTGAGGGCTGTGGTGCTCCCTCCCCGTCCCCTGCGGCCGGGGCGCCCCGCGCCGCCTTCCCTCTCCTCCCTGCATCCCGCACCGCCGGCATCTCTCTCCACAGCCGCACTCGCGCCCGTCCCTGGAGACCGGGCCGGGCAGCGCAGAGCAGGGCAGGGGAAGGCGGGTGGCTCCCACTCCTCCCCTCCCGTCCCGTCCCCTCCCCTCCCCTCCGCGCGTCCCCTGAGCCAGGGCAGGGCAGGAGCGCGCCCCGCAGCGCTGCCCCCGGGAGGAGAGACTCGCCTCCCCAGCATGATCGCGGCTTATTAGGGTGGTCGTCTCTCCACCTCATTTTTTTTTTTCTTGTAACTATTTTTTTCCCCCAATTTCCCTGCTCTCCGCGGCTGTCAGCGCTCTCACCGCCGCTCTCACGGCCGCGCCTGCCGGAGCCCTGCCCCGCCGCCCCTCTGTGCCCGGCGCGATGCTGCGAGCGCCCGGGGGCAGCGGCAGGTAAGGGGGGAGGCGGCGAGGGGCTGGCGGGGCACGGCCGGGCCAGGAGGTGCCGCTGAGCAGGGCGCGGAGCCGCCCGCCCCCGGAGCAGCCCTCTTCTCGCCCGCCGGGTTTGTGCCTTCCTTTGTTTCCTTTAGGTTACCCGTAAAAACTTGTGATCACCGCCACCCAAAAGGATACCCCCTCCCTCCCCCCCATCCCCACTCGAGACCTCTGGGATCTCAGACCCTGCCCGCAGTGGCTCCTGCTTTGAGTCTCCCTGTAACTGCATTAAACCTGTCTCCAGCTGCGAATCGTCCCTCTCTGCAGCCCGAGTCCTTCCCCCCGAGTCCTTCTCTCCAATCTTTCTGCCTATTTTGATTTTATTTCCTCCCCCCGCCTCTCCTTGGTTTCCAAGGGACTCCCCTCCAACCTGTCTGTAGGTATGTTTGCGTAACCAGACACTGAGAGTAGCTGTCTGCCGAGGAATTAACTCGGCAACCCCCAAAGCTTAGTTTGCATTCAATAGAGGTGTTTGTTTTTCAGGTTTAAATCACCAGACGGGTTGAAGAAGTCCGCCAAAAGGAATCACTTCTCAAATTTTGTTTCCTCCCTTGAAATCCCACTGGACGTGGAGCAGGTGGGGGATCGGGAGAGGAAACTTTTGGGGTGGAAGTGGGTGCTGGGATGGAGAGTGATCGGGGCTGAGTGGTGTGGGAAGGTGGGGGAAAGAGTTTTAAAGCTGCGAGAGTGGAGCTGCACTTTCCCTCTTTCCCTCCTCAGCGGAGGATAGCTCAAAGCTCTTGCTCTCGTTCGTTAAAAATAAATACTACAGAAGTTGGCAAATTTTGTAGTTTTAGAGAAGTGGATTCTCTCCAGGATTAACGCAAAAAATGTTGATTTTTGAGGAACTACTCTTGCTCAACCCGTAAATAAAGTGGAGATGTTGACGTTTGTCTAGTCTCTGGCAAATGAGAACAAAAAAGTATTTCATTTCTTGAAGGGCATCAATAATTGTGAGGGTCGGAGGGAGAGGAAGGAGTTTAACTATTAACCTTTATCTGGGCTCATAAATGATTCGAAACTCATGTTTCTGAAGCTTCTTTCATGCATTTGCTTTCCCGTTTCCCCACTCCTCCCCTTCTTCCCTCCACTTCAGACGGTGAAAGGTAAATGAAAATAATGATGCTTGCATTAATTGGACAAGCAGGCAATTTTATGGCTCACCAGTAAAAAATAAATGCCACGGGAAAGTTGCTGTTTGCAGTGCAAGCGGTGGGAAAGTGGTCTGGAGGGCGTGGGAGGTGGGGAGGACGGCAGAGAAGTGTGGCTGGCTGCTGGTTGTGCTCTTACTTTAGGGGGTTTGGATTTGTGTTTCCAGATCTTCCCTTGAGGACGGCGAAGGACGGTTTGTGGAAGGTAAGAGAGCCTCTCCCGCAGCACTTCTGTCCTGCCCACGTGTGCTGTGAGTACCTGGGTGTTTGCTCAGGCCCGCAGAGCCAGCACACCCGGGCTGGGAAGTGATAAACAGGAGACTGTCGAGTTGTTGCTGGACACGGTGTGTGTATTGGGAAGCACAGGATTTTTTAGGGAAGAGATTAGCTGCTTTTACACGCTGACATGCTTGTTAAGCTAATGAATTCCTCCCCACCCCACCCCCCCCCCCCCCCAAAAAAAAACCGGAATAGCCTTTCTTTTCTTAATCAGGACATAGTTTGAGAAAATAGCAAATGAAGAGTACAATGAAAAAGTTTCTGTTCTGACTCTTTTCTACAGTGGAGGTAGTACGCCTAACTTTAACATGTAGGTTGTTTCCATCAAAGATGTTAGTATTTATTTTGGTATGAATTGGGGGTAAAATCGCATCTTTTCCAAATGTGCTGTTGTTATTTTGTGGCATGGCTCTTGACAGAAGTGAAATAAAGTTACTCTTACTAGTTTTGAAGATAAACTATGCCCAGCCACCAGAGGTTTTCTCCTTCGTACAGGCTTAATGAAGTGAAAGCAAGAGATCCTGTGGAGGAGGCAAGGGTGGGAGAGATACGGGATCATAAAATTTGGCAGAGCAAGTGATTGAGTGTGGTGTCTTTGTTAGTTTGTCGGCATCGCAGTTACAAGTAAAATATGTTCATAAAATGCAAATTCAAGTAATTTTAAATGAAAATTGAAAAAACGCTTTCTCCCTTTATTTTTCCTTAGTAAGAACAGTCTTTCACATATTTGTCATTGTGTTGTCGTTCTCTTGTCTAGGAATCAAAAATACAAAGATTGAGTAATACTGTTTATTCTCATGAACTGTTGTAGAAATCTGTACAGCATACTCAGTTTGGAGGGAGTTCCTCATCTCCCCCCTAAAATGAGTCCTTGTCAGCAACAAGTGTGTTGATACACGGATCTGAAGGACTTGGGCATGATGCCAGCCCAAGCAATTTAAATGACATGGTTAATACTGTCTCTACTGTCCTTATCACACAGTAGTTGTCTTTATTAAACTCAGTGACTTCCAAGTGATAATCACAGATGACAAATTAAGTGGAGTCCTAGCTCTCAGGTTCAGATGAACTCTCTTTTGCACCAATTGGTAAATATGAAATGCTAGTTCCAGATGGAGTATAAGCATTTGGAAAATATACCTCTCTCCTCTAAATATGTGGTTTCTTTAAGACAAATAAGAGCCAAATAGATAATCTGAAAGTATTTCTAAACCTGAAGTGTTCTCATGGATTCTACTCCTAGCCGTGTCATTTAAAAAAATTCTTAATAAATGTATGTGGGACACTGCATCCTTCAAACAAATCTTTATCAAACATTTCAAAAGAGGAAACAATTTTACATAAATTAGGTAAGCCATATAGCAAATATAACAAATTAAAACACTGTGTAACTCTTGTAAAGCATTTAGGGTGGAAGTGAAAAAGATGATTCCATCTATTTCAGTTTGAAATAAGTAACCTATAAAGAGCAGCAAATGCAATTTCAGAAATAAGCACTCTGATAAACAGCTGTTTTACAATGGGAATTTTAAAGTTCTTTGAGTATCTCTGGTAATCATACCAACTTTTCCCCTTGACAAATTAAGAGATTACAGCATAATATGTAACTACATAAGAAGAGGCAGAGTAGTACAATTGAAAGTTTAACTAGAAATCGCATGTTTGATTGCTTTGTTTATGATTTTTTAAAAAAGGTTTGAGCCTAAAAATATCATTGCCAGATCTCATTTTCCTGATTTTCAAACCTGCTAGATCTTGCCAATAGCTGTAGAAATGCTCATGTTCTCAGCAACTGTTAAGAGTTTGCTAAAGCACCTAACAATAACGTGTTTTAAATCTTGTGACTGTGATGGAAATGCAGTGCTGTGTGTTTAACTGATAAGTTTGGAAATGTTATTAATGGTCAAGATTGTGTTTTTGAAAATTAATACATTAATGTGAATTGTCATCAAACCAGATTGTGTTTCTTGTGGCTTTGTTTGCAAAATTCATTCCTTTGAGACTAGTGAAAACTGACAAGATTCTACCTATGTCTTAAAAGTAACAATAGATAAATAATACTTTCCCAAAAGCCTTGTACAAATGAAGAAGTCTAACAGATTTTTTTTTTAACTTTGTGCCTCAAATCATATCACAGTCAAGCCAAAGGTTAGTAAAGTGTTAACTTTTGTCAAAGTGAATGACCCAACCTGAGATAGTAATGAAATGTTACCAGAAAAAAACAGTGGCCCAGAGAATGGGGCAAAGAAGGGAATGTGCCTTTATGTATAAATTAGAAGTCATGTTTATTGTAAAGAATTATAACTTGCTGCCTTTTTTTCCCTGCAGCCCTCCTCAAACCTGATAGCCTCTTCAGTTCCACAGTTGGCCCCATGTTCCACTTTCCTTTTTACTTTGAAGGCCGGGTAGAATTCTTGTCAGGGTCTGCAGTTGTACTGCCCTGTGTAGGGCTGCGTGTCCATGCTTGAAGCCATATGGGTGTTACTCCTCCAGAAGTGTTGCCACCATTCGCAATTCCACTTTTTTATTAAAACCAATGCTAAGGATTTCTTCATTAACGATGTATCACAGTAGAAACCACACACTTAGCATCATGCACTTGAAAAATTACAAGCCTCAAAGGGTTGGGTTTTTCTGGGTGGGGTTTTTGGTTGGTTTTTTTTTGTTGTTGCTGTTGGTTGGTTTGGGTGTGTTTGGGTATTTTTGTGAAAAATAGGCACATTACATGCACAGAAAAAGTGTTCAGGTTCAGAAAGCTTTGCAAATGTAGTGCATCTGAAGCACTTCTCTATAAATTATCTTTTTCTTTTGTTTGCCATGTTCATCACTTAAGACCTGAAATTACCAGCATGCATAATAAGCACAGTCTTACTGCTGTGAGGAATGCCACTGAATTAATTGGAAAAATTTTTGGTAAAGCATTGCCCTATGTTTGCAGAATGGACTAGCCCTTGTCTTTTAAGCTCTGCAGGGAAGGGAATTGCATCCAAAGTATTTTCTGTAAAGTGCTTGGCATGTCTGTATGAGCCAAAAAACGGTAAATAATAACAAACAGTAGTTGACAATTTATGCTGACTTATTTATTTTTAATTATTATGATTTTGGAATTCGCCTATAGGGTGCTTTCTAGCAAAAAGAAAAATGCCAGAGTGGCTTCCAGCTGGGGCAAGATGTGCTGTGATGGCAAGAGAAGCTTTTAATCAGAATAGAACACACAATTAATCGATAGTATCTTCTGTGAAGCCGTCGGGTCAAAACATCAACTGGCGTAAATCAGTGAATCCCCACTGAAGTCTGCAGAGGCACGACTGACTTACGCCAGATGATGTGAGTGTCCTTTTTGGCTTTAACAGTTTTCCTTTAATCTTCCTGCTGCTTAAACTTTTACTATGATCTGCCCACATTCCAGAAGCATGGAAGGATGATGGGATAATGTTTCCTTACTTTCCTCCTCCTTTCAAGCCTTTGGAGGCTTTCCTTTTGCGTGATGGTGTATGCTTCATTAGATAGATATGCTCTAGTGTCCTCTTCAAGCCAGTGAAGATAGCTGCCCTTCTCAAAATCACACCTGTAATTATATTCTGAAAAAGTCCAGTCCTGCCCAGCTTGCCAGATGCAAGTGTATTGCAAATAGCATCCAGATCATGGTGTATATGTAATTCAAGGTTTCTAGTGATGTTGTTATTAACCCTCCTCTTCACATGACACTAATTGTTAATAAGATTTAAAACTTTGCCCTCTACATCTATTTCCCAAAATAATTTTGTTTTGTCTGCTAAGGGTTGTAATGCCTTTAGTTACTAAAAAGCATCATCCATACAAAATAATAGAAAATGAAAAGTTTGTCTTGTGTGGTGGGATGAGTCCCATGATTCTTGCTTAGTAAAGAGGAGAAATAAATATTTTTTCTCTTTCTTACACGCTGCTAATAAATATTATTGAAAGCAGTGTTAGTAACTTAATTCTTGTTAGACATGGGAAATCTGTTTGATAGAAGCCGAAAATCTGATTGATTTTAAAATGTTCAAGCTAAATCTTGTTTCCCATTGAAGCATAATGCCATTTTTAGAATTTCACCATATATATTTTAAACAAAATTGTTTTGTTAAGTAATGTAGAAAAGTAATCAAGTTTCTTAGATGCCTGCCCAAAATTGATGGTTTTGAAGAAGGATTTGAGATACTTGTGTGTGTGAGGTTTGAAACAACAAAGATCATAAATCCTAGAACACTGGGACACAGGCATGTTCTGAGAAGAATTATATGAACTGCCTAACCATACATTTTTTCTCAAACTTCTCACCCCACATCCAGTTTTTTCTGATCTTTGTAAACTAATAATATCTTCACTGAAAAAGAAAGTAATAAGAGGAAAATGTTGTGCCCAGATGCTGTACTGCAGAAGGTGACACAGAAATGTCTGTAGAGCCTGATAGAGAGAGGATTCCGCAAGTATGACCATACTCCATTTCCTTTGAACTGACTGGAAAGTTGCTTCCCTCTTTCCACTTGTCAGTTCTTCCAGAGCTATAAAGGACCATAGTAAACAAACCTTTCATCAACACTTTATTAAAGCAGGAAATATATGTAATTACAACATTTCAGATGACTCAATAGAGATACATAGAAAACCAATAATGTATGCAATAATTTTAGGTTTTTTACAGGCACCTGGATGTCTATTTTCTTTTTGTTTGTAGGTAGGAAAAACTTTGGATGGAAATGGGGCTGGAAAAGGGCAAGAGTTGATGCCAAAAAAGTGAAGCTCATTTCAGAACTTGGGTTGATTTTATTTTCTATTGGTGATGCTGTCTTTGCAGAAAGTGAAAATATTTAAATGAAACACTAAACTGCACTGAAAAACTGTAAGGGTGAGCCATTTTCAAAAACGTGCCTCTTCAATATACTTCTATCTTGTGTAAGAAGACATGTTTTTACTCTTGGTTTTGTATCTATTTTACTGTCAGAAACATTTTGTTGGTCTGAAACTAGTCCTAGTGGGACATCAGGTCCAGCTGAGATATGACAGTTCATAGCAGTTGAGTATCTGATAGAATTCTAACTTAAGAAGCTGATCCTGCTAATGTAATGTTCTTAGATTTCATAGGTAACTTGTTACAGTAAGGAAAACAAACTTCTAAACACTTACACTAGAATTCCTTAAAAATATTAATTTATAGAATGCTTTCATATGAGGGGGAAGTTCTGTTATTTCACAGGTTTTAGTGGTTTTCTTAAACTCCTGTGTGGTAATTACAAACTGCATCTAGTGACAAAGAATCAAATGCTGTAAACTTGCATCATAGATTGTTATGTCTAAAGGTGTTTATAAGGCTGCAGATACTTCACTGGCATTTAATCTATAGCTAAAATAAAATAATTTCTGACTTCAGATTTCTGTTACATATTTTGAAGGGTTTTTTTCCACACCTTTTTAATAAAATTACAGAAGTATATAAAAGACAAGAGGCGGGTGTTATGAAATTATTTAGAGAAAGTAAAAAAAGAAAATAATTTTGTAAGTGAAAATGAGTAATGTTAGAAATTATTTGTTTTGTATGAGCTTTTTTCCTAAATAGCAAAACACCCCCAAAAGTGTTTTGGTTTTTTTTTTTTCCTTAAAAAGTTTTATAGATATTTCAAAACAGTGGAAAAACTTTATATATTGTGTCTTGCTTTTATCTTATAGTAAGGATTTTTTAAAGGCTAGATCTCTGAGGATTTTATATACCAACCTAAACGATTCTACAATTCTGTATTAGCTACATACCCCTCCCAGTCACTAGCAAAAGGTGCTGACTCATGAAAGGTTTTCGTTTGTAAGTAATTTGAGTAATATAATGGACACGCTACATTGGATAACAGAACACCAAAAAGTTTGTAGATTGCGAGTTTAATCCTTCCAGCCTTGCTCTGCAGTTGGTTTTGGGCAAGTTAAGTGTCCAGTTATAAGAATGTGCAGCGGGAGGGCAACACATGGGATGGTTCAGACAGAAAGTTGTTTGTGTGGGAGTGTCTGCAAGATCAGAGCCTTGTACTCTAAGTTGGCTGTCATGATTTCAAAATGAAAGCATTTTAACTTATGAGCTTAAAAGTAGTTGCTCTTAATTTAAATACACATTGACAGACTCCTGAAGTCTCCTGAGCACTTTTCTGCTGTGACTTTGTATGCTCAGTTATCTATTTGAAAATGAAATAATCTATCACAGTGAAATTTTTAAAAAATCTGATCAAAGCAATTGTTAGAAATTATACTATTTGATAAGATCATCTGCTGAAAATAAAGGGGGAAATGAGATCTGACAGAGGTAAAACCAGGTAAATAGCTTTCAGCTCTGCTTTTGTTATTCAAGAAGAAAGAGAAACAATAGGTGCTGTTTAGAGTCAGGAGCTGCCCTTCTAACCTCTGCTGCTCTTAAAATGCCTGAAGGTTATTGCATGGTTCATGGTGGCTTTCATGTTTGCAGTTCAACTTTTAATTTTCTAACAAAAGGAGATGTGGTACCAGCCTGCTGATAAACACTGTAAGGAACAATCAGAGAAAAGAATGGAAAAATTCCCTCACACTTTTTTCCTCCGTTCCTGTTACTGAAGTATACTGTCATATTTTTAACAGAAGAAGGTCACTTCCTCTTATGTTAAGCTGCCAAATCTGGAGACAAGTTTTTTAAATGTAGGGGCATTATGAGGATGGGATGTGCTTTTGTGTTCAATAACCACAGCCCAAACAGATGATTTGTTGCATGCTGTTGTGGGAGGTGACCTGAACATCCACGGGGGCTGAATGTATTTCTATGAGATTTTCTATTCTTGCTGCACTGATAAAACAGAGCCGAGTTTGCCTTAAATCCAGCCTTCTCCACATCAAAACTCCAGCCTGGCGCAGGAGTGCTCCCACTGTGTGAGAGAGGCAGCCTTTCTGTGCGAGCTGTAAAGTGGTGCACAGTGTAAGAAACAGAGAGAAACTTCAGTCAGCGTTCTGACACTGTCCGTACAAGAGCTGCTTGGATTTGTTGGCGTGATCACTGCCGCTGTTTGGAATACCGTGCTGGCTGTGCTGCTTTGTACTCGGATACCAGCACGATCAGAGGAGAGAAGGGTCAACTTCTGAAGGTATTGTTTTCAAGCACAGCTGAAAGTAGTGGAATGTAACAGTTTTAGGAATGTACACCTGTGAGTATATAATAAGAGAGTATCTGTTTGTGTATTTTCACCGCTGACATTCAGATCAAAGGTCCCCTAGGTGGTGGTGGTGTAAGGAAAAGGGAAAGGGGCCACATGTCTCGGCAACTCTGACCTGTCGTCCTGTTTGTTGTTTGCAAGTTTTCACTAGAAAATCAGTCAGGAGCCTGTTTCCACGAGGTGACTTACTTTCAGTTACTGCATCCGAATATACAGTTCAAAAAACCGGCAGTGATTAGAAGAAAAAATACTGTTAGCAAGCGTTGCCGCTTAAATACCGAAACTAATGTCCAGTCTCGCATTGAACTGCACTGGGATATTGTCACAACCCCTTAAAAAAACCCATTGTGTTTTGGGGCAGAGACCTCTGGCTGACCGATGCCAAAAAGGCTGACAAGTAAACTGAGAAACATCTTCAAGCTTTTGCAAACGCATACCAGCTAAAACAAAAAGCCAAGGAGGCATCTGTGTCTTGCCCTTCAGCTTGCTTAAAGCTAAAGGAAATCTATCCCAAATGGAGGAGAATCCTCCAGGCCCTGGAAGATGTTTAATTAATCATCCTTCTCATTAAATGGCTTTTCTTTTCTCACATGGGCAAATTTTAAAGATGATTACATGAAACAATGGCACCTGTTAAATCTTCCTCTGCTGCTGAGCATGGTTAAAAAATTAGATTTGATTTTAGATATGCAGAATAAGTAGAGTTGTGCTTGGTTTCTTTTTATGCGGGTTATGTGGATGTGTGCTAGTACATATTTGTGTCATGATAATGTATGCTATTGCTCCTGGCAATAATTCTCATCTTCTTTAACTGAACTTGCTGAAAAACTAGCTTTTAAAAAAATTTATTAAGGTAGAGAGACTTCTACCATCAATTTTTGACTTGCTTCTGTGACACATCTGACTTAGATATATAACAAAGGTGTTTTACATGAGAATCCTAATGTTATTTTTCATTTTGCTTCAGTGCTGGCACCTTTTTAACTACAGGGAATTTCAGGAAGAATTTTCCATTGACTCAAGGAAGCCAGCAGCCACATTGTTAGACTTTTGCATGGAAATCTGAATGTAGAAGGAAACTTTATGATTTTGGGTGCATGTTTGGTGAGAAGAAGTAAGCCAGGGGTGTTGTGTAACTGTGATCATCAAGAGCTTAGTTTGGTGTCTGTTTGCAATGTGCATATTGAACCTCTTGTAATAATTTTTTAAGATGTTGTGGAAAGTTACCCGTGCTTTGATGATACACATTTTTCTCTTTCCTGGTGGGCTCTGCAGCTCCAGTTTACTCTGGATTAATTCCTGGGGCACATGGTTTGCTTTCTGGACTCAGGCCTGGGAAATCTGCACCTTACCAGGTGATAAAGAGGGTTGTTTAGACAGTTTGATTTAAGGTATTATTTCTGAGATAGACATTGAGATCGAGTCCTTATTTTGCTTTGCCCAGATTTTTTCCACAGAAAATCACAAGCTGGGTATAATTTGCAAATGTTTTCTTTAGTTGCAAAGTTTTCACAGTGTGTTCTCCCAGTCGAAGGGTGGGGAAAATATGCAAGAAGGCCTGTGACAGCATTTTACACAACCCTTGGCCACATGGTTTTGTTTTATTTTTGTTTTCTGTTGGCAGGCACTGAAGGGGGTGTTAATTCGTGGCCTGCTAATTTTGCTTAGGAGGTCTATTCATCCAGCAGCATGAAGAAAGGGGTGCCAGCATTGCAGTTGCCTATGGCAGCTGTGGCCCAAGAGCAGCAAGTGCTGGGCTGTTGTGGCTCACTCACAGTGCAGTAAAGCCTTCAGCCCAGCTCCTCCTTTGCTTGCCCACTGCATCTTTGGAGAGCAGCAGTGTGCCTTCTTGTCAGCTGGTGGTACTGTATGCTCGCTGTGTCACCCCTCTGGTTTTTTGGGTTGTCAAGTTATGTGAAGTGGTGACTTTAAGGTTGTGGTTCTGCTGTGTGCATTTCAAAGCTACGTGGTAAGACCTAGTTACTTTAAAGACTGCTTTCTGGAGCTTCAGCCTGAAGAATGTTTGCCTTCAGATGTAACCCCTTTAATTTTCCCACCACAATATTGGCTATGAGCAGAGGTGGTGAGATGTTTACCTCCTGGACCCTGCCCCAGGCCTCCAGTTGTATCTTTGGTCCATCTCCAGTCATTTGGCCAAAGTGGCATTGTTCCAGAAGGTCCACAACACCTTGAACTCCCTCTTTCCTTGCAGTTGCTGCCTTCTCCCTTGCTCTGGAGCTGGCTCACAGCTGATCCCATACAAGCCACCATACAGACCCCAACCTGCAGACTAAACCACAGAAAATCAAGAAGCTTTCTGCAGAGTTATGTCTCCAAACTGGCTTTTCAGAGCACTGGACCAGTTCTGCCACCAGCAGCAAAGATGTGGTGGTGGAAGCAGAAAGCCTGGACAAGGGGGAATGATAGGCACAGGCCTAGCACCAACACAATTTAATTACCTTTTAAGTATTGTAAAAATGCAGCTCTTTCCTAGCACCGTGGTTATTGCCCATATTTCTAAGCAGAAAAGCCTTTTAATTGCTTTATCACATGTCTGGACTCATGAGAGAGCAAACCAAAAGCCTGAGACATGGTTAGGCATCACTGTTAGAGAGTCTGGGGGAGGTGTCTCTTAAATGTTATCAAAATCCTTGTTGTTGCCAGTGCTGAGAGCTGGTCTGTAATGTCATGTTATTTTTCTTTACATTTCAAGGTAATATATCAGCATGACAGACTGAGAAACTACGTCACTTAAACCCAAGGAACAAGGCTGCAGTCTGTCTAGCTCTATGCATCTCTAGTTCCTGCTTTCTTATAGAAAAACTTAATACCATAGGAGGTATTTTTGGCTGAGGAAAGGGTCTATTTACAGTATTTACATACATATTTTTTTCTGGAGGAAATGCCAGTCACTGTACTTCATAGTTTAGGTGATTAACCAGTGGGAGAAAATGAGTTTGTAGCTGTTTAGCTTGCTAAGCACAATGAAACACATTCTGTTTATGTTTTTGCCTTTCAAATATCAGATTTTTTAATCTTTTGTTTTCCCCCCTAAAACAAGGCTAAAGAACTAAAATAAGAGCTGTCTGAGATTGGTAATGATAAATATTTTTTAAAATTTATTTTCATATTTTGGTAATCAGCTGGAACGCTGAATAAATCAAACCACCAAAACCCGAATGTGCTACATGTATAACTTAAAAAAGAACAGGAAATATTTTATTAAAATACCTTTCCCTGACAGTTGCTAAGTTTTCATCTCAATGTATGAAATGTTAAAAGCCAGCAAAAGTACGTAGTGAGACAGAGAGGTCAAGGAGAGAAGGAAAGAAAAAACTATGTACAAGAGAGACAAGTGGATTTTGATACAAAAATAAAGGCAGCTACAAGTGTAATACCTTCTGTCTTCAGAATAATGTTGAAATTAGTATAAATTCCAGCCTTGGAGGGCCTTTGTCATGTTATAGTGATTCATAGGGTAAAGTGATTTTTATATCTTTTTTGCTTATTCTTAAGTGGAATTTCCCTCAGATAAACAAAGTAAAACCACACTCAAAGACTCTTTCTGCCTCATTTAAACACCCCACCTTATCAAAACTCCATTTCCCTGAGTGATGGATCTTGGCTCTGGATGGGAGAATGAAGTATTCAATTACCTTATTTTCATGTGCTAATGAAGCAGAATGTGGCTTTAGGGGTTTTCTTTTCAGCAAGGTAGCCTGTTTGGTTATGCACATGCTGCCTTCTTATGTTTCCTTCCGTGTCCCTGCCTACAGCCAAGCGGTGCCCTTAATGGGCAACTGGGGCTAATCCGTCTGCCTGACATCGAGCCTTGGCCTTCTTCAGCCCAGCGGGAGCAGCCCTGGCCTCTAATTAGGGGAGCCATCCGACCCGACTCTTTGGCTCGAAATGCTTTCTTCTGGCACCTCTTGCTACAACTTTCTATACACTGGAAACCCGTGACGGGCGGTTGTTTTGGGGGCTTTCCCCTCAATTCTTCTCTGCATCGCTCAGTGCTGATGTGAGCTCGCAATTGCTCAGCCAGCTCCGATAATTCCACCTGTCCTCAAATGGGAAATGTAAAGCTTTTAAGTGATTGCCATGGTTTGTTCAGCTGAGTTTAAAATTGTGGGTACGTTTGTGACTGAGAGTCACAGGTAAAGGGTATTTTTTATAGCGGTGTTGTGCTTCTGCTGATGCAGGAAAGGCAAGTATTCAGCTCTCATGCTCCTCTGGCATCCTCAGCTTTGCTTCCATGAGGGATGCTGGATAAACAGGTAGGATGGCTCATGCCCTTGATGTTAAGCTTTTACTTAGTGCTTGGATGAAATATAATATAAGTGTTCAATGCTTCACACAATAGCTCCTTAGCTGAAGTTGCACGTCCTTTTAGCACCATATAATAAAAATAAATGCGTTTGGGGGGTTATTTCCTAGCAACTGTATGCTAGGAATTACTGTGTCAACTTCACCCCAATGGATGATGGTGAAAAATAGCTGTACAGAAGTTAGGAGTCACTCACTACCTGTTATAAAGATGAGGAATTGGAAAAAGGCAATAAATTTTCCCTTATTTCTTCCCCCAGAGAAGGAATTAAAGAGCTTTACAGTATACATTGAAACATATGCAAGTTTGGAATTTTTGTGTGTGTATGTGGAGACATCTGAAGAAAGCAAAGAATGACTTAAATGGTTGTGGTAGGTGTAAGAATAGTCACCTTCAATTCTCCTAGTAGGTAAAAGGAGGAAGTGTAGTAGACAGTGAGGATTTTGTAAGGTGCACTATGCTGCTTGGCATTCTGGTTTCTCCTGAAGAGGGAAAGAAATGTGCGAAAACAAAAATTGGATATGTTTTTTATATGCTCTTTCACAAAGGTACCAAAGTTAATGGTTTAGTGGTTTCATATAGTCAAGAATCACAGGTGAAAAAGTTAGGTGGTGAAGGATAACAGCCCTCAGCTCCCATTTAAATGGAGCTTTAAAAAAATAAAGCAGTCTGTGTTAAAGGCAGAGAGAGATCCAGAAGCAGCCCTGATCCTTGAGGGTACCTGTCCCTCGAGTAGTTTGAAGTTTTACATGTTAAGGCTGCTGGAGGAAGATGACTGGAGGAATCTGGAAGAACATGAGGTAACCTAATAAGACACAATGTGTCTGGAGTGCATCACGAATCGGATTTGATCAATGCAGTGACATTACCAGTTCCCTTTCATGGAGGTTAGGCCAATGCCATGTTCTGCTGTAGCTGGTCAATATGGCTTTTGTGCAAATACCCCAGCCAGGGCTGCTCCCAGGAAATTCATGTGTGAAGGAAATTCCCCGCATGCTTCCCCCGCTCCAGCCTTCCTCTGCTTGGAGGGGAATTTCCATGCCTCTCCCTTATCTCTTGCCTATCCTATCTCCAAAGTGTGCTGGGGAAAAAGAAGGGGTATTTGGAGCTCTGCAGAGTACTAGCTGCCTTTGGTGACCAGAAATGCATACTGTGGTCTGGCCAAAGTCACAGCAGCTCTTTCATCCCTCAGATTTGGGAAAACAGCTCTGTGCTCTTCAGCTAGAGCTGTGTAAAGGAGGTTTTCATGACAAATAACTTTGCCAATACGTGCTGTTGTGGAAAGCAAAGCAATTAACTTGGTTGGTTATGAATTCAGTTTGTTGTTCTGGTTAAGAGTTGGAGAGTTTCCAGCTGAAACTTTTTTAAGCTTTTAATTTCTTTAATCATTCTCAAAGTACAGCATCTCAGAGCATTCCTTTTGAAATGAAACATGTATTTTTAAAAATACTCAGACTTTCTTTGGGAACACTTGAGACTTTTCTTCACGCCGCTTAACATTATTCATTCATCCCAAAACAAAAACTTTTACAACATGCAGAAAAACCCCCACCTCCTGCTTTCTTAACTGGTTTTGAGACAATTCTCCTCCTTCCCTCCACTTCCTTTTCTATGTCACTCCCTTGGATCCAAGTAAGTAGAGTGTCTTGTATCTCAGTGTGGCAATTACTGAATCAAACTTTCCAGAGTTTTGGAAAAAATAAAGGGAAGCAATGTAGCAGAATGTCACTTGAAAAAATGAACTTATTCATAGTGCTGCCTTTGGCAAGAGCAGATACTGTGCATTCAGAGCTGGTAGCAAATTAAAATTGGTATTAAACTACATGCTTGTTTTGCAAAACTGTATTTCTTAGAATCAAAGTAAGTTTCTTACTACTTTAGTTACCCTAGGTTTCAGCTTATTTCCCATGTGTTTCTCAGCTGAAAACATCCCACTAAAGTTACTCTTTTTAGCTCACTTTCTGATTTTCATACCTCAGTACCCTGCTGAATCATTAAAGCTGGAAACAGTGCATAGGTCTTTGTTTCCATGAGCATGCTTACTAAATTCTTTAGAAATTGGTAAGCTGGTGTGTTTTTGAAAACTCCTCTCAGAAAAAAACAGATTTTTTTTCACTGCTCTCCATTTTAGATTGATGATGACAGGAAATAGAAAAAAAAATTATGGTGGTAGAGGTAATACATTCTACATTGTTCTATATTGGGAAATATTTTGAGTTTGTTTTATGGTGATATGTGTTGCACTGTGATATAGCTTTGTGTGTTTATATATACATAATTCCTGGGCATGATCTTTTTTTTATGTGAAGTAGTTATCTTATTGAATCTCATCTCGCTTAGGAGGGAACTGTGAAAGTTGTATGACCATGCAGTGTAACTTCTGTATATAATAGGTATATACAGCATAACCACCGAATTTGGAGCACTGAATTGCAGTATTCGCTGCCTAACAGTTTATAAGACCGTTTATAAGTGTTTTACAAACTTCAGAGATTCACAGACTAGCAGTCCTCCTCCTGTCTGGTTATATTTAGTACCAAAAGTATCTCCCTGAAGAGATAAAAAGTCAACAGCGTCAAAATCCAAGGAAAACCAGGAAGAATTGATGATGAAAAAATAGCAAAAGTCATCTCAAGAAGGGAAGCCTTCCCAGTGAACTGATTGCAAGTCTGAGATTAGCATTTAGACAGCGCTGCTTCTTGCATATCAATAACTTATGCAGATGTAGGGGACCTCTGTGGCAGGGTAGGCAGCCATGTCTTGGGGAAACTGAAAGCACTTACAGCTAAACCCTTATCACTGCATTAAGTTCAACCTGCTAACTGTAGTGCATAAGCAACCATAGAGCCACACTGAGCCTGCCCTGTGTTTGATTTCACTTCAGCTTCTGTGTAATCTTTAGGACCCGAGCAAGCAAAGCCATGACAGTAACCTGCTTTAAGGTGACCAAAATATGGTAAATGTCAGAAATCCACATCTGAAATAAGAGGTCACACGCTCTTTACCAAGCGCAGACGAAGAAAAAAGGCTCTTTGATGTGGCTGTAGTGTAGTATCAGCTTTGTCTGTAACAAGACCTTTGTGCTTCGAACTTGATTTGTGTGTACAAGGCTGCACTGTTGGGTGGAAGGGCTGATACAGGCTTATCCTTCCTGTCCTCTCCACCCCCACCCGCCTGCTGCACCTCTCGGGTGATTTCTGTTTTGGCTGACTTGAGTCTCAGCCTGCTAGTCCTCATCCCAGCCCAATCACCTAAACCCCCCCAGATAATCCCATTCCAGTGCATAAACCAGAGCAGCCATAGCAGCAGTAAACAATTGCATAGCAGCTGCTTATTGCAGACATATCCCCACTGGAGAGGCCGATGGACATGAAATGCTGCTGCCCAGAGAGCAGCACCTCAGGCGGCAAGGGATGCCTTGGTGTCTCACTCTGGCTCCCAGCACACATACAGTTTTCACACCTACAGAGTTTAATACTTTGCTGAATGTACACCCCCTTCTTAATATTAGCATTGCCCTTCACCCCCACTGCTGCTCATACCTGTCTGTGCCTGGGGCAAGACCTACACAGAACATAAGGATCCCTCTTTCATGCCTTTCTTCTTCACAGTCCTCATTTACCCTGGCATTTTCTCACTGTAAAGGAGTTGGTTTTGTTACACCTGATCTGACAGCATAAGACAAGACAGGACCCCTCTCTGAGTCATAATTATTGACAAATTAGAGTTCTATCCCTGGACGTGTGAGCATGGTAAATCTCCCAATGCTGTGTTGTAGGCAATGAATGTGGTAGGAAAATGGTAAACATGACATAACTCAATGGAGCATGCTGCCTGCCTTTCTGCTACACTTTCCTCACACCACTTTTCTACTACTGTCTTTTGAAATACCTTTAAGTTATGTAATAAATGGGTTAGGCATTCTGCTAGGTAAGAAACATCCTTCCCATCACATTGCTGCAATTAATCTGTTACGTGGATCGTTGCTCCTCATTCTTCAGCCATGAAATGGGGTTGGCTGGTTTGAAGAGAAATCCTCAGCTCCTGCATAGGTACTGCACATGTTAGGGTAGCCAGCCAGGGATGCATATGATCAGGGTGCTCACTTCCTTCAGAATTCAGGTTGTCCATGAAGATGGCAGAAGGAGGGATTTTGCAGCTGGTTAAGGATATGCTCAACTTGATTTTTGAAAGTTGGAGGGGTCCCACACATTATCACAGCAGAATATTCACTGCTGTGCATGCGCTGGCATGTTTTCTCCGTGCTGAGACTTGAGGTGCAGGGACAGAAGGGCTGCCCTGAGAACTTTGCCTTCCCTGGCCCTTGCTGCACCAGGAGTTGGAGCAGAGCAAAATAAGGCATAAAGTTTGCACTGGAAAAGCACTTTCAAAGCCTGGGCTTCCAGTTAAGTTGTAATTGCATTTCAGCTGCCAAGTTAGTAATGCATGCCACTGGGAGAGCTGGTGGTAATAGCTATTTCTGCTGTCCCATTACCTCTCCATCCCAGAAAATTGTGATATTCCCAACTCTACCTTCACTGGTGTATCAAAATTATTAGTGACTGGCTATGTAGTGTAACTACTAGCATGGTTGTGGCTGGTGAGAATGAGTATTTTTGGACTTGAGGAAGGAGCCAGAGCACCAAGGTGCCTGTTACACTTTTGGTGTGGGGAGCAGAAGCCATGGGTGAGGTATGCCTAGTGTCCCCTCCTCCCATCCCAAGGACTCGTGGGACAGACCTAGAGTGCCAGATAGGAACTCCTGGGCTAGAATGTCCTCACCTTCTATTAACCTTCTCTTATTTTTCGAAACATATGCAGAGTATTTACCAGGCTATAAAAAATACACTATGAGGAGTTGCCATATGTAATTGCAGCTGCCAGAATGAAAGAAACTGTCTTTGTGAAGCTGGTGATAGTGTATTTAGAGAGGAGTGAGTTGCTTTGGGTTTTGATGTGATGTTTACACACTGCCTTACAAAACTCAGCACAATGCTTGAGGTCCCAGTGTTAAAGAGCAAAAATTCCGCTCTCTCAGGAGAGCTTCAAACAGGCGGGTGTGAGTCAGAACTGCCAACTCACAATGTCCATGTTGCCCAGACTCCATCCCCCTACATGACTGTGAGCAGAGGAACACAGGCCTCCCCGTCATTTGCTCAGCAAATGGAGAGAGAAGATGCCAGTGGGAAAGGCGACCAGTGTGGTTCTTGCTCTGGCATCTGGGCAGCAGGTGTGCTCCCAGTGACTGCCTGCCTGCCTGCAGCTGGGGCTGTGAGCTGTCACAGATACTGCAACAGCAGGGGCAGAGGGGTTTCACAAAGCAGTCTCTTCATTTGTGTTCCCCAAGCTCCACCTATCCTTGATAAGGTCTGTGTTGCAGAAAACAGGGCTGTTTATCAGGTCTCCAGTGTTACTTGCCAGCCAAGCAGCTGGGATTTCACAAATATTCCTCAGCAGCAGGTAGTGTATGGTGAAGGAGTTTATTGTCTGTTTGTATTTAAATAATGCCATTAAGGCCATTATTAATTGTAAAGGAGGTATTAAAGCAGGGTCATATCTCCTGGCAAATTAATCTACCATGTAATCCATAATTTTTAGGTATACGGTTTAATATCTTTGTGTGGTAAGGCATTAGCTGCATCATATGTTCATGCTGAAAATCAGTTTGGTGAGTTCTAGATTTACTATATAGGCACTCCAGATCACAGTTCACATGAATGACTGCCTCTCCAGGTATTGTCGTGGGAATTGCTCCTCCATGCATCAGAAATCTGGCTTTTCTCTTGCCTAGGTCAGGAACAGAAGAGGAGCTGATAGAAGTCGCTTATCACTGTTAGCCATGAAACAGCCATGACCTTGTTGTTTTGAGCTAATTTTCAGATGAAGAAAGCATTGACATTTCTTTCCCCTCTTTTTAGATTGATGGGTAGAAGCAGTCCTTGGGACTTGGATATTTTCAAAACAAAATATTTGACCTGAAAGGTAATATTTATAGCAGGCAGCTAATAGAAAACATGCTTGCCCCCTCTCTGTGTCTCTTGCGTATGTGTGTATGCGCACTTTGGGTTCCCTCCTGGGCCTGACCTCTACTGCACTCGATGCAGCTTCATTGACTTCACCTTCTATTCCCTTCTCCTGATAAATGAACCACTGGAAGCAGCAGGGCTTGGTATGCAGGGGAAGCAGGGTGCAGGAAGTTCATGGCAGTCCCGTGGCATTCTGATCCTCTGCAAATGTCCCTTCCTGCCGGAGTGATGGATGGTGTGGGGCTTCTGCGTCAGTCACTTGTGAACTCTGAAGGTCACCCCGGACAGCGTATTCTCCCTTTGGAAAGAGACCCTGCAGGGATGTTGATTTAGTGACATCTAGCAAGGACTGACCCTGTCAGTCAGTGCAGTAATGTTGGGAGTGGGGAATAGTGTTAGCATTGGGTCACTGGATCTAAAGCAGGAGGAAATGATAGCTGGCCTCTGTAAAAGCGCTCCTCTGGGCTGCTGATTGGACCTGGCAGGTGGGAAGGGGCTATTTTGGAAGAGGTGTCTGGCTGAAGGAGCAACTGCAGTCACAGCTCTCTTGCAGCAGCAAGTGCTTTGCATTTAAGTGAGGACTGGGGAGTCCTCATCTGTTGCAAACAGGCGCTTTCTTCCCGGGGGCAGTAGTTTTCTATGGAGCTTAAAAATGTCCGTGTCATTAGAAATCATGCCTGCAGTTTTTTGGGCTTCCTGGTTCCTGTGAAGTTTGGATTTGAACAAATCTAATTTTCTCATGTTTGGACCCCTGTGCATGTCAATAAATCAGTCACTGTTCAGTGAAGGTTTGCTGTGATGAGATGTGGCTCAGTGGGATTCAAGGTGAGAACAGAACAGGCAGTGAGGTGCCTATGCCATTAAAATGAATAATGAACAGAAGCAAACCAGTTGCAAAAGCAGAATTTGGAGTGAGGTGAGAAGAACCTGGGCTGAACCAAACACAGTTCTGGTCCTTTTCAGGCAGACCCCTCTCTCTACTTGAGATGCAGTGCTGGTCCCTATTTATCATTGAGGCATTTGTTATACTCTAGTATGGCCATAGCTGCAGACTTCATCACATATTTGAAAACACATTCTATTTTTTTCCAATCAAAATTGCTGATGCACCAAACAGCAGTGACTTCACAACAGCTGGAGACCCAACACAAAAATCCTGCATTCCACAGACATCACAAAGTCCCAGATTTGGGTTCAGTCATTAGGAGTTCAGAAATAGAGATCATACTCTAAGCAAGTTGGAATTTGAGTGAATTTCAGCTGACTATTTATTGAAGCTCTATTTAGACTGGGCTGTGATGAGGCTGGATTGCAGAGCTACAGCCTGCGATCAACACTCAGCAGGAGGTTATTTAGATTAAATACCAACTGTCTTGGAATGGTGGGAAAAGTTTCAGAAAAAAGTTTTTATTTACTGGGGTTTTGGACAAAGCTGTGGGATTGCAGTAATATTTTAGGAATTCTGCTGGACAGATAGTTTTTCTTCTTGAAGAAATATTCTTTTTGCATTGCAGTGCTCTTGAATTCAGCTACTCCCTTATGTACCCCCTGATGAATACGGTTCATATCCAATTTGCTCCCCTCCTTTATCTCCTTACTGTGAGAATGTAATCATCCTTTTGCTTTTTTTTAGTCTACTTTTTTTTTCTGCCAAGAGATAAACAAGACAAGGAAGACTCTTTTTTGGTGGGGGGAGGGGTAAGCGTCACAATTTTCTAATTTTTCTTGATATTTTTCTCCTTTTTCCCACTTTACTTTCCCATTTTTCATGCTGACCCTCCTTCTCACCTTTCCTTTTCCTGTGTTCTCTCTAAAGGGTGGGCTCGCTCCTCCCTTTTCATCTACTCTTTTATTTTTGAAAATAAGAATCATGACTGATTGTTTTTTCCTCTCATCATTTATCTACTTGTCCACACCTGTTTCTTTCACTTTGGTTTCCTTCAAGTTTCAGCATGCATTTTCCCTTGTTCTGCTATTTGCTTTTCACTTCTCCTCTGTGATTATGCCAGATCCCTTGGTGCCCCCTCTCCTCCTTTCCAAGCTGCCAGCCCTAGGCTTGCTTCCTCCTGCCCAGCCCCAGCAGAGGACTTTGCAGCTTGGCTGAGCAGCCCCTGCTGCTGTTGCAGTGCCAGAGACAGAATCGTGCCTTTCCACTTCTCCTGGTTTGAGCATTAATGTGATTTGCATCGTTTTATTTTGGGGTCAGCCTTTCAAAAACTAATGCATGTAGGAAGCACCATAATGACTATGTTGCAATGTCAGGCTTGAACTGCATAAAAGAGGGTCCACTGACTTACTTTCAGAATGAGTGCACAGTGTATAAAAATCACAGAGAGGAAAAATTATAGTCATGCAGTTAATGTCCTTGTAAACAGAATGAGTGATTCAGTAAACAAATGTGGCAAGCAACTCCCTGAAATTAAGAAAAATGCATGTTTCCTGTAATACTGTTTCATGTTTATACAGGGTGTCTTGTCTTTTTTTGGCTCCATAGAGTGAGCAATACAAAATACTGGAAATTATAGTTAGACTATTGAAGGTCTCCAGCATTTCTCACTTATGCAAGTAAGTGAGATTTCCTGTTTCTCATTGTCACCTGACTGCCACGATGGAGGTATTTGGTACAATTGTTAATTTTATCTAAATGTTATTTCCTCCTTTTTTTTTTCTCTCTCTCTGAAGCTTTCTCAACTGACACCAAATTTTCCTGAATTTAGTTTTACTAATTAACATATTCCTCTTGCCTCAGCTTCTTTTCTTTGTATTGGAGCTGTGAAGGTCCCAGGTGAGATGATGCCTACCAAAAGGATCAGTGAAGCCACGCAGTCCTTGTCACACAGCAGTGTGAAATAGGTCACAAAGGGCCTTGGCTGTGAGGGGCTGGAAGCAGGTGCCCTCCAAGAACTACAGTCACAGGTGTGCACTGTACATCAGCAGGGAAGTGATTGGAAGGTGGAGGTGTGGCAGGCACCAGCTCATCAAAAAGTCAAATGCTACGGCAAATCAAACTGACCCCATGGCCAGTGCTTAGCAGATGGATTGAGGGAGATACAAAGACAAAGAAATATTTTATCTGTAGAAATGCAGTCTGAAAGGCTGATATGTAATGCATGTCAGTGTGTTAGGCAAAGAAAATTATGCAGACTTTATACAATGGAGACACTTTACATTTCTAATTTAAGCAAAATTCAGCAATATAAAAATTATAAACTTCCTTAAAATAAAACTGAAAATACTGAGAGCCTTTGATCAGAATTTACTCAAGCTCAAACTGAAACTCTTACTTGATTTTCCAATGTCACAGTGAAACCAAAGACTCATTAAATCACTGTAACAAGTATTTAACCTTAAGTAGTCTGCAGAAGCTTTTGTTTTCAGAAAATAATTTCACCAAAGTTATGTTTGTCATCTGAATTTTGCTAAGTAGGTCAATCAAATTGTAATTTAGTATCTGAACCACAAACACCTTGCAAAGCTCTCTGGTTTCTGGTCTTACATACTAGTTACTCTATTTCCTATCCTGCCTAGCATAGAAATAATACTTTAAAGGTTATAGCTTTTAACCAGAAACCATAGGTGAACAATCTCAAGACACACAGCACACTTTGTAACAGTGTCTCCTGCAGACCCTTGTAGTGCTCAGACAGACTATTTCTTCCTGCACCTGTCTCATGCAAGCTTTTGGGGAGGCTCCCATATGCCGACATTTTTATCTTCGCATCCTGACGACAAAGAAACCGAAAACACCCTTTCTGTTTGGTTTAAAAATATGCCAACAGACACCGGGAAATTAATATTATTAAAAGGGCCAAAATATGAGTGGGCAAAAAAATAAGCTTCACAGGTCCTCAGCTTGTTCAGTACTCCAGTATCACAAGTGGTGGAAGTGCAAAATAGATACCAGTGAGCTTCCATGGGTTGTTTTCTGCAGGGCAGAGAGAGTCTCTGATCCTTAGCTGGTGTGCATGGACTTACACAGCTTCTCCTTTCCAAGGTGCTTCCTTGCAGGAGCTGTGATCAAATTGCAAACCTTCTCAGACAGTGCTAGATTACAATGATTTAGGAATGATGCCTGGTGCTGGCCAAGCAGGAGCCACCACAGGAACGTGCACCATGGCAGCTCTGTCTTCTAAGCAGCTGAATCCACATTTTCAGGATGTCCCCTCAGAAGTGCCGTTAGCGCATCTCTGTTTGAAAATGTTTAAATAAAGCTTTAAAGTAGTTTGGGATTTTTGCTGACAGGCTCTGTGAGCACTCCTCCATGTGCCCCATCAAAAATCTCGGCGAGGAATGCTCCTTTAAATGTGTGCTCTTCTACTGTTTAACATCTCCGTGTTCCAGACAATTCAGCATAAAACTATAATTAGTGTGATTATTAAAGCAGACAAGCAGCATCTCAAAATTCAAGTACATAGTTCAGTGGCTAAAATGATTGCACATTAGCAATAAAAAAAATTCTTATACAATAAACTTGTCTTTTGTTAATCTAAAGAGAAACAGGCTTGTTCTTCATATAAACAAGCAACTATAGTTACCTTCCTATTTTGGATTTCATCAGTATATCACACAGTTAATTTTCCAAAATCTAATTAAGCAGATGGGAAAAATTCCTTGAAACTCATTAAATGAACCCTAATATATATAATTTAAAATGTGGTTTCCCTGTTTCTACAAGCTGTTTGCATGCCATGCTATGCTACTGGTCTGGCATCTCCTAGATGAGGAAAAAGTGATGAATAACAAAGCTGCAGTTTTCCCCTGTGTAGGGATGAATCTCTGCCCAAGCAGAGATTTCTAACAGCCCAAGAGAATTCCTAAGAAGGGATAAGACAACTATTCATATAAGTCCAAATAATAATTCTTCTAATTGAATGCAGGGGTCCCAAATCACAGCTTAATAGCAATTCCCAGGAGGATATTTTACATCTCAGCTAAAAATAAAATATCAAAATTTTCTTTCATGTGAGTTTCTACAAATAATGTATTCAGGTTGTGTCTGTGTCCTCTCTTACAAATTTGGTCCTATGTTCTAACGCTGAAAAAATGGCAAAACTGAAATAGGGAGAAGTGCAACTTGACCATGTATTAAGAGGATGGATTTTATTTCCACTAATGAAATTTTGAGGCAAGATAAAGAATTAATGCGAATTTTTAAGCCATCACCCATTTCACAGCACACACAAAAATCACACGAAGTTGATTTACAGCTTATCAATTGCCACATTATCAGAAAGATGTTACGTGGCCCTGAGTTGGTTTGGTGCACGCATGAGTAGCTCTGAACAACCTCCAACATTAAGATCATAAAAATAAGAAGATACACATTTCTCTGTCACTGTTAATTTGATACTGAACTGTGACAGATTTATGAAAGAAACTGCGTGTGAAAATTATTATTTCTAGAAAATGTACTGCAGGAAATGTCTGAGAAATGCTGTGGGGTTAGCACACTTAGAACAAAAGGAAAAACTGTAGATTCAGTTGCACATATAAAGTATTATTTTCTTCTTTTTTTTTTTCTTCCAACTATATGAATCTAGAGTTTAGGTGACAGGGGCTATAAGTAAGGCTCCAGTACTGAAAACCTTCAGTAGGATCCCCCATAGCAGCAAAGCAAAGTATACTCATTTGTCAGGCAATTTGGAGAGATAGTAGGATTCATAACTGTTTTGTTTGTTTACTTGCTCATAAATGGTTTATTTTGGGCTGATTTTAGGTTGGCTGTGTGCAGAGGGCATCAAGCCATGTTCTGAGGCAGTTCTGCTTTGTTACATTTGGAAAAAAATTGTTTGGATTATGGTTTTCCCTCAAATTATTAGCAGGAACAAATGGTGCTTGATTTATCCTGTTTTTCATTTGCATAATGTTCAATCATAGGGCAGTGCCTCAATTAGCTTGGAAATCACACAACTGTTTTTATTTGACCTGATTTCTATATTTGGATAAGTTCCCTTGTCCTGCATGTAAATATCCATAAAAATATGTTAAAAATTTCAGGTCTCACCTAGTTATTCACTTTGTTGTGGCTACTGGCATCTTTAAGAGTTTGATTCTCAAACACTTATTTACTAATGTTCCACTTTTGTTAACGCTTGTTAACATACATTGTTCAAATAAAACCTCTTCCCTTTCATCTGATTTAATGTCAGATCCTTCTTGGAGAATCATGGAAATTAGAGATAGAGAAGTAAACTTGTGCAAATTTTTCGCTTGTGTAAGATTGTTCCCCAATTCCTGACTCTCCTCCAATGTTCATTGATTGCCAGTTGTGTGTTAGTTAATAGATGGCCCGACACCACACCTTATTTAGGTAGAAGGCCTTCTGTGCCTCTGAAGCTCGGGCAGTTCGTTTAGTCATGTTATCATCATCCACAGAACACTCTTTTTCCTATGGAAAGACTGGTAGCTGCACTGTTTATAAGCTGGCTACTAAGAAGGCGTAAAACCCCATACAGTTCTGACTGTTCCTCTATATGGAAAGTACAAAATAATTTAAGAACTGTGTTTCTCTTTTTTACTCAGGCAATGTTCCGAGTAAGATTTCAGCAGAATTTCTTTTGTGATGCAGCAAAAAAAACCCCAAACCTGTCCAAGGACTTCACTGTCTGTCCTCTTTCTCTTTTTTTACATCTTGCAAACAGACATTACCGTTACCCAAATTAACCTCTTCTGAGTTTTTCTTTTTTCCTCTGGTATTTGGATCAGGCTTCTCTCTGGGTGGGGCGAAAAGTGAACTCTCCTAACATACAGTACAAATTAGGTCTTTTTTAAAACAAAGGCTTCTCTTAAGAATAGCTGTATTTTATTTCTGACAAAAGAAGGGAAAACACAAGTGTGCTCAGTAAATCAAGAAGTCAAATGTGTGTAATCTGATGCCAAGTGTAAACATGTATGGACTTTACAAGGCTTGCCGACACTAGATGCTCTGATTTTCTTTCATTTGAAAAAGTGCTTTTGAGTATTCACAGTAGTGCTTGCAAGAGGCAGTCAAAATCACAAAGTGAATAAGAGCAGGTCTATGCAACAGCTTTTGATGAATCGAGACACTTTTAGTTTTTTTATGAATACATTCTTTTCTGCTTGGAGTAGCTAATGTAAATGTGGTAAATTTAGCTAGCAGCATATGCAGCCGGACTTTTTGGCCTGGCTTTTTGGCAGAAAGTTTGCTAAGTGAATACTATAAAAAGCTGCTAAAGAGTCAAAATATAGTCCCTCACATACTAGCAAAACAGTTTGATTTCAGTGGAGGTTAAATACATAACTGCCTCAGGATATTGGGCATAAAGACCACCTGAATACTCTTCCAGCACTGAAGGGCCTGAATACCTTTCTGCATCCACTGAAGGAAAAAGCAGAGTGCAGAAGTTTCTGCTTTAATCAATAAAGATGTTGTCTTGTTTTCACTACTATTCTATCAGGCTGCTGCTGTAACAAATCATGGTATTACTCCATCTGTGCAGAAGTACTGCTGTAAAACTAAAATTTTCAGGCTGCTCAACATTTGTTCTGAATGTTTCAAGCTGTGTTAATTATATATCTGTGAGTGCTCTGGTACTAGTGTTAGTTGGGTAGATCCCAGAGGTCTGCCAAGAATTTTTTCACATAATTTTAATATTAACAGTATTTTTGTAGCTGGGTATTTATTTTAAACATATCACAAGGGTTTCCAAGCACTAAAAAAATTATGTTTGCAGCTAGTGAGTGGGACTTGTGTTCTTCAGCCATATCTCTAATTACACCCCATGACTGGGAGAATATGTATTTAATTTTTGCTTCTTCATACTTTTGAGCTGTTACCAGATTGCTTTGTGGGAAAGTGAAAGTAGTGACTGTAGCCCTTTACATTTCTTCTGAGGATGGCCTTTATTTCTAGTAGAGAGAGATACTGATGAAAATGCACTTTTTCAATGCTGAGAGACAGTGTGCCCCAGAGTGGATGTTCTGAATCTCCCAGCCCATAGGGAAAGTGAAAGATCAGGGAGATGTTAGATCACCTTTCTTCCTCCCCTCCCTCACTTGGTATTGGCTGACACTTGTTAAGCTACCACATGAGTTCCAGCAACTGTAGGGCCACTCCAAACTAAGACATTCAGCACTTCTGAAAAATTTGGCACCAGAAGCCAACTGGAGGAATGCATGACTTGCGGATCTGGAGAAGTATGGTGCCCAGGGAGCTGCAGGGCTACCTTGGGATCGTCACACTAAGCCCCTAACGTGGATATTCCCTACACAGCCCTAAAAATCTCTCAGGAACACAGTGAGACTAATTCCTTCTCTGTAACCATCCAGAAGGTTGTGATTGCTCCTCAGGAAAAACTGAGGGAAGGGAAGGGAAGGGAAGGGAAGGGAAGGGAAGGGAAGGGAAGGGAAGGGAAGGGAAGGGAAGGGAAGGGAAGGGAAGGGAAGGGAAGGGAAGGGAAGGGAAGGGAAGGGAAGGGAAGGGAAGGGAAGGGAAGGGAAGGGAAGGGAAGGGAAGGGAAGGGAAGGGAAGGGAAGGGAAGGGAAGGGAAGGGAAGGGAAGGGAAGGGAAGGGAAGGGAAGGGAAGGGAAGGGAAAGTGTGCTGCTACCTACCTTGCTTGTAACATCAAATCAGAGGGATCAGACCCTTCCAAGGAAGGGTCTAGAAATGCCTAGATGGATTCATACAGTGCTTTTTGTTCCCTCCCATCCTCTGCCAAGCTTTTTCCATGTAAAATAAGAGAACTGGCTCCTCAAAGTCACTTGGATGAATATAAACTCTCGAAAGTGTCACGTAGCCCTTGGAAAAGTTCCAAAAAAATCCCAGCTTATTTGGAAAAACTGTTCCTTGAAAGAAATGCACAAACATTGGTCTGGATCCAAAGCCATGAAATCAACAGAGAGGCTCTCATTACAGAGGGCTTTGGATCTGACTGACCCACTGGTGGCTATGACCAGAACAATGGCATGTTACAATAAATAATTTTTGGATTCACATTTTCCTGATGCCTGCAAAGTTTTGGTAAGAGTAGAGAGAAAAGAACAACCTTCCAGTGAAATCTCCTTCTGTTTTCCAAGCACCTTGAAACTATAGTTTATTACTCTTACTGTTCTATTTTGAATGCAGTACCTTTTCTTCTCTCTTCTTACAAAAATTAATGATATATGTAACCATTTAGAATGACGAGTGGATTAGCTGTCCCAAGGACTTGCTTTTAATTTCCTTCTCTGTTTTTCTTAACTACTCAGTTCTTTTGATTATCTGAATCCATAGGTCATCCTAGGTAATTTAAATACCCATGAGACAGAAGAAGAGACAGAGACAACAGCAGGAACTCAAAAAAAAATTCAAATAAAATCTTAACATTCTCTGTCTTGAGTTCTTTTATGTCCTTTTGCATAGCAGAAGCTTGAAACTGCATATTTGCTAGTATCATTTGCTTTGCACTCAGTTTTTTTATCGTTTGGGGTTTTTTACCGTTAACAGCAGACACAGTGCACTTGCTTTGATAGAAAACCACAGCCTTCATTGCTAAATGCAGTCGAGAGCAAAGCATTGGTCTAGAGGTTGGAGAAAGGAGTTTATTATGTCTTAGGGTATTATGACTAAATATTTTACCTACAAAAAAAAACAACAAAAAATTAAAATCAGTTCATAGAATATGGGGGGTTTCAATTATCACCTGTAATATTATCAAACTAGCTTTTAAGAACTGTAAGTCACATCATGGAGTTGCCTCAAAAATCACAGGGTATGAAAATAGTACTTTGGGTTCTGGGTTTGGTGCTAATAGATTTCATTTTCAGTCTTTTCTTCGTCATCAAGACGAGACACCTAATTTCTTTCTTTCCAAACAGCTGAGATTTCCACAAAATCACCTTTTCTTTTAAATATGAGGCTTTAAGAAAAGCCTGTCTTCTAAGATTCACTGTTGAATTCCAGCGAGCTCAGCACTGGTCTTACATTAAGTACAAGCTGATGGTAATAAGCAGGTTTTCCAAACTTACTCTAAGAAATGCATTCTGTTCCTCAACTCCTTGGGTACATACCACCTTAACATCCTTAAATATTGTGCTCATAAACACCTAAGGAGCACCTGCTGCCCTTTGTGCAGAATGGTCTCTACTGCGCCTGCAGTGGCAGAGGGTCTCCATTTCCGAGGTCAAATTGGCAGCTCCAGGTCTGTCCTCTTTTCTCCTTTGTAGTGGGAAAGGAGAAAGCAGGGGGCAAGAGGGTGCAAAGTAGCCCTGTCTGTCTCTCTAATTAGCAATGTTAATTAGTTGCCTTTTCCCAAAAGCCATGCAGATGGTGGAGTGGTGACAGTGGTAATAGGTTTTCCTATTGCCAAGTCTGGAAATTTAATAGATACTAAAATTTTTCATGGGTAGTAGTACATCTGAGAAATTGATGCACTGGCAGAGAAGAAGCACTGGATGCTCTAGTAATCTTCACTGACTGAGCTGTTGAGATTAAAAGTATGGCTGTATCATCTTGAAGTGTTTCAGAGTGATGAAGCAAAGTGCACTCTTCTTTTAGACTCACAGTGAAGACAGGAATGCCCTGGAAACAGGACCACATTCACAAATAAACTCTAAAGGCTTCTATCTTGGTCCAAACTTTGGGACTCGTGATAGCAGGATCTCACAAATGGGCTCTGCTTGCTCATTCTGGAGGAGCTAAGAAAACAGAAGAGAAAGTGTGAGCCATATTTCTGCCTTTATTTTTGAAATGGGATGACTGTTTCAAGGAGGCAAGAGTTATAGCTGGAGTTGGGATATCTGAGATGGGCTGAGTTTGTTTTACTGAGTCCCAAGGGAAGGAGATTTGGCAGTCCTGTGGAAGACAGAGGTGACCTGAGTGGTGGGGCCATGCACTCCTTTGTCATCAGTTTTTGTAGCTGGAGCAGGACACTAACACAGCTCATTAATACATTTTAACAACTCCTTTTTCTCAGTACATGAGACAGAATGATCAAAAAGTCTGCAAGATGGGGACTAATGTATGCAAAGTAAAAAGTCTTTTAGTACCCTTTGACTGAGAAAATCCATACTTTGCCCCACTTGTGTAAGTTACTGTCTCTGGTTTGGGGAAAAAAAATTGAAGCACTGTGGTTTGGTTTGGTTTGGTTTGTTTTGGTTGGTTTGGTTGGTTTTGGCTTGTTTTTTGTGTTTTTTAATTTTTTTGTTGTTGTTGTTGGATGGGTGTTTACACTTTTGGTAAGGCCCTTTTAATGCTGAATGTCCAGAGTCTACATGCTGTCATACACAAAAGTTTGTGGCTTTTTTAATACCCTGAATTCCTGAAAGTACATAGTTATTTGCTTTCTGATTTTGTAATGGAATAGTATTTTGTGTGTGTGTGTGTGTGTGTACATATATACATATATATATGTGTGTCTGTGTCTGTGTCTGTGTGTACGTGTGTGTAGATGTCTTCACTTACAGTAAGTGTGGAAATAGAGAAGACCTGAGAAGGATAAACAGAGAGTCAAAGTGAATCTCCGAGGAGATAAGTGGTGAAAATGGGTAAACAGAAAACTCCACTTCTGTGGGAAAACATGGAGGAGCTAAACCACAAACAGGAGAGGAAATAGCCAGATCTAAACAAGGAATTCAGCAGTGAGCTGAGGCAAATGTGATTTTAAAGAACAGAGTGTTCACAACAGACACGTGTCACTGCTGAAAATGAAGTGTGTGAGCCCTGCTTTCCTGTTTCCCCATCCCCAGTACCTGCACAGAAAACTCAGCCTCTCCTGTCCACCTTATTTGTTTAGTAGTGGACTTCATGCAATTGATTCAGTTCTCATTAAACTGATTTACTGGGCTCGCTGGCTCTGCTCAGCTTCAGTTTATTCCTACTTTGTTTAAAATTCGGGAAGTGCTGGGGGAGGGGACAGGACACTAATGGCCGTTCTTGTGTAAGTGGAGTGGTAGCTGATTTATTGCAAAGGTTATAAAGGAAAAGTATTAAGTGTGTTCCATTCTACTTGGCAAAGCCATCCTGCACAATGTCCAACAAAACCCCGAGAGCGCTGGTTTGTTCCGAAAAAAAAAGGGGGAAAAAAAAAGGGAGGAGGGGTGTGTGTGTGTATGTGGAAGGGGGATGCTCCACCAGGATGTGCTCTTCTTCTTTGAGAGCATTAATTAAGACTGTAAATCATGGGCAACATGAAACAACTGTATTTGATGGAACATGGACAGTTCTGGAGTTCTGCTGTGCTTGCGCCATCAGTTTGAATACCTACACTGAAACACTAACGGGAGAGCAAACTTCAAAGAGAAATTCTGGCATGAAGAAGCAGTCTGCAGGATCATTACATGGATAAAGTTGTAAAATAGACTCCTCTGTGCAAACTGGAAAGGAGGTGGAATGAAAGTTTGAAAGGTTTATGGGAAGTCAGGCTTGTTTTACTTTCATGCACAAAGTCAGTCCCACATTAATTTGGTAAAATAAGCTTGTGTATTAGTGCTTGGAATAAAAGGGGGATAGGAGTGTGACAGCAGAAAAAAAATTGTAACTGAATAATGAAAAACTCTGTTAATACCCTTTAAAGCTATTTTTCCTTTTCTAATTAATAGTTGAGGGAGTTCTTTTGCCACGTCATAAGTAATGGTGAGTCACATTCCCCATATTTATAGAATTTAAAGCCTAAATTTGTTGCAATCACATATTTTTAGCTTCAGCAGAACATCAGTAATAGAAATTCACCCAGTAATTCCTGCACAGTAGTCATATCCTAAATGAATGTGCTGAAGCTTAAATTTAGGAAGCCATTTAATCTTGTTTGAAAAGCATTAAGTAACACAGACACCCCTCTGTGTCCGGTTGTTCACTTTATTATTTATTTAAAATTTAATCTTTAACATTTATTTCTCTTTGACTTCATCTAGTTACAGTTTCTTGCTGTTATGTCTGTACTGGGCTGCAGTGGAGAGGCTCTAGCATAGCTGAGATGATTTTCATCTATTGTGGCATATAGTCCATTTGTTCCTCATTTTCCTTTGGTGTAAAGGACTGGATGCAAGTAACACTTTGATGAAAAAATGTTCTATCCTTAATAGTTAATTCACAAGCAACTTATTTCCCAGCACAACATTTTTATGTAATTATAAGTAGACTTCTGTCCAACTACTTGTCCAGGATTCCTCAAAGTTTTTGGTTTGCCAAGTGTGGTTTGAGATGCAATTAATAACATGGATTCCAGAATTGCTGATGAGGTTAATTTTCCTTCTTGTAGAATATGTTACTGTAATAGAGATGCTCTCTTTAGATGCATGAGATGGGAAAAAAAATTGTAAAGAATAACTTAGGAAAAAATATAAATCTGGAGTTATTTATATTTTGCAATCAGGAGCCCTGTTTGCAGCAATAGCTTCCATGCTTACCACAGAGCAGCTTCTTCCACTGACCCTATTAATTTTATGAACGTTAACCCTTTGATGTTATGATAGTATTTTGGAGCTTATTCCTTAATACAGATACATTATTTCTATATTTGCATGTAATATAAATGCCTCTGCAATAAGCAGGGAAAAGGAATTTGTTGTATTACAGGAATGTGCATGCTAGAGGGTTTATGGAATGAGAATTCGAGTGCCTTAAACCAAAGGTAGGGTTCAAAGTCATTGAACTTGTCATAACTTGCAGAAAGAGACAAATTACCTATATGCTACTTAGGCTGTAGAGGAAAGTACTTCATGTTAAGCACAGTGTATCCACTACTTCGCCACTGTACTGGTACTTCAAAATAGTACCTCTCCTCAACGACAGAAAAAAACACATTTACTGACTTTCTATGACATTTAAGACAGCATCTTTTTTCCTCATTGGGAAGCAGGATTGTGCTGGCTTAGCCTGCAGTGCCTTTCAGAGGCACTCAGATGGTCTTGGACACAAATGAATGTGTGCTGTTTGCCAAGAAGGGTTGCACCATAGCGTGGTCATGTGTTTGGAAAGGCTAACACTTGCATGTTCAGATGTAAATAAAGGGTGCATAGTCTTTAACTGTACCTATGCTGGGAAAAAAGTCTTGTCAGAAACTCTGGGCTAGCAGTAGACTCTTCTGTTACTTCCCCACTGTTCTCTTGTTGTCTATCAACCAAAACAAACAACAAAGACACAAAAAAAAAACCCCACAGCATAAATGAACACTGTGTTAATAATTCTTTTTTAAGAAAGAGATTTCAGTGTTATTACAGAATTTCATACAAAGGGCACATTCTCAACTTGCCACTGATTTCCATGGACCTAAACTAGTGTTTCTTACACCCAGCCAAAGTGGCTGCATTCAGTTGCTGAGGACATTGTGTGCAGCCACCACACAAAAACGTACTTTCCTTATTCAGTTGTCTTTTGGGCACTGGTGTGGCTGGTTTAGATTGGCTGTGACTGAATAAGTTGTCACAGGAAAGCCATGCATTAAAAACTTCTGAAATGATTGGCAGATGTGAAGGATCTGTCCCAGGCTCTTTAGAACAAGCACACTATAACCCTGGTTCCCTAGTTGCTCTGGTATTCCTGGATACCTTCCTGGATTCTTGGATCATCTAGGAAGACTACCTAGCTCAGGGTTTAATTTTCGTTCATCGATAATTTCATTGTATGGGAAACAGTCAAATATTTCTGAATGAGAGCTCATAAAGTGAAGCACAACGATGCTTTTCCATTTCTTATTGTCATCAGATCAAGATCCAGTGTGTTCCTGGGAAATACACTCCATGCAAATGAGGTCCATGGAGTTATCACCAACTGAAACACAGGCTAGTGCTGTGTAAGTGAATGGGCTTTCTGCCCATGCTGCCTGAATCTGTGATAGCAGCACAACTGAGCAAATGCCCTTCAACACTGTTTGTTACCAAAGTGGTTGCTGTTGCACAGTCTGTACATGTAGGTAAACGTGCTTCGGGTCTCATCTAGTGGCAAGCACATTTACTTGGAAATGTAAAAAAACCCTAAATTTCATGGCTGGACTTTGCCTCCAGCATGACACTGGGCAGGAAGCGGGGGTGGCATGTTTTTCACTCATCTCCACATGCCAGAGTTTGAGTCAGTTTTCTCAGAGCTTCCTTTACTGTCCATGGAGAAAACCAGCCAACGTTTACAACATATTTATCAATCTCTTTCAGACATCAGCAACAGAGAAGTTTACGTTTAGTCAGATGGACACTTAGCACCAGACTTTAAAGTGCGTTGAGATAGATGTGTGATGATGCAGACGGATACACAGCGGGTATGTCAAAAGATGGTGGAGATCACTCCAGGTTGCTCTTTTTTCCCTGAGGAGACAAAACACCTTTAACAATCAGTCTCTGAGCTGCTGGGCTGCTGATGCTGGCCTGCTGGGGACAGGAGGCTTGGATGCTGGATATCTGCACTGCAGTGCTGGGGAGGGTTGCTAGCAGCTGTGGCCTGACTCATCCAACATTCTTTTGGATGATACCTGGACACAGCTGGGCTGTTAAAGATAGACCAGGTGTCGTTGCCATAGGTGACTTGCATGCAGCCCTGTGAAGGAGTCTGAGTGGTGCTGGTACATGTGACACAGGCCCTCCTGGGTGAGGGGTCTGGTGCCACAGAATGGTTGCAGCCGTGCCTGTAGCCTGTGTGTCCCTGCTCCTTGTTTATTAAATCACGGCCACACTGTTCCCTGGCTCAGGACTGTTTATAAGCCTAAGTTAGAGCTTGTGGAAGAGTTCCCAGACAGGGTAGTTTATAGCCAGAGCAGATCTTTGGCCCATTTTGCTCAAATCCTTGTATCTTTATCACTGGAGAAGACTGGGATAGGGGAAGGTAAATATGTCAGCAGGCAGAAAGAGGAGGTGGCAGCTACTGCTTTAAACCAGCATTGCTGCCAGAAACTTGTTCTTCAAATGACCCCCTGTCGACTTCACCTGCCAATCCCTGGTCGTTTGAATAGTTCAGTATATTGGCTTCAGGGAGCCCCAGAACAAAGACTTTCCTTAAAAAACTCAGACCTTACTCAGATAAAACTCCCACTCACGCCCCAGGGAGTTTTGCATGACTCAGGATTACAGGATGGTGTCTCAGCTTTGTTGTGTGTACTGCCGGTAGCTGGTTTTAGCTCTGTGGATGAATAAAGGCTGTGCCCATTTACAAGAAAACTTGATTTCCATTTGCTCCCGATTTTAGTTTGGTAAATACTTTATCATCCTCTTTACAAGCTAGAGATGGGGCTTTTGACGAACTTACAAGCGAGGAGGAAGGGCATCCACCGGAAGGAGGTGTCTTGGGAGAATGTGGAGAAGGAGAGGGCTTCGAGGATCTTAGTGGGCAGGCAGTGGTATTTGAGATTTTTAAGTAGCCCACACTCTTCCCAACGGGGGCCCCGAGGTTTCCAAGGTGAGGAGTTGCTCAGTCCTGGCAGGACTGCTGTTAAGCCCAAGCTCAGCTCGTAGGTCTGTGCAGTGTTTGGGGATCCTGAGGTGTTTTTTTCCCCTCCTCCTGTGTGACAGGTATGGTGCATCATGCCTTTAGTTTCTCTGATTCTGCCATTACTCATTGTTGTTTTGTGTGAGCAAAGCCAGCAGGTGTTAAAATACCTTCCCTGTCAGCATGTCCTGAAGTTTCTGTTTCATTGGATGAGACAGGAAAGCAGTCACTTCAGGGCCAGAGAACTCGGTCTCATTTTGTCAGCTGGAAGGTGACTAGTAAAAATCTAACTAGCAGTCTCACACCCAGTTCCTGACAGGAACAGCCTCTGAAGAGTATTAAGAAAATAAAAATTCCCTGCTCTGTCATATAATGGAAATGAGAATACTTCAACAGCCATCCCCTCTAATCTGTTAGCCAGCCCTTAGCAGCTTACCAAGCCTGTATTTAACCTATTTCCCTAATGGCAATTAAGAAATGTTTTCATTTCCCAGGGAGAGGATTGCCAATGAAATCCCCCTCTCCCCCCCAGTCCCCATCCTGTGGCTCCGTTCTCTCCCTCCTCTTCCCCACACCCCAGCTCCTTCTTCCTTAGCCCAAGGCATCCAAAGCATTCCCCGTGTGTTTGGGTAGCATGCAGTGAGGAAGAAATGATTAAGCAGCTGAATGTTTGAAATCCAGCTAAATGCACCGATTATTATCTGCTTAGGGCTTTCTTATCTCGAACTGTGTGGTGCTTAATGGTAGGCCCATTGTTTTCAGCTCAAAGGTATTAATGAAGGAATCAGGGCAGCAGGCTGATGTCATAGGTGGCTGAAAGGTGACTTGTGCATTGATTTCCCTTACTTCACCCCTTCACAAGTCCCTTCCAACTAGTTCAGAACAAGGGTTAGTATTTTTAGAGTGTAGAGGGAGAAAAAAAACCCAGCAAGCAGCCGAGGTAGCATTTGTGTGTCTGGTAAAAGGATTGCAGAGGCTCCTAAATATCCTGCTTAAAAGATGTACTCTCTGAGCTCCTGCTCTACTTTCTCACTTCATAAAGACTCTGAACTGTTGGCGCAGGTCTCGGCGTGAAAGCGGCCAGCCAGCCCTGCTCACACCTGCCCTAGCGCTGACCAGCACCCCGCACTTGATGGTCTGACCTGTATCCAAGGTGAGCTTTCCTTTCCACGGGAAGGAAGAAGGAGCTGTGTAAGTAGCTGCCACCTAGGATGGCTTCTGGAGGTGGATGAAGCCCTCAAGAGGATGCACAACTTAAGGAAGTGCTTTCTTAGTCAAGCTGTACTTTTTGTCGCTCTCCCGAGTTAAATCCTTTTCTCTTTTTTTTTTTTTTTCAAATGCACATAGTTATTAGATGCAAAGTGGTGTATGTTCTGTGAGGAGAGACTCTTCTCTCTGGGATGAGATATCTTGAGTGCATACAGTTTTCTATTACACAACACAAGCAGGAAAAGAGGTGAAGATTCAGAATAGATTATATTTCATTGTCATTATTTGTATTTTAATCATACACTTATTTCTGTAATTCTTTTTGTGACATTTAATTTTGTATTCCTTCCCTTTTTGTCATCAACATGAAAAAGAGTCTTCTTTCTTTGACTTAAAGTACTGCTCTACACAGTAGCACTTAGGCATTATATTCCTGCCAAAATGCTAAAATTTCTTCAAGAGCTTTTTTTCATGGACCCATCTAAGAATTCAAGGAAAGATGTACCAGAAATTGATTTGTGGAGCTTTTGTGATTTTTGGGACAATAAAAGAAAATCAGCTTTTAAATAGTGGCATCATAAGGTAGCAAGTAAAGAGTTCTTGTGTCCATACATATCCAAGGTCTCAGACAAGAATAAAAAATAATGCACTTTCTTTTTTCATTTTAATGAGACAATATTTTTTGTGCAATATGTAAGTTAATCAGAGTCTTTGTGATTACAGTTACAATGTCTTTGCTGGCATGGGATTCATAAGATAGGATTTCCGTCTTACCTAAACAAATGAGTGAGGAGCTTAATCCTTTCAAATTTTTGATGGGTTTTGTTTGTTTTTCTCAATTTCAGTTTAGTTTTGGTTTGATGAACATGCAGTGGCTTTCACTATTCACTGGTGTACTTTGTGCCCATTGAAGGAGCTATCTAAATAGTCCACTAGCAAAGACTAGAAAGTCAAAAGAGAAAGCAGAGGAGAAAGAGTGGCACTGAATACCCATACATGCATCAAAGCCAGCTGCTGTCTCGAGTAAGATTTACTTAACAGGAAACCATCAAACACCAAAATGCTCCCTTCAATTTTTTTTTCAAGGGAGAAGAAGAACTGCATACCACTAGATTGATTTTGGGTTGGTTTTTTTTTTTCCGTTTTGACTTATTAGTTCATGACTGGGATTGGTTTTTTAGGGTATTTTTGGTTTGTCTGGGGCTTTTTGGGAAGGGTTGAGTGAACTTCCAGTCCTGCCCTCTCCCATCCCCTCCTGTCCCCCTCCCTGTTTCTGTAGGTTCAGCAGTAAAAAACCTATTGAAATGTGAGATTACCAAACTGAAGCAATCAGTCTGAAATGATTAAGGAAGATGACTATTCTTTTCTTCAGATGACCAAAAGTCATCTTGTCCAGAGTTCCTTATCTTCAAGGTACTATTTCACAACAGTTTCTGTCTTTCTAAGTATGTATTTCCTGTTAAAATCTGAAGACTTTACATTGTAGGTAAGCTTGTATGTACAAATTATCACCAGCCGTTACAAAAATTGGTGTCTGTCTTTCTTTTGAAGTTATGTTAAATTTTTTTTAAAGAAAAAGTGTTTATTTATTTCTTCAGTAATTTAGGAGATTATGTGTCAAGCCTAGGGTGAAATTTTGTTTGCTGAACTTATCTTAAACCTCAGGAGGGGAGGAAGGTTCCGTTTAAAGGTCAAAGCATTTCAAGATCTCAATTCAATGTATTTTTTTACCTTTAAAGTTTTCCCTTACCCCACCCAGACCTTGGACCTTAGAAGCTTTTTAGATGCCTTACACATGTTCATCTCGTATTGAAATTTTTGAAATAGCTCTACATTAAATGCCAGAATAGTTAAATATTCATGTACATATTATTAACATCTACTGTGCACCAACACTTCTCTGGTGAGAAATTCAGTGTTTGAGGTTGGAAGAGAATGCTGGAGCTGACAAAATTCAGATGATAATGATAATTAATTTATGTAGTGGCAAAGATAGGTGCACTGCCAGGTGCTTTACAGGCAGATAAGATCTGGTTTCTGCTTCAGTGAGTTTACAATCTGAGGCCCTGGTTTTGCAAATACTTATGCACATGAGTTATGCCACCGAGTGCAGTGACACTACTCATGCCTGTGAAGTTACTCACCTGTAGTGAGCTGTGTACAGTTTCAATTGCATTAGCTTTTCAATTGATTGTGCAGTGAGTCAGTAATTGTTCAAGCTGATAATTGCAGTTGTTTAATAGGCTCTGCCAGTCAGAAATTAAAAAAAAAAAAAAAAACAACAACAACAAAAAAAACCGGGAGTCACCTTTCTGCAGGGGAATTGAAAACTCAGGTTTTCCTGGAAAGTTTTTTAGGAAGCAAACAGTTCATATTAGATTGGGCTTTTTCATGTCACACTAGATTAAATTATGTCTATTTGCATACAAATCACAGAGGAGAAAAAAGTCACCCGATAATTGGAAGGGAAAAGTGTTATTCCCGTTCCTCATTTGTCTGATGCTGATCTTGGGGCCACAGTAAGAGTGTTTCCAGTGAAATTACTTTCAAGTCTGGGAAAAAGCAATCAGCAGAGGCCTTGGTAGCTGTAAATTTGTGGCAGCAGTCCCTAATTCATCTTGTAATTCTATGACAGGCTCTGAATTGCCCGTATTTGGCCAGGGATCACCTCAGTGGACAGTTAATGAAAGAGCAGAGGGAACTTGAAGGTCAGTCACACTAAATTTTTTCTTGCTGGCTATGTCTTTTTTATTGCATCCTATCTTTCTTTATATAATTTATTAAAGAAAACCTTTTTTTGTTTGTTTCTGGCAAAGGCAAATGTATGCCTCTTTGTTTATCTGCCTTTTTTGCTTGAAGCATTTATAAAACAGCCTAAAATGCCTCAAAATAGATGTTTCCATTGAAATCATTTGACAGAAATACAATTTCTATTTCTTATCTGAGTGTGGTCATGAGAATAAAACAGCAACAGATGCTGCAACCAGGTATATTTTTGAGAATGGAATTTGTATATTGACATGTGAAACTAATCTCAGTATAGTGAGAAGACTTTAGTTATTGGCTCACAGTCAGAATAAATGAATTTGAACTTCAGAAAGCCACAAGACTAATTAAAATAACACCAGAAAATGCATTCAGGTCTGCTGGAGTCAGACTAACCAGGAGATAAGCTGTAATAGCATTTGTTTGTTGAAACACTGTAGTAAATGGGGGCTGACTTATCAGAACACAAGAATTTTTTGTGACATGTACAGCATAACAGACATGTTGGAAAAAAATAAAACTACCAACCAAACAACCAAGAGGAGTCATGGATTAAAAATTAAAATGACCTTTTCTTCTTCTTCTTCTTCTTCTTCCCTCTTCCTTACTTTATAAGATAATTTTCTGTCACCACTGTTTTCTCTTTTTCAGAATATTTTCTTTCTTTGGGGGACATCAGTCTTGTCTCTTGTTTCATTCAGTCTGTCTCTCAAAATACCTTGTGTCTTAATCTTCTCTCTCTAACTTATGCCTTCAATCTTTTTGCCTCCTTTTTTCTGCCTTTTTCATAGTGTTGTTTTTATCTCTCCTTTTGACTTCCATCCCAAATACATTGTCTTTCCACCTCAGAGTTCCCTTCCCATCTTCAGCCTTTCTCAGAAAAAAATTCATAGGGCTCACCATCATTTCACCCTTCCAGATAAACTATTTTGAATGACCACTCTGGCTTCAGAAAAAAAGGAAATGTTGGTGGATGAAGCAGTGTTTTTTTCAGTATCTGAGCTTCTTTCAGCCACAACAACATCACTGCTACTTCCTCTCAGATTGAACTCAAAATCCTTTGCAATTCTTGGGAAGCTGCCTTTGCTATTAAACTAAACCTACAACTTAGGGAGAAATGGGAGACTAAAAAAAAGTAGAGAAGTCCACTTTCTGCCTGCTGTACAAGGGAAAATTAAAAAATATTTAGAGGTGAGTTTATTTTTCAAAGGACATTCAATTTAAACTAGTGGTAAGAATTCACTGCATTTTAGTGGTTACCATGTAGTCCAGGATGCCCTTACTACAAGTAGAGTACAACGAGCTTTTCTATTTGTGAACTTGGGATTCCATGTCACTTTTTAATAGGCTTCTGCAGCACATGTCCTTTTGACTGCCTATGATACAGCAGAGGTCATTACTAGCTGCAGGAACTGCTGCTTGGCTGGTGGGATGCCTCTTGTGGACGTTGTGACTGTGGTCACTTGTCATTTACCAGTGCTGGGGGATTTCCAGCCCCAAAGCTTTTGCAGATCCAAGGCAAGCAGATCACAGATGTGTGGAAAGCAAGGTGATGCCTTCTACCTTGGTCGTGCTGTTGCATCTGTGCAGATAAAAGGGGGATTTGTCTATACATAGCCCTTTAAAAATTTTGCCAATACAATCTTAATCAAGTCTTGTGGAACAAAAATGGTCTTGGTTCTTGCACCAAGGGAACAAGGTGGCCTCTCATAATTTTAGCAACATCTCACTTCTAACACATGCCGAGTTTCCAGAATTTGTACAAGAAGCTGATCTGTGAAAGTTGATTGGAAGTGATTGGGATTGTTTTGTGTCTCAGTTTTGCATATTTCTCTTTAAATCATATAAGGTCATTGTATTTGAAATGCTGGATTTGGCAGAAACAAAATTGGTTGAAGGAGCACATGAAAATCTTCTCTTTGTGTGTAGAAGACTATTGTTAGCTTAATATAACAAGGTGTCAAAACCCATCATATGCTAAGTGTTTATAAAGTGCCTTTTTTAATGGTGTAAAAAAATCTAGTAACAACCCAAGAAACTTCACATTTTGAGAGGAGAAAACATTAGTGTTTTTCCTAACAGTGTACCTTTTCATGGGGCATTCCTCTGTGGAACAATAATCAAGTCCATTCAGAAAGATCTTAATTAATTTAACTAAAATCTGTCAGATCAAACTGATTAGCCTGACATCCAGCCTGGCAGGACGAAGGAGGCTGGTACATGCATTGTAAGTGTCTTGAGGTGGGCTTGCCCCTTGCAATCAGAGATGTGTGGCTGCTGTGGGGATCAAAGCCATCTTTCATTGTCACCAGAATAAATGTTATGGCTCCCTTGGACAAGTGATCCAGTTTCTTTCTGTTAGAAAATATTTTATACCTCCTCAGCCCCGGCAGCTCGGGAGGGGACAGCAGGTACCTGGTTCTGCGCGTGATCGAAGGGGAGCACCAGGTGACCTTTCCTGTTCCTCCTGACAAGGGGAATACAGATTAGACATTTCTCATCCCTTCACCATTCTCTGTCTCAGCTGTTGGCCATGGGTAGGAGAGAGAGGCCATGGAGGCCATGGTGACAGGGGTGACTGCATTTTGATGCCAAGCGTGGGTGTCGCTGCAACAGAGCCTTCCAAGGAGTGGTGTGTCCACATGTCCTTTTGCTGCCACCTCCCACTGAATTGAGTGAGAAACTGCACTCTCTGCTATCTGGCTGTGCTTGTTCAAAACATGAGGAACTACCTCAACCACGTAAGCTCCTTAATTCTGCAGCTGTTAATAATGATGTGTGGTTTCTATGGCAAAGATCAGGGCAGCCAGTGCCTATCTGTGTCTCTAGGTCTTTCCACTTCCCTTAGCCCACACATGTACTTACGGAGTACCTCTCATCTTCAAAGATTTTAATAAACACTTTTCTCCATCGTTGTAGTGGGATGGATGCATCAAAAGGGTAATAGCTAGTAAATACCCCATTTTTCAGGCCCCAATCCTGCAGGCTCTCAGGCATATGTTTTAGCTTTATGTGCCATAATTCAGGCTTCAGTGGAACCATTCACAGTACGTGAAGCTAAGCATATGTGTAAGTCAGGAATTGTAAAGATTAAATAGCATTCCTGTTAGCAGGAAATCAAAAGGTAGATGAAAACTACAGAGGAAACACAGTTCCTGAAGGAAGAGCAGCAACAGCAGCTAACATGAAAGACTTGCCAACAGAAGACCTGTCGGTGACATGTTTGGTCTTTATTTGTGAGAGGGACTCTTCTGCTGGCAAAATACCAATGGGCCAGTTTCTCCAAGGGTGGAACTCATCTGGAGCCTTGAGTTCCATTTCCATGGGCACACACCAATGAAACCTAGGTTTCTGCAGTTTAGAGGCATATATCCAATTTAAGTACTTGGGCTTCACCAGACTTTCTGCCAGGAAATGATGGATTGTTGGAAGAAATAGGAAGTTTCATCTGCAGATGCTTTTTCTGACTTACACCTTCCCAGTACTTTCTGGCCATGTCAGCTGATACCAATAGCCTTGAAACAGGCAAGGTAACTTTAGCTTGAACAGTGAGTCTGCGATAAAAAGGGTATGTCTGGTCAGTTTAGGGTCTTACAGCTGGAGGAAGATGCTTTATGGAATGAGTCATGGTGGTAAGGATAGGGCAGGCAAATAGACAGAATGAAACCAATATATTTGTTTTAATTAAAATTGTAATAATATTTTGCCCTCTCTGCTATCTAAGCCTCAGCTTAGATATTTAGACCCGTTTCTCCCTACCTGCCAAGGACTTCTTTGATCCTGATCTTGTATTATCTCCACACTGGATTCACTCATGATGAGACCTTTTAGCAAGAAAATAGATTACACAGTGTATGTGTAATAAACATGGTCTCTGCTGATGGTGACTAAAGTCAGGCTGTTCTTCTAGTGGAGTACCAGAGTCTGTCTTTTTTTGTCCTTGTTGTTTTTACTATGGAGTCCTTCCCTGTCATCTTTCCAACTTCTCCAATAATTTTTTCTTAAGATAATGCAAAACTGAATTCTATTCAATTGCACTTATTAAATAAATTGGATTCTGCTCTGAATTTTATTTTTTTTCCTAAATGTCAGGTAACTAACTTAAAAAACTTCAAGGTTCCAGTCATGGAACTGAGACTGAGTGGTATGGCAATTCAACGCATTGCTATAAGGCATATTTGTATATATAAATGGGCAACAAGAAGGATTTTTTCAAGATATATTTTTAGTAAGAGTTTATAAAATTGGTCTCTTTCCAGTGCAGCAGCTACATTAACTGTAGGTACTACTTGAATAAAAGTGATTTTTATTTTTTCTTCATCTTTTGCAGTCAGCTAACCTAATATTTTGAGGAAATAACACTGGACATTATTGATCTATTTTTTTCTTTTCTTCCTGGCTCCTAGGTCACAGTTTAGGCCCTAGTTCAGCAAAGTACTTAAGAAGAGGCTTATCTTTAAGCACATGTTCAAGTCTCAGCAGAGTAAATGAGAATTAAGCAAATACTTAAGTACTTTACTGAATAGGGATAGAATTAAGCATGTAGTTGAATGTTTTGCTGAATCAGGGCCTTAAAATTAAAAATTAATCTTATTTGTGCTACGAAGATTGGAAAGCTACGCGCTAGATTTGGATCTTGAATTAATATAAACCAGGAAGAGGGTAGCACCAACTGTCACAAGGAAAGGGGTGTATAGGTGTAAAAAGGGGGTAAAGCTGGGGCTGTTAAAATCGTGGGTAGAACACAGGAGAGACGTGCATTCTGTTCCTGTGTGTGTTTCACGCTAAATTACTGGAGACTGACGTTCCTTTTGTTTCATTCCTGGTGCTGGTGAACCTTGGCATGCATAAAGAGTTCTGTAATGTTAATAGCTGCCATGCTAAGTCTGAAGTTGCAGGAGAGGGGACTTAATCTTTCTAAGCCTCAACACACACTCTATTTGTCCTGTGAAGGTAATGCCACTTCCCTTCTTTCCAGCTCTTTGAGCTGGTGAGGTTTCTTTCTCTGCACGGCATCTTGATGCCTGACACAGTGCTCTTGCTTGTGCCTTCTAGAAGGTTTTGTAACAAAAGTCCATCCTGTGCTTTGGGCTTGACAAAATTATTTGTGTGACACGATAGAGCATTGTTGCAGCTGGAATTTTTGTCAAGATTTAGGTTGGTACAAAATAATGGCAGCACGAAGTAATTTTATTACCAGCATAATTAACTTGTGAGACTACGAAAAAGTATTTGAAGAAGTGTTGTAACTTTCCACTATTTTTTTGCAAAGACATCTGCCCGTAGAGTTGATCACCTGGATGCATATAGGCGAACATTTGTATGGACCAGTTTTTGGGATGACTGTTAAATCTGAAAACATCTGGAGTTTTTCATGCCTATGAATTCCTTCTGAGCAGTTTTTGGTATTGGCAATAGACCCTTGAGTGGCTGAAGTGAGGTATTTGAGAACTATGTCCTCTATGAATGTGGAATGTGTGCCTGGCACTGGCTCAGCGCTCATCATGATGTTCTATGTTGGTGTTATCCTGTAGTGATGCTCAGAGAAGACTGATTGACCCAAGTGCTTCTCTTCAACTAAACTTCATTTAAGGATAGCTAGGCAAGTAGGCGCAGTGAGTGTAATATGATCTGCATGGGTGCTAGCTAATGGTTAACTGGCGCTGCCGAGCCTGTGCTCCTTAAACAAACGCTATCAGTGTGGGATGAGTTGTCTTATTTCTGCAGACAACCTACTTCAGGTTGGAGACCAAAGCTTTACTCTTAGGAGTAGGAGAGAGCTGGAGGGCTTTCACTGCCTGCTCAAACAGGGAAGGGAAGGAAGGCATCGCGTTACCAGAGCTGCTGTTCTCAAACCTAAACAGGAGGGATGAGGGTAGTAGGGTTTCTGAGTGTGTTCTGAAGTGTGTAGGGTGGCTGACCTCAGCTCAGCTGTTATTTTGATTTTTTAACTGACTTTGGCCCGAACAGGTGCTTGACGCAGTGTAAAGCTGCTCAGGATAGCTGGCGTAACTTTGTGCTAAGGCTTTGAGAAAGGGGAGAGAAATAGGCAAGACCGTGCTTTACACAGGAGGTTACAATTTGGAGATACTCTGTGTGGAGAATGAAGGGGCAAGATAGTGCTGAAACTTTGAGCTCTCTGTACAAGGCAGAAAATTAATAGATCAGGTGAGTCAAAACTGTGGATCTCGTATGCTGGGGGCATTGAAAACTTTGTGGAAACTGCTTGGTGTTAGACATATGGGATAAACATCTTGTTTTCTGAAATTTCATGGAGGCATGAATCTACATTTTGTGTATGTGAGAGACCTCTCACTCAATGATAGCATAGCATGATCATCTCAATTAATCATCTTGGCTTATAAAATGGGCTATTGTCTTAAATCTGAACTGTTTAAAAAATGCTAGTTCTGGATGAGTTGCAATAGTGTGGGCTTGCTTGGGGTTTTGGTTTTTTAATGGCAAATACAAATTCCCCTCTATGCATTTGAAATGCGAAAACTAGGGGTATTTTGAGACGAAGCACATTATTTGCTCCTACAGGTAGAAATCCAGAACTCAGCACTGAAGGCTTTAAAAGCGTATCTAGAGCAAAACTAATAGGTTTCACTTTTCAGTTATGGGCAGAGTAAGCTGGTATTTCATGTTTTTGATCCTGACCAGTAGGAGATACATTAATTACATCAGAAATTGTCTCTTTGTGGTTATTTTTTGAGACTGACTTTTCCTTCCTTGATGAATGAAGCATCCACATCTAAAAACAAGCTAGTTTTGTATAAAGTGATGGATTTTTAACTGTATAGCAGCTATTGCTTACAATAGAATCCTCTGTTCAGAATAGAAGTTTACAATTTGATATGTTCAAAGCATTATTTTTGACTAGATAAAAATTAATTGTTAAAATATTTTTGGGCACTCAATTTCCTCTTCATTTAGGTTACCCTTGCACTGGTGTAAGTGCACTTAATTCAACCGATCTCCCCGTGACTAGAGCATTAAACATGTGACAAGAAACAAAATTATGGGAGACTTAAAAGACAGCTCTTTTTGTTCTAGTTTTGTGTTATTTATTAACAGTATACTTCATTTGAGTTCGGTTGCACAAAAGCTCTGTCAAGTAGGTTAATAGTGAATGTTACTTCCTAGTTAGCATGACATTCATGGCATACAGAATGATTATTTTAAACATCTTGCATTCACAAAATAAAATACGTACCTGCATTTTTGTATTTTTTAGCTAGCCTTTTAAAATTACTATCAAAGAACAAAATCTTAATTTGTTATCTTGTTTAAATAATTTTCTCTTGACAGAGTATGGTTTAATATGATAACTGAATTGATTTATAATACAGAATGAAAGAGAGATTAACATATTTTAAGCAGATCAATGAAATATTGACAACCCTGGAACATAAGGGATTTTGCTCTCTAAATTCTCCAATCACTTTTTTCTTTGGCAGAAAAGTCACATTTGCATTTCTAGGAGTTATTCTGTTAATGGCAAAAATTTTAAACTTGTAATTCAAAAATTTTGAAGCAAATCAGAAATTAAGAACCTGGAACAAGAGGCAGCTTTTGAACTCCAGGTTTGTTAAACAAAAATGCATTAGCTTTTTTTGCTAGGAAACTCCCCTTTAAAGCACAGCAAAATTATATTTTTTTTATCTCCTTAATACCTTCTTGGCTTAAAGTGACGAAGTCTAAAAAGACTTTATGAATACAAGTTTCAGGATTTTTTTTTTGTTTTGTTTTCTTTCACTAACATCCATTTTATGGAGACTTTATGAGTTCCTGTGCATCCTCCAAATATTGACACTGCTGGGGCTGGATGGAAAGTTCAGACCAAATCTTGAATCTCCTCTTGTTGGTTCTACAGACTGTCTGGAGTCCAAAGGTTACAAACTGCTTGTAAACTATCTCCAGAATAAAAGCCTGTGTGCCAGGACATCAGTGCTGGTATTGTGTCCTCTATTCTTTTCCTAATTTGCAGTTTCTCCCCATCCTGCCCCCGTGGATTGTCAATGGCCTGAATTGTTTCAGTCTGTTTAATTCAGCGAGGCTGTGCTAATCGGTGTCGCCTGAAAGCCTGTCCTGAGACCCCGAGACTTCAGAGATGTTAATTCACTTACTATTACAAAACTAAAAAGGAAAGGGAAAAAAACAAACAAACAAACAAACACCAAAACAACACCAGAGTACTTCTACATTGTCCGCTCTAGTGGCACAGACATCAAACCCTTAGATTCTGAAACAGTCAATACACAACTTTTAAGAGAACAGGTTTTAATACACACCAATTTAACAGAACTATTCTCTTTAAGATTAAACATTCAAATTGTTCTGTACTGGATTGACCCAGTGACTAAAGTCAACAGAAATCTTCCTGTGAACCCAAATTTAAACTTTGCTTTGTGTAGCTGTGCCAGATGCGCATGTTAAATCAAATAAGACCATTTATGTCCTTAAACCTGAGGCAGTAACAACGCTGAACCTACAACTTTCCCAGGGTGGATGGGGACCCGTCCAGTACATACCTGGAGGAGAATCTAAGAGCTTGAATTACTGCTGAGGCTGTCCAAGTGGCTCAGTGGGCGAACACAGTACTCAGGAATCCCAGGAGCCACCAAGTTCAGCCAGGAGCATCCTGAGTTTAGTTCAATGACTTGTGCATTTTTGCGAGGTGGAGGATAGGGCATAGTCCAACCACATCCTTCCCCAATAAACAGAATTGCCCTGTCTGTTCTTTGGATATCCTTTGAGGATCCAGGCTCAACCTCTCAGGCAGAAGTGTAAAATAGTAGATTTCTTCAATGTTATTAAAAAATTTGTTCTAAATGAACATTTCTGCCTAGAGCCATTTTCCAAAGAAATACTTTTGCTGGAGAGACAGGGAGCAATCACTTACAGCTTTCCACAGGCAAACACTGTACATATTTTTACTCCCAACTGTGATAAATTCGCCTTGGGTTTAGTTCATTAAGAAAACTTCATCAGGGAAATGTGATTTCTCCTCACTGTCTAAACATTACAAATAGTACTTATCTCCTTTGTCTAGCTGTTTTTCAGACATGAAATTCCTGTTAAAAGGATCTTATTAACACAAACATTTTTAAAAGCCACACATTCTTTTCCACTGCATCAGTGTGTGTTTTTTAGTTGGTAACACAATACGTACTGTCAGTGTTTTATCACAGTGATTAAAAGTCCAGTGAAGGCAACTTACATGAGTCTTTAACTATTAATTGATCCTCAGTGATCAACTTAAATTTGTTGCTTTATTCAGGAAAAAAAAAAATTTGGTTTCTTTGAATGTTTGGGGTTTTTTGTAAAATAGTTTTTACCGAAAACTTGGGTTTGTATCATTTTTTAATGCTTTTGTGGCATGTACCTCGTGTGTATTCTCTAAATACTCTTCACAGCCAGCAGTAATCTTAACGATAAATCATTCTGCAATGTCTCAAATGTTGTTAACTCTTGGTGAGATAATTCCAAATTCAGTGTGTTAAATATTTTCAAGAAAGAGGCTCGCTGACTTTTAATCTGCAGGTCTGTTTTGTACCACAAGCAGTTTCCAGGTACTCGGTATCTCTTGTGCTGCGTAACCCGTCTCGCGTGCGCAGCTATCTAATCTTGCGGCAGGTGAGAAGCTGTAATTTGTGGGGCTTCTTATCGAAATGCAGAAAACCGATGGGGAAAGAATGGCAACCAAGCTGTATTTTGCCCTCACAGTATTAATTTTGTTAAAAAAAAAAAAAAAAAAAAAGAGAAAAAAGGTTGTCACTGAATGAATAATCTCCAGAGCTGTTAAAACATAGCAGGTTGCGTGGTTCAAAGACAAGCCCTGCATAGCCCAGCTGTGTGGGGCACCAGCGCCCTTCACTCCCCAGGAGCCCAGCAACCCCCATACTCACCAGGGTCTGATTGTCCAGTGATGCAAGAGTTTGCTAATTAAACAGTTCACAGAAGTGTTTGGGGCAGAACCTGTGGACATTTAACCAATTGAACAATTTATTGCTGTAATTGAAGGGGTTAGCTGGTGTTTATTAACTAGCCTTCCTGTCACGTTCCAATGGCTGGACTAACCCTTGGTCCCTGATTTGTTTTCAAGGGTCCCACCAGTTGTGTTGGTGCTACAGTGTCACTCTTCAGGCTGCCATTTCAAGGCCACAACTTCGCTTATCAGCCTTTTACAAATTCAGTCACATTAGTGGACTTTTTTTCCTTGCTGGAGCAAGTGTTTTGTTACAAAGTACTGTCACTTGAGAGCAAAGAACAAGATTTTATCTTAGACAAAAAATATGTTTGGATTATTAAGAAATTTCAGCAAGCCACTTCTGGCTTGAAAACGGTTTCTGTCTTTGTAATCTCATCATAGCACTAGTTTATTTTCCCTTTATGTTTATGGTCACCCCTGGTCTCTATCATCATTAAAAGGGGTTTGGGGCTGGGATAAAGGCGTCATTGCGGTGGCGTGCAGCAGGGCTTCCAGTCAAACTGCTGAGGCACGCGCAGTTCGGGACACAAATCTATTCAGGGGAACAATGAGTCCTGATGGTGATAACAGTCTGCTTCTGCCCCTTGCCCATGAAAGCTTCTATAACTAGAACTAATTGGCCATTCTTAAAGTGCAATTAGCAGGGATATTAATCTGGGCCTGACAGGTGTGAAAATGTGTTTCTTTGAGGACATTCAATAGACACCCTATCCGATCACCCGTACAAGGGGTCTGAAGCAATTGTATAAACTTGCAAGCCTTTAGTTTGTTGGAACAGAACAGCCCACTTTTAATAATCACACTCGAGTCAGATGACGTTAACTGGACAGAAATGGATGGGAGGAAGTTCACTTAATACTGACATAATAGTTGGTATCACTTCCATCATTGGGAAAGGAAATGACTGTTTCTGCCTTCATTGGGGCACATGAAGAAAAGGGAAGACTTCTAAAAATATATATTTTAATGAGAAAGTTAGGACTGAATTCTTTTGCATTAAGGGTAATTAGGTATCTCCCTCTGTTTGCCTCTTGTGCAGTTTGATAATTTCCATTTGCAGTGCTTGCTGCTTTCCTCATTTAGCTATTTTTCATCCCAATAGGCACAGCATAGAGCAGAGACTTTTAAAGGCGTTGCCAATAAGGGTAGCATTATCATCAGCTCTGCAGCTTTTAAATAGTAGTAATGTAACTGTTTAAGTCCAATTGGAGATGGAGTTTCTGGACTCAGGATGGATACAGCACTACTAGTTCAGCTCTGCTACAGCTGGTGTACAAGGGCACAGCTCAGTGGAGCTGCGCTGGCCTATACATGTCCAGAGATCCTTAATTTAACCAGCGGACTTATTGTGGGATGCTGAAAGGGTTCCAGTTGAATCTGCAGATGGCTGCTTATGCTAGTGGGCTTCAGGCTTGGAACTAAATGAGGAAATTTGTATTTCCCGTTTTAATTAGAAGGGGTATTCACAATCTAAGACTAAAAGACAAAAGCCTACCCCAAAGACATGCATCTGTTTTACATAAGATAAATGCGTTATAAGAGTGAGAAATTGCTTGAAGATGGTCTTGATACTGAAATAGTGTGAGTTCATGGGCATGCACATGCATGTGTGCTGCTAAGTCAGCTAGAATTTTTTCCAAAGATGGAAAACTTATTAGGTATGGTCTGCCCAGAAAATAATATCTGCATAATGCTTTACTAATTCACCCTGCTGGAAGCATCTGAATGTCTAGACCACTGTGATATTCCTAGAAATGCCTTAGAAGATTTGTTAGAAAAGGTGAGTCTAGGTCTTCTGAGTAACTCAGCACAGTCTTCTGATAGAAAAGGCAAATTAATTTTAAAAATTGTTCTACTGAGGTATGAGACCCATCTTACCAAGGCTGGATTTTTTTTTTTGCCTTACTGTTGTGATGGAAAAGATGCTTTTAGACTAAAGAACCTCTTGTCTGAATTTGCTTGGGAGAATTTTGTTCTTCAGGAGAATCCTTAGCTGAAAAATAGCAAGAAATAGCTCCTTGCTGTTTACTTTATGACATGCTGAGCACAACCACATCCTTTGCCGACCTTGGTAAAACCAGAAAGCAAGAAAGATCATGCCTGCATAATGAAAAAAGGTTCAGCAGCCTTCAGGAGCATGAGCAGTGATTGAGGTAGCCTTAGAAACTGTGTATGTTCCTGAACCTGCATTTCTGTGCCTTTCTGAGCTGCAAAGCTTACTAACATAACTGTTAATGTATCCATGTTGCTCTCTTGATGCCGCAATACCCCTCAGGACACTATGGTTTTCCACAGCCTTGGAAAGGGCTTGCAGGGCTTGGAGCTGGCTCTGCAGGCTTTGCAGCAGAGCATGCTGCATGGTTAGACATGCTCTCTTGCATCTTTTCTAAGAAATGCTCTGCATTTTCTAACCTAATGCAAATGAAATCGATCTTGATTCAACACAGATGACCAGCACAGGAAACAACACACTGTTTCTGGAGCAATAGCAAGGTTTGTCATTTCTTTGGAACCCACTGCCCTTCTTCTTGGTTTAGGAAGGCAAGGCAGTCTTTTTCTTGTTTACCCTAAACAGTGCAAAACATCCAAGGGGAAGGAGGATCTTGTGATTGAGATAAAGGACTGTGATTCAGGACGTGTGGGTTCAGCTCCTATTCCTCCTATTCCTATTTCAGTTAAACCTTGGGGAAGTCATTAGATCTCTTCCTCTTGCACAAAATCCCGGACTACTCCTGTCTCTTCCATTGAGCTGAGAGGTTCTTGTCACCAGCTGCACATTTGTATGCCTTCCTCACCACTTTTATCCGCCAATGCAAGCTAGAGAGCCTGCCTTCTCATATTTGGGGGGGAAAGTTGAGGTATTAGAGTTTTGGGGGCTGTTAGACTGTTGAACGTGATCCTATGCCTAAATTTGCTACCAGGACTCCCACTTGCCTTTTCATCTCCCACGCTAATTCTCTCCCCTCACAACAGCTCCAATTGCCCCCTGTTCTCCCCGAACCACCAAGAAGTGGAGAGGAAGAGAGAAGATAGCTTTCCCCTTCCCTACTGTGAATCCGAAATGTATTATTATCTGTCTTCTCTTAACAAGACGCGGCAACAAGATTACTCGAATTCATGTCAACTGAATACGAGTTATGCAGTTTTGCAAGTTGATGACTAAAATTATTGGAATTACCCAGAGCTAAATGGTTTCTCGTAGCAGGAAATTGGAATATCTCTTGGTGTTTGCACCATTGTTTGTTGTGGAAGCGTTAAGTCCTGCTGTTTCATGTCTTCACCCTTTTTATAGACAAAAAGGGTACACAATGAAGAGGTGTGTTCATACTTGCTTAAATTCAAATGGTTTGGACAGTTGCTTCCATTATACCTCAGTTATATTTTCATTCCTACTTCATTAGCAAGTTATTTTGTGGTTACCCAGAGTGGCACTTAGTAATTGCATTACGATATTTCTCTCTTAGATTTCTAAACTGTTATAATGCAGTAAACCCTGCTCTTGCTCAAGAAATACCTGAGAAAAAAAATGCAGCAATTAAAAGATACCTAAATAATAACTGATATGGTATTTATTGATGGAAAGTTACAGCTTTTAGCTGCATGGCTGGTTAGAAACAAGAGAATGAATAATAGCTACCAGTGTCCCAAGTTTGAAAAGTCAGAGGAAATGGCAGCAAGAAAAAGCAAATGAAGACGGATGAAATCCCAGGAGGGTGAAGGGAGATTGAAGGGAGTCCTCCACACTGGGCAGGGCTGAGTGGCTGACTGCTGGGTCACCTCAGCTGCTGCTTTTCGGAGTGGTGCTTTGAAAGGCACTGTTTGGGAGTAGCGCTTCCCGGCTGCCACACACCGCTTGCAGATGCTGCCTGTGGGTCAGTGAGAGGTCACCCCCAGTTAACTCAACACCCTCAGTGAGGAGAAAGCTCTTGGGGATAAACTCTCATACTATCACTGTCTAACCAGTGCTGAGAGAACTTGCAGATGCTTAACTTGCTCTTTTGCCTTGTCCTGAAGTAGTTGTCATGGCATCATTAGCGCTGCCAACTATTACCTCTCCACTTGTCCAGTACAGCAGGTTCAGCAGCACCAGTTTCTACAGCCTGGGTGGTTGGGTTTCTCCTGGCAGGTCCCCCTCCCTGTGCTGTGCAGTGCTGTGCTGTGGCCAGGGCCAAGCTGCCCTCCAGTGCCTCACCAGCACCTTGGTGAAGCTGCCAAGGACCAAGAGAAGACCTCGGGTCTGCAGAGGGAACAGCATCCCATGCAGACTTGGATGCCCCAGAGCCTCCCAGTGCCTCCCAGGCTTGCTGTGTGTGACAGGATGGGGGTCCTGGTCCCACGGAACCTAAACCAGGGCACTTACAGCTCCATGGGTCAGTGCCACAGGGAAGATGCAGCTCTTACACCTCTGCCCGTAATTTGAATGTGGTCAGTGATGACATCAAGGGAGGCATCAGGAGGGGATGGACTGAATGTGAAGGTGGGTAGTATTTGCTTATGAAATGTAAAGTCCGAGTATGCTCAGCAAACTGCCTCAAGTCCTGTAGCTCCAGAAGCAAAGCAGTTGCATTTAAATAATTGTGTTCTGAAAAAGAGCAAAGATGCAAATAAATGGCACAAGTCATGCAGGAGCCTGCTTTACATATGTGCATAGAGACACATGAGAAATCAATGTATTTTACATTGCTCCCACGTTTTTACTTCTGACAGCAGTTACAGAGCCCTGCTCACAGGTGGGTCTGGGTGCAGGCGCTCCCTGATTGTTACTTCCCTGGTGGGGCTTTCTCAAGTGTTCAAGCAGATTCAGGGCAAAAGTCTGGAAAAGGTAAAATGCTGAGGCAAGAGGATTGAAGTCTGAAAAACCTCTTTAGGTTTCAGACTGTTTTGTTCTTGTCCATAAAAGAATTTAGTAGGCATATATTTTATGTGCATGGGTACATCATTAGATGCATAAAAATACATACGTCTGTTTTCAATAAAAGTGTTCCATGATCTAAACATCTTCCAGATAACATCTTAAAAATCTTAGGCTTCACATTTTCTCAAACAGGCTTGTTCAGGGAAACGAAAGAGAGTGCTTGACAAGATTATGGTGTTGCTTCTATACGTTTCCTTTATTCTTGTGGCTAAAAGGAAATTACAATGTGTTGTTAAGTCAAAGCGTGGTCTGTGGAACTGAACTAAAAAACCTTTAAATGGACTAAAATTCCCCTTCTGATAAAAGGGAAATCTACACAGCAGAGAGACAGGATATCTTTAATTTAAATAGTGGGTTTAGGTATATTAATTTGAGTTCAAAGCATCTTTCAAAGGGTATGATGCCCACATTTTTAATTTTACCTAATACTGAGCATCTGGTGTGGACTGGTTTGTGGTACTGAGAGCAAAAGGAAATACATTACTCATAGATGAAAGGAGTGAGGGGGAATCACTGTCCTGACTAAAAATAGCCTTTTTTCCACCAGTTAATATCAGCTGGAGGTTTGATTAAATAGTAATTGTCTAGAAAAAGACAATAATTGAGTGTGACTGTTTCCTTTCAGGGGCCAGGCCCAGGTGGTGAAAGTTAAGTATTGTCCTTCAGATAAGGTTCTGAAAGCAGTTTTCCTGAATGTCCACTGAGTCCTTCTGCAAAATGTCCTTTCTGGGTGCTGAGCTGCAGACAGACAAAATCCAGGCCTTTTTGCAGGGCAGCAGCAGTTTTCAGGGATGTAGCACCAGAGGATTTTATGGCTGCATTGAAAATACAAAGCTGGCTCACCTCTTTGGCTGGAACTCTAACCCAGAGGCGCAGAGATCACAAGAGACAAATGTCTTGAATTAAGAAACGGGGTTGACATCTATAAAAGTCAGAGCACATCTAGTAGGCAACATGTGTAATAAGACGATAACATTATATCTAATAGGGAGATTGGAAAGCTGTCTGAAAAAAATGCAGCTTCCGTTCAGATCTGCACATTCAAAAACTTTCAGAAACAAAACACACCAGGTTAATGCTTATGTGGGTTGGGTTTTTTTGTTGGTTTTTTTTTGTTAGGTTTTTTTTGTTGTTGTTGTTCCTGCACCCCCCTTCTCCTTTATTTACTGAATTCCTATGCTCTTTTCCTAAAAATCAGTCTGGTTTTTTTTTCACAACAAGGTTAGTGACAATCCTGGTAACAGCTTTGCCTACTTTTATTTGAGTCCACAGTGAAAAAATGTGTATTTCTGTGAGGTTAATGATATTCCCCTCCTTATTTCTATAAGATTGTTCTCTTTGAATTACTCTTTTATGCATCATAATGTTAACACTTACCATTTGTCTGGGGCTTTACATATCATGAATATCTAAACATTATTTAATTAACCTTTGCAAGTGTCCAGTGAGTCAGAGAACCATGAGATAGAGCCAGACAGGAAGTGTTTTTTCTGCCCTCCAAAAGTTTTCAAATTGCTACTTATTCTGAGTTGGATAGACTCAAAACTCTGAGGGGGTTTTCATGGAGGAAAAATGGAGAACAAGAGCACGAGAGACAGTGGCTTACTGCAAAATGACCAAAAGTTCCAGAGTGCTCCCTGGGGAATGGGAAAGCTCTCATTTCAGCCTTTGTCCTGCATGGTGAAGTTTTGGAACTTTAGCCTTACGCCTCCACATGCTCAATTGGGACTGTAATGGCTGAGGCAGAGTCAGGTCAGCTCTGCTGGGTGGTCTGCAGACAAGCACTCTGAGAGAAGGCCTGACCTTCTAGTGAGAGCAGCTCCCAAAAGCTTTGCTGGCTGCTGCTTGGACCATCTTTTCTTTTGCATTCCACGTAAGTGGTCTCACTGCGAGGTGAGGCTGAGCTCTTATCCAGACAGAAACACCACTTACTCAGAAAGTAGCGCATTTGTTCTACCAGGAAGCCTGGCTTTTGACCATTCAGCATTTCCCAAGGGAAGTTGACCCATTGGGTCAGTAAGGTAGTTGCTTCAAAGACCACAGAAATTTTTGCCATATTCAGTTTGAGAATTCAGACATTTTGGTTCTATGGTTTAAACCACTGGGCCACACTTTTTCTGAAATAGGTAGGAATATTTGCATTTTTATATAGGGAAACTGAGGCACGGAGCGGGTCTGAGGTTTGCCAGAAGCCACATAGGAGGCCTGTGGAAGAGCTAAGAACAGAACCCAAGTTTCCTGATGCCAGCACAAATGATTCAACCACAACACACTGTGAGGGCAGAACAGGAAGGAGCAAAGAGACAAAATATTAATTTCTTCTGAAAGTGAAAATTCTTGCTTCAGGTAGTGCTTTCCGTTATACCCAGATCATTACTACATCCCTATAATTTAATTTTTCTTTACCATTTGGGTTTAACAGTGAATATTGCATTGGCACCTACCCCTGGAAACTCCTGGCTTTCTGCTAACTGCAGATTGGTGGGCTAAAATGAGACTGCCTATTGAGAATATAATCCTGGTCTGCAGGGGGCACAGAGATTTCTTCATCTCTGGGAAGCAGCCAGTGGTTTACAGTTACTGGTGCCTGAAGCTCTATGTTTTTACCAGTGCCTGAAGCTCCACATTTAGGTACAGCATGCCACACTGGAAGTTAACATGAACCTTAAAGAGGGGAACAGGGGCCTTTAGCTGATGAGAAGAGTGATGACTTTGCTTGTGGCAGTTTTAAATATGTAGAAAATACATATGAAATTTGAAAGGGTATGTTACCCACAAGTTCAGGAAAGCAGACATTTTCCTGTCTTCCTTCATTTAAAATGTAGTGGAAACCCAATATAATTCTGTTCACGTTTATCATATTTATTTGTGTTTTAACAGAAAAAAATGGGATCAGTAAGTCCTCTGAAAAGAGGCTAAAATGAGGAAGATAGGGTTCATCACTTCCATATTTTGAGCCTGTGACTTCCAAAACCAAAGGCTTGGTAATCCTAATGGATTGACTTCCAAATTTCCTTGGATTTGTATTGCTGGACTTGTCTCTCTCCAGGGCTTAGCTGGATCCCTGCAGATAGATTTTTTAGGTTTATATGGTGTAATTCCACTTAGTCCAGCTGTAAACTTGTGGTGGCTGAATTAATACATTACAAAGGGGGAAAAAAAGAAAAAGAAAATAGTATACCTACAAACCCCCTGGCTTGTAGATCAAATCCTGAGGGGGAAAAACTGGGCATTTCAATTAGTTGGCTGTGTGGCCTGATTGAAGAGCAGCCCCATGGCTAACAAAGCTTTGTCTGTAGTATCAGCTTGCTCCTCATCCACCAGGACAAATAGAGTGGTTGGTCATTAACGGGCTAGCCATCGGGTAGGGGTTTTGTTCTTAAATGGGGGCTTTGTCTTATCCCTGCTGTTTAAGCCCTCTCCAAGCACTCCTCACCTGTCATATCTGTCATACATTTAATTCATCACGCTCTCTGGTCAAAAGCTATACTGATAGTATCAAAAGGAGAGGAGGGGGCTTCTTATAACTTTAGCGATCAAAGGAGATTACAAAGCAAATAAGATTTTAATGAAGACGGCAGGTTTGGAAAGGAGAATTTACTGCGCTGCGAATCGCTAACACATAAATGTTCGTTTTATCTGTATGGTATTTGAGAGTGGAATCCCAAGCTATTACAGAAGGAAGGATGGATACATGTGTTGGTTCGTGGTTTTAATTAAAAACACAGAGGGAGGAGATGTGGGGAGGAAAAAAGAGCTCTTTTATTTCACTTTAAAGGTCATATTTTTATTTTGTAAATATGATAAGCAGACTGTGTTTCAACACAAGTTTGTTTTAATGGTGACAAATGCATCAAGCAATTTGCCACTGAACTGGTATTGTCAGGCCAATGCTCTCTGTTATTTGACCTAAGTTTCGAAATACCAATCACAGCACTGAAATACACTTGGCCTCACTGTATCCAAGAGGTAAAGCAGGCAAGCAGTTTCCAGTCATAGTCACAGAAATCCACATGTTCCTGGGATCATTTGTGATGGAGGGCCAGAGCTGCAGAGGTGCCCCTTTTGCGTCAGTGGGTGTTTTACAGTAAGGCAGCCTTGTGCCAGTGGTGTGGGGAAAATTGCCTACCTTCCCTTACAGGGAAGCCTTCCCTTACTGAGAAGCACATGCTGCTCTGTGGCACTTTGTCATGGAATGCAAGCCTGCAGCATGCACATCTTATTTCACAGAATATTCTGAACTGGAAGGCACCCACAAGGATCATCTCTTCAGTGAATAGCCTATACAGGGATCAAACCCATATGCTTGGCATGATTCGTGCCATGCTCTAACCAACTGAGCTACTCTCAGGGGCTCATTCACTATTACATTTATCAAACTTGCAGTCTTTCCACAGAGGAGTTTTCCCATTTGGGACTGTCAGTCCAGAGTACCTGCTCTGTTTTCTGATAAAGTGGAAACAACTGATGGGGAATTATCTGTTGCAGCTCCTGATGCTACTAGTGTACAGTACACAGATTCTGCATGTCCAGTCACCTGGAGATTCAGTTAGCAGCAAAGACTCTCCACTGGAAACATAAAGGTTTTGGAGCAGATCATCTTGACAAATAAAAGAGAACCAGGGGATCAGGCTCAGCCAGTGTGGATTTATGAAAGGCAGGTCCTGTTTGACCAACCCAGTCTCTTTATGATCAGATGACTTGCTTAGAGGTTGAGGGAAAGCCTGTGGATGTTGTCTACCTGGACTGCAGTAAAGCCATTGATACTGTCTCCCACAGCAATCTCCTGGCTGTTCACGGCTCCTCACTGGAGAAAAACCTGTCTGGATATCCAGGCCCAGAGAATGGTGGTGAATGGAGTTACATCCAGCTGGTCACCAGCGGTGTTCGCCAGGGTTCAGCACTGGGGCCAGATTTGTTTAATGTCCTTATCAACTACCTGGACAAGGAGTTTAAATTCACCCTCAGTCAGTTCACAGATGACACCAAGTTGGGCAGGAGTGCTGATCTGCTGGAGGGTAGGAAGCTCTACAGGGTGATCTGGACAGGATAGGCTGGGTCAATGGGCCAAGGCCAATTGTATGAGGTCCAACAAGGTGAAATGCCAGCTCCTGCAGTTGATTCACAACCTCATGCAGCACTACAGGGAGGAGAGTGTCTGGGAAGCTGCCCAGCAGAAAAGGACCTGAGGTTGCCAGTTGACAGTGACTGAACATGAGCCAGCCTGTGCCCAGGTGGCCAAGGAGGCCAGTGGCATCCTGGCTTGGATCAGCAGCAGTGTGGTCAGCAGGACCTGGCCCGTGGCTAGGACCCTGTACTAAGCACTGGTGAAGCTGTACTTCAAACAGTACCTCAAACACTGTGTCCAGCTCTGGGCCCCTCACTACAAGAAAGACATCGAGGTGCCAAAGTCCAGAGAAAGGCAGCAAACCTGGTGAAGGGTCTGGAGCAAAAGTCTTGTGAGGAGCAGCTGAGTGAGCTGGAGTGGTTTAACCTGGAGAAAAGGAGCTCAGCAGTGGACTTGGCAGTGTTGGACTCATGGTTGGAACGATCTTTAAGGTTTATATGATTTTAAGGGTTTTTTGTAACTGAAAAAATTCTATGAATTTATAAAGCAGTGCTTTGGGCACCGGCTGGCATCTGTGCAATGTACAGAGCCAAACCTGCCCTGTTAGTAGCAGAACTAGGCAGCTTTACTTTGCAGTTTTTCTTTGTGATGAAAAGAAAACCTTTGCAATTGCTGAAGCCTTTGATAAAAGAAGGGGTAGTTTGTATTATTAGCACGGATGTTAACATCTTTACTTCAAAGACAGGGGGGAAGTGGCTGCCTAGCTTTCCTTAAATTGAATTAAAAACGTGGGGTCCAGGAAGGAGCTCACAAAACCATGTCTGAACTTGTCAGCCTTTACGGGTTTAGGTGGAAAACTTCAGTTCTCACTTTCCGCTGAGTAATACTGAGAGATCATTATTTGTGTGGTTTTCAACCTGGCTATGAATTATGAATGATTTACTTAAGAAGTGATAAACTATGGGTCTGCCCTGAAGCTAAGGTGCTCCTACAGCTGAGGTGTTTTACCTTCAGCAAGGAAATGGTCCCCAGCACCCTTCAGATGTTGGATGTTGATGTTAATATCTTGTATTTTCATCTGAGGGCTAGTATCCATTCCTTAAGTTGCTTTTCTGCAGCCCACAGGATCTCCTGATATGCAAGGCCAAATTCATCTGTCATCTGGGGGCATGAATTAGCTGAAGTCAGACCCAGATTTTTTGCAAGTGAAGATAGGACAAAGATACAGCCAGTACTGTAGTTCAGAAACTCTTCTTGAATCTTGCTTTGAGTAAGCACATCAGCAAGTAGCTTCTAAACTGATTTGTTTTAATTGATAGCAATAAAAACTGTGAGTGAACAGGGCCTGTATTTATCTGATACTGTGATGAGACCTTACAGCAGAGGCAGCTGTAGCAGGGCTCCTCCAGTGCTCACACCAGCTCGGTGAATGGTGTTAGTGGCACTGTGAGTTGATCTGCAAGGCTCTGCCCTGTAAACAGGGCTGGCACCTGTGCCAGACACAAACACTTGCATTTACTCTTGGTTTAAGGGCCTCATATTTTTATTCATCTGGAAACTGTGGAGTTTTTTCCTTTCCTTTTTTTTTTCCTTTTCTCTTTCTTTTCCTTGTCGTAAGCTAAGGTGGCAGAGGCTAACTTAAAATATAGCCTTTCCCTTCACAAATTAAAAGTTCTGAGAAAGTGCTCAAGTTACTTGAGGTATAGACCAACCACCTCTACTAATATGTTCTGGTTATAGATCTTAATAGGTTTCTGCAAGACCAAAGTACTTAGGTAAAGAAGTGTTTTTTAAAATAACATAAGTCCACGTGACAGCATATAAAAGTCAAATGACAGAGCAATTAATGAGTTATTGTTACAAAACTAACCTTTCAAACAAGCTCCTAAAATGCTCTGTGGTTGAAGTTTTGCTTATAGAATTTACTTTTAAGCCACTTTCTCCAAGTTTAAATCTGTCTACAGAAAACTTCAAAAACTTCTTGTTGTTGTTAGGAAAAGAGAGAAAGAAAAATAGCATGCACTTTTTTTCTTTGCTAAAGCAAATGCTTTAAAAATGCATCACCCCATACCTGACTGGAATTTAAAAAAAAAATTAAAACCTTCAGAAACAACTGGGCATCGGTTTTCTTCGACAGCACAAAAGCCACCGTGCCAACATTTAGAACTGCAACACATCAACCACTCTTATAGCTCATACTTTATTCTCTGCATCAAAGCTCTGGTGGGGGGGAGTAAAAACAGAGAGTGAGAGAGCGAAAGAGTCAAGCTCTTCAGAGCCTCTAATGACGCGTGCCAAACACGTGGAAGGTAAATCCCCTAATTCAGTCTATTCTTTCAGCATTCCCTGGCGGGCAGCCAAGCTAAATATTTCTGCTGGATAAAAAATGCACCCTCCTATGCAGCACTTTCTTAACAGGATGGCTCTCCAGCTTTAGCGGAGGGGGCTTCTCTGGGGGAAAGCCAACATGTGTGTTCTCTTATCTATTTATTTATTTTATTAAAAAGGGGCTTTATGGGCTGTGATTGGATTAACTTAGTGAACCCTGGAGGAAGAGGAAAAACAAATTGGGAAGCTGGTTTAGCACCCCCACCTTTTTGTCATCTTCTTTTGGGATTTCCTGGCTGGCTGCCACCTTGAGCCTGTTGAATGTTCTTTAGATCAATCAATTAAAAAGGCTTTAATATTTGGGTGATTGGAACGCAACATATGGGCTGCTGGTGCGGATGTCATGTGGTGCGTGGAGTTAATTGAAATGATTAATAGAGGTGTTAGTTTCTTCAAGACTAATTGAAGAAAGAATATAATTGGAAGCATAGACTAACCATTATTGTTGACTTTTTTTAACATATTGCGTCCCTTAAACACTTGTACATGTTTATAAACATGCAGATGGCCTTTGTTTAGATGTCTTCGATGTGGTGATTTGCAAAATCACATCAACTTTGCAAAAGTCAAATTTATTTTTATGTAAATTAATGAGAAAAAAAATCCCTGTGCCTTGCCTGCTTTCAGTAGCCAGTATGTACACTGAATTTCTGGTACCTGTTTGTCTTTACTTCCTTGCCAGACTTAAACCAATTGCTTCATGCTCTTCATTATCTGTGGGGTCAGAGCATCCATCCACAGAAACTGATCAGGAGCTTCTGAAGGTCTGTTAGTGCCCTCTTCTCTCTGCACAGTGAGTTGTAATAGTACAGTGCAAATGTGCCAGGTATTTCAGGGAATAGCATCACTATTGTACTGCCCCACACCTTGTCAGCCTGGCCATATTTCAAAGGGATAAATATATAAAGGATTGTCAGCAGCCTGGATTTGACAGTGAGAAAGAAATGTCAAATCAGAGAAATTCAGAAGATTTAACTGAGATCAGCTCTTTTGGCCTCTTCACCTTCTTTAAGAATAATAACTTTTTTTTCCGGAGTAGTAGCCTGGGAATTTTTATTAAAATTTCTAAGCTATTGTGAAATCCAAAATGAAAGCAATGAACTGGCTGCAGAGGACATCTGGCAGCAAGGAGAGGGTATGAAGGATGTGTCTCTAAAAGTCATCCTGCTGCACAGGCCAGCTCTCAGGGTAGAAATGGGGAAACAGAAAACACGAAAATCTGGTCTGTAGTCAGTAAGCACAAGCTGGCTGCCCGAGCACTGCACGAGGAGGAGCAGCATGCGTCCTGCTTGCTGCTGGGCTGTGGTTACAAGTGCTGCAGCAAACCTTCAGATGAGGATTTTTTAAAACTGAAGGCAATGCTTAAATGACTTATGAATCTGCCAGAGGGCAAGCGTTCACTTGTGGAAGAAGAAAATCAGGAGAAATGGCAATGAAGCGTTGATCTGAAAGGTAAGTCAGTTTGGATTTAGGACAGATAAATGGATGTGCATTTTTTTCACACCAATCTTCTTTTTTGCCAGCTTTTTCTAATAGGGGAAATACTTGTGCATAATATTAATGTTCTGGAAAAGAACTGTCTTCCTGGAAAGGCATACATATTTTCTCTATTTGTTTTCCTTTGCACATGTGGTGTAGCTTATGCATTTGTGTATCTTTTCCAGTAGTCAGAAAGTTTATTCTGCAGCCCAGAATAAACTGAGCAGTGAAGTGATAGATAAGTTTAGAGGGGGTTTGTTGTTGGCTTAGAAGAAAAGAGTATAGGATGGTTTTAATATTTCAGAGTCTTCCCACACAGATTTCCAGTGATGCTTTGAAGGCAACTGTGTGTCTGCAAAGACTTTGAGCCTCCCCGGAAGATGTGGCCTGTCTTGCGTACAGATCTGAGCAAAGCGTTTGTAGAAAGGAAGTGGCTGTCCTGTACTGGGGGCTGAGAGGAAGGGAAGACATTAGGTCTGATTGCAAGCTTCCCTTACTCCCCGTTGCCTGATTTGTGTGCACGTAGTGCTTATAGTTTTAAATGAGAGGGATATGCTGAGACAGACTGGTGCAAACTTATTCTTTCAAAAAAAATTTCTATTATTATTATTTGGCGATGAGATTACTCATTCAAGGATCTGGTTTTACTATAGCAAGCTACTGCAATTACATAGTCACTTGTTAACTTTTCTAATCTTAACAGTGATGAAAATTAGGAGTCTCAGCATTCCATTGCCTGCTTTGCCCATTAGGATTTAGTACAAGAAAAGAATAAAATTGTATAAACTTACTGGAATAGAAGCATCCTCTCTGTCTCTGTCAAACCTTGCCATATTGCATAAGTAATAAAATTCTAGTGCATAGAGCTGGGTCACTGAAAGAGGAACAGCAGAGCGAGGAAAAAGGGTTAAATCTATGCTCATGCTTTGTATGTGGCTTGTGTCTGATGGCGCTATTCTCATTCTTATACAAAGGAGAGTTTTCAATAACACGCCCCTAAAATAAATCTCGGGGAACTATATCTAGTACCCTGCTAGCATCACCAATTGCTAAGATAGACAGACAATTTGCATTAGGAGATCTCACTTTAAGGTTCTCATAAATTTACCAAAATCTTGATGTATGCCTCAGGTGTTTGTTGCATTTTCTTTTCCTATGGATGCATTTCCCCCAAAATCTATTCTGTCATTTCCAAGAATTTGGCTAATTACAGAAATTGTATTGTTAACATTAGGAGTGTGATGACTTTTCTGTTGAAAAGCAATCTCCACCATGACAGCCCCCAGTTTTTGGAGCAAAGTTGGAATGACAGGTTCAGGGCAGCATATGTGGCAGGGGAGGGTAGTGACTGTCATTGTCTGGGATGCTCAAATGCCATCCCCTTTTTTGGGAGCCCTTCCCAGCTCATGGATCTCCATGTGTGCTTCATTTGCATTGGGTCTCTGCCTGAGCAAGACCAGAACACACTCTGGTAGTGTCCCCACTTCTATCTCTGACTCCCACACCTAGGAGAATTGCTTTTGAGATAGAAGCCAGCCTAGAGGATTGGCAGAGCAGCCCTCCCAGGAGCTGCCAGAGGGCATCACAGCTCCCTTCAATGGGCAAACACTCTTGGGTCTAGAATGGAACACCAGAACTGAGAGCAGAAGAGTTCATGTTCATGAGCATGTTCAGCACGTGCTCATTGCAAACCATCCTGAGGCCAGAGAGTCATCAGAAGGAACTGTTTTTAAAAGCCTGTGGACGAGACCTGAACCTGGATGGGATTAGGAAGGAGAAGAGACTATGCCTGGAGATCAGCAGTGTCAGGGAAGAGGGAAACTGAGAGTAAGGTTAGTACAGGACCAGGGGATTTATCTTTATGGGTTATTGTAGACAAAGACGAGCAAGCTTGGTGTAAAAAGCGGGCGGGATGTAAGCCAGCTCTGATACAAAAGCTGCCTGACTGCATTAGCACAGCGCTAAGCCCAAGCTAATATATCCGGCTTCTCACCAGGGCTTATTAGCTCGGGCTCAGTGCCATACTAACATAGTCACAGGAGTTCCAGTTGGCCTGACACCATGTCTGCTCAACGTGTGAGCTGAGCTCAGGGCTACGTGCCTGCACAGGAGCTCCAGGAGATGCCTGCAGACTGGACTGCACCACACAGATGAGGAGGCTGTGGAGGCCAGCCCTGCTGGTCAGGAGGAAGGGGCACATGGGGATGGAGAGCAGGTCGTGTTGCCTAAATTAGGCAGGAAAGAAGCACAGCACAGATGAGGAACCAGGAGGGACTGAAACTGAGTTGATGAGAAGACTTGGCACACAGGAGCCTGGGTGTGGGAGTGGTACATGTGAGCAACTGGAAAGGGAAACTACAACAGGGGTCAGGAGGAACAAGCTGGGGACTTGCTGGGCAAGGAAACCAATCAGAAGTCTGAGTCAAGCACTGGAAGAGGAAGAACAAACTCCACACCACACCTGGCATGAAACCAAGATGCCTGAAAGCAGTCATTCCTCTGTTGCCAGCCTGTCACCTGATGAAACCCATCCACACAAGTGTCCTATCCCTTACAATGCTTGTGCCAACCTTGCCAAAGGCAACCAGATGGTTGCTCTGAGCCAGTGCTCTGCCAGTGTCCCTGTCGAGGTCTGCCTGTGGCAGATCAGAATACCTCAGCTCTGCTCTTGATCTGTTTAGGCATCAGAGTAGTGCCAGGTCAAGACATCTCTGCTTTTTCTATTTGCAGTTTCAAATATCAGCATAAAAGCTGTAGAAAAACCTTACTAAAATTGCAAATTCAAGTCCTCCAGAGTTTAAGGTTGTTTGCCTAACTCCAATTTGATCCTCTTATGCATTATGATACAGTCTTTAATTACTCATTTAATTACTGTTAACTGGCTACTTGTCTCATTCAGGCATAAGACAAGCTTGCTAGGGGAGATGAATTGGGGTGGTGTAATAAAATGTTATCTTTAAGACACCTCTTCCCGCCATCTCATTTGCTGCGGCACAAGGAAGGAAGATGGCCACAGTAGGAAAAAGTGTTGCTCCCCTCAGAGTGGGTGAGCTCTGCCCTGAAGAACTATGGGTTATTCCTACCTGTGATTTGGAATAAGATTCAGGCCAGTTCACCTCAGCAAAGCTTTTTGAAGGTGGGCAATAATTTCTATATCTTCCTGGGTGCCTGATGTGAAGCCCCGCAATACACAGAGGCATCATGGATGCCAGGAAGAAAAATGCTTTGAACATATAAAATAATGCACTGTGCTGAGTAAATCAGCTGCTCTGCATCCCAAAAGTAATGTATGCTTTTGATGTTAATGTCATTGTGTCTCCATACCCCTTCTGCAGAGTGAGAATAGCAATAATACCTTCATCAACATATGGGGGAGGTATTGTGAAAATCAGATTAGTCATTATTTGATGTTTGTGAAGCGTTCAAGTGCTGCTGTTCTGATGAGCAAAGTGGAAAAATACAAGACAAAATTGGTTGTCTTCATTTGAATCTGTGGTTAAAGTAAGGTACTGGGCCCTTCAAGGAGAAAGGAGAGAGAAAAAAATCTGGAAAAAATGGCTCTTCTAGTCAGCACTCTTCTTGTTAAACACCGAATGAGGTGGAGAAAAAGATGATGCACCTATGCCAAGACTGCAGAACTGAGTTTCTGTACACAGTCTTAGATCTCCTGACATCTCCTACCTATTGAAAGAATGCCTGAGTTTGCACCATAATAGGTCTCCATTTACTGATGTTTTGGAGTGTTTGTCTCACTGCAAAGCTTGGGGTTTTTTATGTGAGTCTGTTGTCTTGCAAATCTGATGGTTGGCTGTAGGTTTTTACAGAACTTTGACTCAGCTTCAGGGAAGGAGGAATGAAGAAGCAGAAGAGTGAACTTCTGGAACCCTCCTTTCCCTGGGTTTGAGCAATCTGTGCTGTTATGAAACCTTTTGAAATCTCATTTGCTGATGTCTTTCTGACCCCCCAAATTATTCTTGTGTAAATGTTGACACCCAGCAGAGATGAAATCATTGACTTGGGAAAACATAACTAGCTTATCAGAAACTGCACTATTCCAACAATATACTAGCAACACAAGCCTTCTTTTTTTTCTTTCTTTTTTCTTTCTTTTTTGTCTTTTTTTTCTTAATTGTTTGTGGTTAGATGGCAGATGGTATTGTGAATCAGTCTGTATGTAACTGAGGGAACAGAATGGTTTTTTCGGTTCACATGAACCCAAATCCCTGTCACATATCAAACCAGTTTTATTTTTGGGTCTTTTGTGTGCCTATGATTTTTGTGTGTTTACTCATTTCATTTTGATAGTTTTAATTGCAAACTCACAGAGTGTATAAGCAGAACAAGAACTAAATATGTTTTCCAGCACAATTCAGGCTGTCTGTAAATTTTCTCTGCGTGTAGTACCCATAGCTCACTGAAATCAAAGAACATCAAAGTTTCTCCACTGACCACCTGAAATCAGTTAGTCCTCAATTGGTTCTTTTTATGATTCTGACACTAAAGTTATGTGATTTGCTTGCTGAAGGAAAGTGATTTAAAAGTGGACAGACAAACCATCAGAGAAACGTTGAGGCTTCGGTCTCCTGTATCATACACCAGGCAGGGCAAAAGGAACAACTGCAATCTGTTTATTTGTGAACAACTGTAAAGCCAGAAGAAGCATCTAAACTTGATTTAACCTGGATGTTTAGGATCACAAAGTAGCTCCATAAAGAAAAACCTTTCTAAGGAGTTTGCTGTGCATAGGAGAATGGAGCTGCCCTCTAGCAAACTAGGGGAAAAAAAATCAAAATAGTCTTGTTGGTTCAAAAGCATTAATTTTGAGTTCTGCTGTTCAGATGTGAGTTTTGGTATTTTATGTTTTAAATTAAAGGCGTGGCTGAATGTTCATTATCCCTATGATAAAAGCAGCAGAAATAGGTGCAAAATGGCCCTTGTGCAATGCTGTAATTTACCTTTATTTTAAACTGGCTTACACATCTTAATACATTATGACAATCAGAATTATCAGGCCACCAGGCGGAGAGGAGTTTGTTTTGTTAATTGCTCTTGTTAAGCCTAATTACAGAACGGGGTGGAGTGGATGTGAGGGGAGGGAGGAATCTGCTAGCAAGAGGAAATTCTAAAATCCTCAGAGCAGTTCCAGGCAGTGTGTGTTGGGGAGCAAGAGTGCGGGTGTGGTGTGGAGTGCGTGAGCATGCGTGTGTGTGTGAGTGAGTGTGAGAGCGAATGACAGACTTTCCATATGGACTAAAATCCTGAGATGCATAAGCTGGAGGTGGGGAACCTGTGCTGTGTGGACACATGAAGGTACAGCTGAACAAAGAACTGTGCTGTAGTTTTCTTTATGAACTCGCTCCTTTTTTTTGGAAGGGGATGGGGGGAGGGAGATGCAGATTGCTTACTTTGCTGTTAATCTTTGAGGTCTGTATTAGACTGAGTGTTAAAATGGTTCGCTGATATGCTGTACTATTCTTTGATATTACAGGTAGCCAGGTAGCTGTGGGTTGGTCTCCTAAAGCCCTTTGAAATGTTTTCCTTCTCCCCAGTGATTGTAGCAGAGATGTGCCATGCACAGACTGGGTTATTTGTTTGTACTTTCCGATGGAAAGCATACATCCAAAGAGCCCTTGTGCCCTGCATTATTCCAGTTTGTTTATGTGCCCCACATTACGCTGTTGGCGAATTACTGTGCCTGACCCGCATTGTCAGCCCCCTGCATTGCCTCGGGAGCCTCCGGCACAGAAGTTTCTGATAAGGCAGTTTTGAACAAGCCAGACGCCAAGTGAATGATTCTGTAACAAATCTGTTCTCCTCTCCGGGGTATGTTACCTGACTTGTTTGCTGCCAAGGTGGTTTTATTGGTTTGGCTACTGGGTGGAGGGAGGAGACTGGAACAGCACACGAGTCACACTTTTGTTTTGCTTAATTATAATGTACACTTTTAATAAAACCTTTTAGTGCCGTGAATTAAATGTCATTGCAATCCTGCACAAGAAGAAAAATGCTACTGCTGTTGCAGCTGACAGCTGAGTGGTTAGATGGCCAGCGTGAGTCTGGGGCTCAGAAGCCTTTTCTTTGCTGGCTAGAGATACTGCTGGGTAAATGTGTTTACTTTTTCCTTAGTATTTATACTAGTTAATGTGTCGCACTAGATAAATCTACTTCCTGAGTCCATCTTTCAGCTTGCTCTCTTCCCTCCCAATTGACAAATGGTTTGAGTTTGACACCGTTTTATCAGTTGAGCCCCCGCTGGGTGCTGCATGCCTGCTTGTTTCTGCTTTATCGTGAAAAGTGAATTATCTGCTATATTTTGCTACCATCTAACTAGCAGTTGGCAGGCTTTTCTATATGAACTGATTTAGATTTCAGCAAGGGGAGGCTGTTGTCTTTCTCTGCAAAGCCGTGTTGTTGCTCTCCAGGAAAACAAAAGATCCTGGAGCTTTCTGCACCACAATCTGCTGCTGTCCCACTTTCAAGGAGGTGTTTTGTTTGTTGCGGCAGCTTCCTATCTTAAAATGATAAATTGGGCGGACATGTGTGCTGTTTTAAACCGCTGTCTCCAGGGCTTTGTGTTCACTTAGGATAAAATACATTATTTTGTGGTAGGCTCTGGTGTGTGATTTAAACTTGGTTTAAAGATTACAGCGCAAAAGGGAAAGCATCAACATCTTCAGCAGTGGTAGTTTGATGAGGAATAGCTGTCAGAAGAAGAACTCTACTGACTTAACCTCAAGTGGGTTGCAAATGCATTAGGGATTCATTAATATTAATAGTAGAATAGACATTTCCTGCTTTCGTTTGACATCTTCCAAGCTCTCTTTTTTTTTTTTTTTTTTTTTTTTTTTAAGAGCAACTTGAAGTGCAGTTTTAACACTTATTCAAGTTACTACAAGGATGATAAGCTAAAGTTAAACAGAAGGAGACCTCTGAGTGTGTGGGGTTGGTCTCTAGGAGTCCTGGAATTTGGTGCTGTGCTTTAAAGAAAGATTGTGGCAAACTTGGGTGAGACTTTCAGGGCAGTTTGCAAAATGGTGTGGCTGCAACCAGAATAAACTGTTACTGAAAGAAATTATTCTATGAGGGTGACAGGAAGGTCACTTTCAAAATTACATGCAGAGGGTAATAACTGTATATTTCTAAGGTGGGCACAATAGTGGCTTTTTCATGAGTTCAGGGGTGAAAAACAAAATTCAAACCCTTCTTGAGTCTCCAAATACTCGTGAGGTTGGCTGAACAGTTTGGTTTGACAAATAAATAGACACAAAGTAATTTTTACTTGCTTTCAATCTTCTAAATCCTGTGATGCATATTTTCATGTTTCTGCTCTGTCACCAGCAGGCTTCCAAGATTTATTCAATGGGGGGGGGGGGGGGCGGAAAGGAAATTTGACAAAACCACCAAATATCTTTGGGACATAAAATATACCCAAGAATTTTATTAGAATCAGGAGGGAACATGTAATTGCAATGATAATTTTTCAGTATCCTGCATATCACAATTTTAACCACTGAGCCCTTTAAGTAAGAAAACTTGTGGCAGTGGAATGAAGCAGGGGCTTGCTTTCTATAGAAAACACAGCTAAGAGTCACAGTTTGTAAAATATCAAAAGAAAGCAGGTAAGCCCCCACAAAGCACCTGGTCTGGCAAGTCTAGTGATGCGGCAGCTACAAATGCAGAAGTGCACATGAGTTGGCAGCTCTTACTGATAGGGCAATTTGAATTGTCAGTGTGCGTCTGCTCTACTTGTTGAGCCTAATGAAAAGTACAGTTTAATCACTGGTGTGCCAAATTGACCATGATTAGCTGTTATTGCAGATTAGTGCATTGTCTGGGGCTCCAGAATTATTGATCCGGGTGCTGTGCTCTGGTGTTTTCTGTGCCCTCTATCGTAACCTCTTCTTAATGCTTAGGGCAGAGAAGCAGGGAAGGAGAGTAGGAGGGAAGAAGTCCAGATGGGAAGAAAACAGGTCCTGAAAAGACCACATAGGAACTAGGTCAGGTACTCTGGAGATTAAAGAAGCATGCTTCATCCCTGGACGCAGGAGGCAGGGACAAGTAGCATACAATTACGAGGAATTAGAACGGCAACAAGTAGTGCAGATTTATCAGCTTTAATTGTCTATTGTCAGGACAGAGCCCTTCTTGTAGATCAGGCGCTGCCAATGCTTTAATACCTCTAATGGACTCTCTATTGTGGGATTATCTCTCCTAAGGACAATGTATTTCTTAAAACTAGTTGTTTTGGGAGAGGGAGGGAAAAAAAAAAAAAAAGAGAGAAGAAGTAGCTGCAGCCCTCAGTTGTTTTGGTTTTTTTCCCCCCACTCTGGTTTGTCACATTTTGCAGGAAGTAGCTAAGAGCCCAGTGTTGCTCTTCTGTCAGCAGCACTATTCCTTCAGGGGAACTGATAGATACCTATTGAACATTAACCCCCTTTGCTCCACCTTCCCCAACGAGCTCCTCCAGAAACAATAGCTGGTTGATAAAGAGCAGATAAGCAAGGACACCCGGCTTAAGAATCTCTCTGCTATCTTTATTTTAAAAGCTTTCCTGGGTTTTGCAAAGTAAACATTACAACATTTAAAGAAGGATAAGGTGTCAACTATTTAATGAGAAGTTGTGTTTAATAGCAGAGGAATTCTTCCCTCCCCCAGCCAACACACAGGTATGAAAAGACTGTTATTTCACCACCCTGGGGTAGGAGAGGTGCAGAAATGACAACTGTACTCTTAGAAGCTTAAAAAGTGGTCCTATAGACCAACCCTTCCAGATTCCCTAATCAACTTTAAACATGCAGTCACTATTTTGAATCCTTTGGTCCTCAGTGCACAGTAGTCACATTGCTGGATCTGTGATAATCTGTGGGTAAATATTTTCATTTCCACCACATGCACTTTGTCATGGTGTGTAGCTGTTGTTTTTGTTAATCTGTTTTGAAATGTGCTCTGTGGCCAGCTCTTTGTCTGAGAAAAGTGGCATAGTTCCACCCATGGATCTTGCCCTCCTTGTGCTGTGTTCATCAGCTCCAGGAGACTGGGCAGCCCATAGAGTGTGTGACATTAAAACTGAATTGTGCAGGAGCACAGTCTGAAGTTTGACCATTGTTCATATCGCTGTGTCTTACCAGGCAGGCTGAGAATACCCCAAAAGGTGTCATGACTGCCAAGCTGGGAGGAGACCTGAAAGTTGAAACAATACAATTTATTCTGAGGTGACTTTGTGATTTCAGCTTGTTGTGAGCTTGTTAGGGGGTCTGATATCTGAAGTGTTCACAAAAGTGAGCCTTCTAATACATGCATACCATCTTATCCCTCCTCCATGACAATCTGGAAATCAGCCTATTTAAAATGAAAATTTTCCAAAGCACACTCTTTTTTTCAGTCCTCTTGTCACCAGTAAGGTTGGAAAGTAGTTAAAGTAGTTGGAATGGGTTGGCCAGCTGTCATTCATTTTTCCTCAAACTCGGTTAAAATTGACAGAATATTCAAAACTCCAGGGCTGGGGCATAAAAGGTTGAATTTGTACTCAGATTTTCTTGTCCAGTATAAACTTGTGTTGTTAGAAACACACAAAGACAATAAAAGTGTTCTTGTAGAGAATTATGACTGTCATCCCTACCTCTCCCAAGACCACCATTGCTCAGAAGTGCAATGGGAAGGCTGATGGTAGCCAAGAAGGGAACATCTGTGGTCCACCTTCTCACAAAGCCTTCTTGCCCTCCTGAAGCAGGCCCAGACAATTTCAGCTCCTTCTCCTCAAACTCAAGCCTCAACAAGAGGAAAAGGCTGAAGCTTAGTTCTTGCTTCTGCGTGCTGTGAGAGTGTTTTTATTCCATTGGAGGAGAATTGTTTTAGCTTATTAATACATCATCTGAGCAGTATTTTAATAAGGCCTAGTGGGAAACAAGAAGGGATATGGTATTTTAGTTTGACTGCTTTTTTCTCTTTTTAAGGAAAATTTCTTGAGAGGATAAAACAACAGAAACCAAAAGTGATGCTAAGGCTTGCAGTAGGCAGTAGCTGAGAGTGCGGCCAAAAGATCTGCTCTTGGTATTGCACAGCCGAGACAAAAATAAACGTTTGGCATTTGCAAGTGCTACGAGGCAATGACCAGGGTGCTCTGTAATTAAAGGCAGTCCCTGAAAGCTGCATGTGTTAATTCAAAAGCCTCCTGGCTATAGCACACACCACCCCAAATGCCCTTGCAAAAAGCTTCTTGTAGATTCAAGTGCAATTTTAATTTCTCTCCTTGTAGGCAATACCAGCTGAAGTTGTCTAGGGCATACAAAGCCTCTGAGATCATATCTGAAGCCCATGGGCAGGTTTTGCAAAGGTCAAGCCAGTCTGAAGAAGAAGACTGCTTCTCTTTTGCAGTAAAGTGTAACTTTTCCTGTTGCACAGTCACTAAAGTGTTCTGGGTCTCTCCCTTGAATCTCACAGCAACCATGTTTTCAAAAATGTGGCCCCAAAACATGAGTGCATATCAGAACTTGAAAGCAAGTTCTTCTTAGAGTTTGATTTCTCAGTTGGCTTTTAAGAGATGTGCAGTCGTGCAACTACATCATGTACCTTCTCCAATAATGACCACAACTGGTCCCCAAATGTTTACCAGCACAAGGATGCCTACATGCAGGAAGTGGGAAATGGGGGTGGGTCTGGTAGTTACTCTTGATGTGGTCAATCTGCCACTGACCTTGTTTGGGGAAGGGGAGGATGTGAAAATGAGACTCTCCTTTAATCTCTTGTGTGCATTTTATCTCCCCTCCAACTTTTTAAAGAAATTTCATCTATTAGAGTCAGCTCCCTTCCCTTCTTCTTCCCCTTACAATTACAGCAGGCACAGGGAGAACAGCAGCAGTGGCAGCTGAGGCTGAGTTGCACAGGCTTGTTGTTGAGCTGAAGTGGTGATAGCATCAAAGGAAATGGATGGGGATTTCTGAGATCAGAGCTGTTAGGGCCATTCATGATTTGTTGCCAGGCTGAAAGCTGCTGCAGGGAGCACTGCCTGAGAAATGCTGATTAATACAGTAATTGAGGTTTTCTATGAGCGAGAAGGAAAAAAAATTAAAATATGACTAAAAATGTTCTTTTTGAAATGAGCAACATTTTGAGATTGCACATTCCAGACAATAGCAGCTACTGGTACAAAAGATTTCTATAAAAGAGCAGAAAACTTCTGGTTGAACATGGCATCTTTTTATGTTTCTCTCTTAAGGAGGAAGGTCAGAAGGTCAGTCTATATATTTCTCTAATGGCAGAGTTTCCTCTGTGATTCTTACTTTAGTACACATTCTTAACAATTTGTTTCTGTCTCTTTTTCTTGATAAACTTAGTTTTATTCCAGATCAGGCACTGTTAGGCTGGATCTGCACATCAGCAAAACCCCTTCTGCACTAAGGTACTTCTGGGCTCAGCTTCACTGAGACACCTGGAGCTAATTTTGGGATAGCCTCAGAGTGTGCCACAGAGTTATTTGAAGTCTATAGGCTTCTTAGGCTGTACTCACCTCCCCAGGCTCCAGGGATAGAGCTGCACTGACCTGGGATACTGGCATCCTCTTGATGAATATTTCACTTCGTCTGATGTGATCTAATCTAATCTCTGCTTCCTCTTGTTTTCCAGCCCAAAAGCATTCTCAGTTCCTTGAAAAGCAGATTTGCTTTTTTCCTCTGCTCCCCTTCACATTAAGAAGCTCAGTCCCTGAAGGAAAAACATCAACCCTTTCTTTTGGTCCCCCCCACCCACTGCCCCCCCCGCCCCCCACCCCCCCTCCTTTTTTTGTTTTACTTGCAAGCTAACAGGGAAGTGAAAAGCTCTGAAACAGCTGCCTCTCGGAGTGAGACTATTTTTCGGTAAAATAATCACCTTCAGTATGACTACATTGTTTTTCTGTTCTATGCAGTGTGACTCAGCATCAGTTAATTAACCCAATCAAGTAGGCCGGATTTCTCTCCTTTAATGAATGGTTCTACCTACTTCAGAGCCTTCCTAGACCTCATTTTGGATGTGCCTTTGGATATCCAATTACATTTATATCCTTCAGCCCCAGTGCTCGGGCCACCTCTCCTGTGGAATTACGCTGTGGTGGCAGTTAAGCCAGGACACTCACTTGCCAGCAGTTGCCCTACTTAGGTCTGCTGCCACGAGCCTGCCGCGTTAGCGCACACGGAAGGTCTTTACACAGATATGCTATTCTCAGCATCGCAGGCCCAAAATGGCAAGTAATCCTTTCCACAAGTCTTTTTATCAGTGGGAGGAGGAGCAGGTTAAGGGAAAGGGGTTTGTGTACGCCAGTCAGAGAGACAGACAGGCACACGATTGCATGATTGCATAAACCTGCTCCCCGCCCCCCCACTTTTCTCCCTTTTTCCTGTGAAGAAATGTGCAACACCGAGATCACCCGAGAATATGAGTGCATGTGTGTTTAGAAGAAGAATGTGAAACTATCTGCCACGTAAAGTGCCAGGCCAGTGACGAGAAATATGCTTGCAGATGTGTGAGAAAGAAAAGTAGTAGAGTTGCCTCACAGTGAAGCAGCTAGCATTAGCATTGGGCTGTGGATGGCTATAAATGGAATTGTGCATCACCGTGCCTCTGAGCCCGAGGACGGCTTGGTGAAGAGACAGGACCACTGAAGGAAGTAAGGCATCTGGCTGTTTTGTAATGAGAAGCAGGAATGCTCTTAATAATAAACAAACAGGACATTGTATGCCATCATCACAGGATGTCCTTCCTTCAGCCAGCATGCTGACTTGGATCGGAGGAAAAAAAAATTGGGTGCCGGGATCTGCTGATTGCTCTACCAACCCTCCCTTCAACCAGTAGTGCGTTCCTGGATGGCCGCTCGCACGTTGCCCCGTGCGAGATCCGTGCTCGTTTTGCTACCGCGCCGCGAAAGGGGCATCGGGTTTGGAAACCCGTGCGGCGTGCCGTGTCCTGCTGCTGTGAGCTTCCCTGCTGTTTCCAAGGGAAAGGGGGAAGGTTTTGTTTAAGGGAAGAAAGAGAAATGTTTTTCCCGGCTCCTTTTACAGGCGCCGACTAGAGACTCGGGAAAAGGGATAATATCAAAACTCTCAAACTCTCAAATTTGTCATCTCAAGTAAAGTATTGTAATTGTTGAGGTTTGGGAGCAAGCACTTTGAATCGAGTTTTAATCAGTAAACTGGTAAATTATTTTTTAGTTGGTATTTTTCATGAAGTTCTACCAAGTCAAACTGCGCAAGAACGAAAGCGGGCACGTGTTAAACTCCGGAGCTTAAAAATAGCACGGAAAACAGATTTCTAGTAAAAGCTGCCTCAGGTGCGCTCTCCGCGAAGCGCTGCCGTGCCCGCCCGCCCGGAGGATCCAGGCAGCGCCGCGGCTCTCCCAGCTGACGCACGGGGACGAAAGGAAGGGGGGAAAAAATAAAATAATAACAGTGATGTACAAAACCCAACGCGGGTGGGCTGGGCGGGGCAGGGTCCGCAGGTAGGGCCCCACCTCCCGCGCTGTGAGAGGGGCCGGCGGAGGGAGGGAGGGGCCGGTGCGTGAGCGCGGGCGGGCGGGCGAGCGGCGGGCGGGCCGGGGCGAGCGGAGCGCCAGGCTGTGGCAGGCGGCCCCCCAGCGTTCCCCAGCGGCAAGAGCAGCAGCACCTGTGACAGCCGGGGGAGGGAGGAGCGGGAGGGGAGCGGCGGCTGGAGGTGTGAGTCAGTCTCCCGGGGACCCGGCCGCTGGAAGGAAGGAGAAATGTTTACTCTGTAGAAATGAGCCAGGTTTGCCGCCGCCGGTGGGCTTCGCTGTGGAAACGCGCGCGGACTCTGCCCCGGTAAGGAGCGCGATGCCGTCCCCTCTTTCAGCCCCGTCTCCACCTCCCCGGCTCTTGCTTCTCGCCCGTCCGGCGCCCGCGGGACGGAGCAAAAGTTTCCTCGTCGCCTCTCCCGGATCGGGAGCGCTCCTCTGCTCGGCATTAACCCTTTCGCTCCGCCGCGCAGCTGTCACACCCCCGGCCCGAGTTTCGCTGCTCGTCCCCTCTCTCCCTTGAACGCCGAGGGTCCGGCACTGCCGCCCTGCTCGCCCCGAGCGCGGCCAGGACGGCGCACGGGGCCGCTCCGGAGGCGCGGCAGCCCCGGGGAGCTGCGCGTTGCCGCGACCCCGCCTCAGCCTCGCCGGGATGTGCCTCCGGGACGGCCGGACCCGGGGGGCCCCGGGGGTCTCCCCCGGACCCACAGCCAGTCAGCCCCTAACCTCTTTCTCGGAAGATCGTGCGCTTTCAGTCTTCGTGTTTCGTTTTTCCCGGAGGAGGGGTGTGAATTTCATAGTAGCTGAGTATCCAAAAAGGAAAACTGAAGGGATTTTACGCCGGATTGAGCGTCATTCTCAACTACTGGCGTAGGCACAGATTTTGGTTCCTCGTGAGCCTTATGGAAAGAGCCTGACCCTAATACATGTTCGAGGACAGGTTTGATAACAGCGCTCCTGTCCTGAACAGACAGAGGGACTGAAGGACTTGCTGGAACTGTCCTGCTAGGCTCATATCCACTGCTTTGGGATATTAAATCTAGGAGGTACCATCAAATTCAAAAGCGATAGAATAACTTTTCAAAACATTATTTATTTTATTTATTTCCCCTGCTCCTTTTCTGGTTTGACCCCCAGGAACGTGTTTCAGTGCTTTGTGCAGGGCTGCTGCTTCTGTAGTGATGCTGGCAGGATGTCGGCTTTCTCAGCCTTCCATGCCAAAGGATGAGGGGACGTCAGGAGGAGGCGGGGGGGCCAGGTTGTTTTGAAAGTTGTTTGTGTGTTGAAAGCCGGTGGGAAAGTTCAGGCTTCCCCATTTGGAAGAGGCAAGGCTGGGTTCCGCTCTTCCAACATGCGCTTTCCATTTTTAGCTTCATTCAGACGCAGACAGCAGTTCCTTTCCTCTTCCTCTCCTTGTTTGTGTGACACTTTTCTGAGGAAGCTTTTCCACAGGCGACTAAGTGGTCTCACGGCCATGACCCCACATTTTCTTCAGCACGGAATATTCTTTTCTCTCTGAAGCATTAAGGAAAGGGTCTGAAAAAGGTAAAGTGGTTGTCACAGCCTAGGGATTTTCTCCTCTTTGTTTTTGTTCCCTCATTACTACCGAGACTGGCATTCAGTCAGAGCAGCTTCGTTTACACTGCTTTTTGGCTATTACTCAACTGTACCAACTATCCTGCATAGGCTTTTAAAGTGTCACAGACTACTGTATTAGTCACACTGTATCAACGGAAACCACAACACTGAAGGACAATGAGGATTAAAGGCTGTTTTCTTTTTTTCCAGGCTGCTACACAGTGTAGCTCAGACGCTGTGAGTTTCAAGAATCTGGTGAAAGGGAGAGAGTGGACAATGAAAATGGACATGGAGGATGCTGACATGACTCTGTGGACAGAGGCTGATTTTGAAGAGAAGTGCACATATATTGTAAATGATCACCCGCTGGATCCCAGTGCCGATGGAGGCACCCTAACTCAGGCAGAGGCTTCCTTGCCAAGGAACTTGACTTTCAAATACGCATCTAACTGCAAAGAGGTAAGCAGAAGTGCTCTGGGGAAGGTTGGAGTCAGACAAGCCAAATCACAGCGCTTTGGAAAGCGTGTGCTCACCCTGTCTTTGATTCTTTAGCATACACACACACACACCCTACCAACAACAACAAATGCTGCCTGCTGGCTTTTAATATGCGACCCTGATAACTCTTTTAAGAAACTGTGCAGTGGTCATCTGTTGTGTCATATTTTCACTGAAAACTGCAGCCAACCCATCCCCAAAACTGGTTCTGTACCAATTTGCAAACAGTTAAATTTTCACACAATTTGAACAGCATCTGAATAAGCATATTTAAACTGTGGGGTAGTTCTTTGTGCCAATTTCTAGGCTGCTGTTTGCCAGGACCATTCATTGCCTCTGGCTCAGAGATTAAAGTGCCTCAGTTGTCCAATAAATAGCTTTAAAAAAGTAAAGGAAAAAAAAAAACCAAATTCCTGGAAATGTGTTTAATTATTTCTTTTTGTTTTCCCTTTGGTTATGAAATTGCTTTATTCTTTTCGTGAGCTTGTTGTATTCCCAACTTCCTAAATTCTTAAAAACTCTGGCATGTCAGTTAAGGAAGTAATGGTAGAACTGTAGCAAGCTTGACAGAAGGGTGGCCGTAGCTTAAATTAACTTTTGTTTATCTGGGACAGTATCTTCACCGGTAGCTAGACGTGCGAGTCTGCCCTATCCTTGCCCCTGGAGTGGGTACATTCTTTGTTGTTGTTTCAGAAGGGCTGGAAAGAAACAAGCCTAGATGAGCAATTTGGTTTTGTGTTTACTCCTTCGTATAGAGTAGCTATTATAGCTAGGTGTGATGTTCGGTAGCGTAACAACTCGGGGGACAACCCTTCATTTCTCCTTGTGCTGAGACTTGTGGTATAGCAACTATTACCTGTGCTTCTGCTTTGGCTAAACGTACTGACCACAGAGCTGAAAAGAAGAGGTACACTCATCTGTGCCTATCAAATATTTCCTTCCAGAGCAGGTACTTGTTTAATCCTGTGTACAGAAATAGGGCCGGACCCCCAGCTGAAGGGTGTTGACACCATGGAATTTAGCTTGGCAGTGCCTAATAGAGTGTGAAGTATGTTTGGTAAGAGGTTAAAGCTAAATTCTCCTTAAAATCACCCTTCTCTTCCCATCTGCCCTGCCCTGCCCTGCAGAATTTTGGCAGAGAAAGGTAATGCTCCAGAAGAAAAAGTGTAAAACCCGGGTTTGCGTTATTCCATTGTTAGATAGGTCTTAGTTTGGTGTGAAGAGGGAAATAAAGCTGAGACTCTGCCATGGGATACAGGAGGATTTCTTTATTGAAGGATGAGCTTGCAGCGTGACAGCTCGGGTCGGTCCTTGGCTGCCGGCTGATGACTGATTGGCTGCTGAGGCTGCTTGCTCTCTCTGCTTCTGTAGAGTCCTGCTGCTGTGGCTGGAGACATCCAAAGAGCTTTCAAAATTCCCAGCACTGTGTTTGGAAACACCAAGGTGTTTCCTTATTCCCTGGCTCAGGTCAGTGAATCAGGAGGATTGCTGCCATCTCTGTATAGGAGGTGGGGGGAGAGAGAAGTTGTTGAAAGATTACTGGTTCTTTCTTGTAAAATGTGACCCATGCAGCTCCCTGCTAGTGGGAGTCTGAATATAGGACATCCTCCTTTTGTTCTCCAAAGCTCCCCCCGTCTTTCATTTGTGCTGAATTGCACCTACCCTAAGGAGCAATAGGAGCTTTTAAACCCTGACTATCTTTAAGGTAGTTCTGAAATGAAGGCCTGATATGATGTGCTCTTTTGCCCACCTTCTGTGAAGGCTACACTCTGATGAATGTATGGATGCATCTCACTTGCTACTCATCTGCAGGGTGAAGTAGTTGTAAATGGCATAATCTGCTCGTGTGCTAGTAACTTCTGACATGAAACACAGTATTTCTTTTCTGTCTGCCGAGTTTGATTTTGTTTAGTGGGGTCAGGGCTGTGTACCGGTGTTGCTTTTGCATGTTGGTGTCTGTGGGTCAGTGAGGGAGCCTGATTCTGGTTTTTACCTCATGGAAAAGCACTGGAGTCCTGACAGCTTTGTAGAGTGGGGTTTTTTTCACTTGCAAAAGGATGAGGCAAGACTTCAGGGGATGCATGCGTGTGTGTTTGCCAGTGAGTTTCAGACGTGAGCTTTGGGGAGAGCTGTGGCTTCATCTGGTTAAGAGTTTTAAATGCTGAGTCAGTTTATTGTCAAAAAACATATATAATATATCACTTGTGAAATGCTGATACTGTCATGATTAGATCATTAAATCCTAGTGCTGTCACGATTAGTATTGTACCTCTGGCTGGAGCAGGAAAAGTACTGCGTGCCTGCCTAGGAGGGAGGAAGTAAGGCTGCTGCTATTTGGGGAGGGTTGCTTTTCCTATATCTTCTCCTTGCATGCTTTGTGGAGCTCCTCTTTAAAGGTTTATGCAATTTGCGAGGGAGCTCATGACACGTCATCATACTCTTGTTTATTCTTGGATCTTGATCAGGGACTTTTCTGAAGAACACATTTTTTGCTGTGAGTTCACAGAATGTGTCAACATTTAAAAAAATGAATTACTACTGCTCATAACATTTTAGGCTCTTAGAGCTACATGAAGTTATTTATTTATTTATTTATTTATTTATTTCTATGCATGAATTATTTATCTTTTCCTCCAGTTTTGGCAATTGTCAAAAAATGATGGAATGTGGTGTCAGGCTTATGGCTCTAGAAAGCCATATGTGTCTTTTTATGCAGACATTTAAAAATATCTCTTCCAATAATCTTCCCTTTGGTCTCAGTGCTTAAAGCCCAGAAAAACAATTTATAAAGTTTATATCAAACTTCTTGATATAAAATGACAGGTTACTCTGCTGTCTTGAATATTACTAGTATCTTATCCTGGTGTGTGAGATTTGATAGAGGAAAACATATCTTGGCAAACCACCCATTACTGTTGCATATCTCTGATAAGACCGTTTCTTAGAGACAGACCCTGAATCAGTGATTTTGGTGAAAGCAGTGATTTTGAGCCGTTATGAACTGTGCCTTACTGACCTCAGACACTTGCTCTCCTCTATTGCTTTTATTTATTTTTAATGTGGTTGCCGAGGAAGCCTTCTGAAAGCATTCAATTTTGTGACAATCGCTTTTAGAAAACTGATCACTGAACAACAACTGTAAAAAATACATAACTATAGAACTAGTAGCTAAAAAAAATTAAAATCAGTGTTAATTCAGGAGACATGACAGCCTGCCCTATTTGCGTGTGGAGAATGTTGGTGTTTTAATGAAGCCAATAAGAGTTTGTTCGGTGCTTTGGTTTTTTAAAGCAATATAGTGGATCCATTGCAAAACATCCTCCCCTCGCAGAATTAGCAGGAGTCGTTTTACTTCAGTACCCCTCTCCCCAAACAAAGATGCAGGAGCGTTGACCTTCCAAAGCGCCATCTCAGACCAGATTTGGGACCGGAGCCCCCCGCCCCATGCCCGGGTTGTGCTGAGCGGGCCCCAGGCGTGCCGGGCCCCCGGCGCCGCATTAGGACCCTGGTCAGTTCCAGGGCCGCCGGCCCGGGCTCCCCCTCCGGGCCGCGTGTCCCGCCCGGCGCCGCTCGGGCAGCGGGCAGCGGGCTCCGGCCGGCGCCGGGCTGCGCCTTCCTGCTGGAAGCGCTGCTGCGCTGAGAGGAGCGGCGGAGCGCTGGGAGCTTTGAAGGGAGAAGGGGTAAGCGCCTGTGGAGAGGGGCCAGGGGGGAGACCGCCCGTGGGTGCCGGGGTGCGGGGCCCGCAGGCAGCGCCCGGGCGGCGGCAGAGGGGCTGCGCTGCCCGGAGCGCCCGCCGGGCCCCGGCGCTCCCGGGAAGGGCTCCCCGCCGCGGAGCGGCGCGCTGGAGGACACCTGGCGGACACAGCTCCGAAGTGCTGCTCTGGCACAGCTCTCCGGCAGCCCCGGGGCGGCTCACCCCTGCTCCGAGCCGGGGGCTGCGCCCTGTCCTGCCTGCCAGCCCTCGGCAGCTCCCCGCTTCCTGTTCTTGAGCCGCTCCCGCTGAGCTGCGGCGGGGCAGGAGCCCCTTTCGGCTGCGGCAGGGGGGCTGCCGGCAGCCTGGAGCCAGGCCGCCCTGGCACCGCTGGCACCCTTCTCCTGGAGGATGCCCCTCATCGATCCCAGCAGCTGAGCTCGTGAGGGAACAGTGGAGGCCTAGAATTGCTGACCTGAGAGCCACTGTCAGCTAAAAGTCATCTGGACGGCTTTATAGCCTGGCTTTATAGCCTTCAGTGTTGGCACACATAGAAGTGCAGAACCTCTTCTGCCAAATTCTGGTGGGTACAGGCTGAGAAATCATCTTTGCTTCTCCCCTGGCATAGCTGAACACAAACGCTGTCTGTAAGGTGGATATCAAAAAGTATCTGCTGTGTCAGAGACTGTTTCAAGTTGACTAGTTCAAGGAGTGGTTTCTAGAGATTCTGAGAATTTCATTAAAGTACTTTTAATTAAGACCAAGATATTTTTAAAACCATGAAAAATCTCAAGCTATCATGCAGTAAAACTGGTAGGGTGTGCTTGTAGCTTGGTTGTGAACTTTTCTTGAGAGGGCAGATGGATGTAAATGAAGATATATAGGGAAAATGAGAAGAACATCTGCCTTTTTCAGCTCTCTATGAGACATGTACAAGCAAGACAAAAATAAAACTGAGCCACGGAGCTTGTTTCAGCATATGGTAGGTGTAAGAAAATTTCTGGAAGTCCCTCTTCTCTCTCTTCAGTCCAGATGCACAGATCAATGGAGAATTTAACTACCTCTCCTGTTGATGTTTTAATTTTTCTTCTTTGTAGTGTGCTGAAAACACATGTTAAAATGCAAACGAGTACAAACAGCCACCACGTACACCCAGCAATCTGTTTCCAGGTGATGCCTTGAATCTATGGCTGTTTCTTGGCCCCTTTATTTTGACGTTTAACAGGAAATTATGCTAGGCGTTCATTTTTACTGGGATTTTTAATCTTGACCAGTACACAGGCAAGGATTTCTGTCTGCCTCTCACTTATACATTAAGAAACACACAATGTAAGAAAGTGTACCATGAGAAAATCAGAAGGCTTAACTAATTTTTGAAGCTCTGTCTGCATACAGTCCAGGGTTTTTACCACCCTTGGCTGAGAAGGACTGTTAAACAGAAAAGCCCACTGAGCTATCTGTAGGGTCTGACGAGTGTTAATCTCCTTTAGTAAGAACATTGATTCCTTGTGGGGTACACACAGCAGTAATCCCAGTCCTCAGTCTTCCTCAACTACTGCTGGTGTTCCTGTCTTGTTCTGAGCTCCGGGCGAGCAAAAAGACAAGTAGCAAGATGTGTGAATACACACATCTTGTGTGATTAAATGCATTTTGCCATGAGAGTTTGTAATATATTTGGTTATAATACAAATTAATGGGCTTTTTACCTCTTTTTTTTTCTACTATCTGAGCAGCTGGATCAATTTTGCAAAGGCTTGGGGTTTTTGGTTTACAAAATTGTTGGTTTTCTAGCATTGTTTGGATACATTAAATTTAAGAATATTGGTGAGAAACAGAGAGACAAAACCAATAACTCAGCAGTGTTTTGCAAAGGGTTACTCCAAGGCACGTTCTTCTGAATAATGATGAATTGCTTCCTGATTTGTGGTCAGTGACTTTTTTTGGTATAATTACTGTCAAGAAGGAAGCTGAACAACCAGAGTACATTTCTTAGACCTAGAATAGTGGAGCATTTTCTTCAAAATCCTTACACCTTTTTTTGACCAAACCCACTTGATATATGTTACCGGAACTGATGATTCCTTGTTGTACAAGAAGGTGACCTGTGAGTACATGTCCCAGAGCCACTTCATATTCTGTTTTGTATGCCACTGTATGCTGGTAAGAGAACTGAAGGTTGTCTTTTTTTTTTTTGTGTGTGTGTGTGTTCTCCTTTTAGCTATCAGGGCGGGTATAGACCAAAGAATGGAGGGGGGTGGAGGGTGGTTTCATTTTGATCTGGAAGAGCAGTCATTCCAGTTCCTAACTTATTAGAAAAGCAAGCTCTGTCGCAGTGAAGTGATTGATAGATATTGCATATTTTTGTTTGCTGGAACTAGACTTTTAGGGGTTGCCTTTGATAGGAAAAATAACTTCTGAAGATATTTGACAGTCTCTGTACATTTTGCTTACCGTTTCTTCTTGTAAATGTATTTCCAAAAAGCACATTTTTAAGGTGGTATTCATCACTGGCTTCCATATGTCTTAGGAAAATGATAGTACCTCACAAAACTGTTCATATTGTAACCAACACGATTGTTCATTTATTTATTTATTTCTGTTTTGCTGACCTGTCACAAAAAATTTCTTGCATTGTTTGCTTTACCTTGTTACATTTGAGGGACAGGGGAGAAGAGGGAGATATTTTCTACTGGCAATGGACTGATCCTGTGCTGCTCTTCTTGTAGGTCACTGGAGTTATAAGCAAAGAGTACATCCCAAAAGGAACACGCTTTGGACCCCTGGTAGGAGAGATCTATACCAGTGATACAGTTCCCAAGAATGCAAACAGAAAATACTTTTGGCGGGTAAGTAGGAAAAAACATCACGGCATTGTTGCAGTAAGCAGATCACTAAATGAGTACGGCTGAGAAGCTGGGTCACTTCCTGCTGTGTGATGCAGGGGACAACCTCTGCATGAGGCCAGGCACAAACAGGGCCAGTGGGTGAATTAAGTCAAAGCCTGGTTGTCTTGGAAGGACTGTGTGGGTGGAGAGAGCAGTGGAGGTGCACAGCTCTGTCTTCATGGCCCAAAATGTATTGGTGCTGATTCAGTAAAGAAATAGTTCTGCTTCTTGCTGTAGGGGCAGGTTATTTTGCATTTCTTCACAGTAGAAAGTCATTCTGATTTATGTAAGTATCATGTCCTTGATTTTTCCCACCATTAAGAAGCTGTTAGAGTGAAAGTTTACTGCATAAACTTTCACTTGGAATTATGATACTTTTTCTGACATTTTTTCCCACGTCTTGTATAAAACTGCTACAACACAGAGGTGGTAGTCTTCAGCATATATCATTCAATTCATAAATTTTTCTAGGTGTCCTCACAAAAGAGCAGCTCATGGACCTTAGCAAAGGGAAAAGAAACAAACACCAGAGGTGGTGCCTAATTTGTACTCCACAGTATAAGCTGGAAGAGAGCAGCAGCCAATATATTTTGGCTTGGGCAGTCTATGCTGGGGAACATGCTTCCAGTTTATCAGCTGACGTAATCCTCATTTTCCTTACAGACACATTATTAATTGTTAGAGAACATTCCTTCAGCCCCATCTCATTCCATGGATTTGTTTTGCTGCCTTCTAGCCATGTAGGTTGTGTCTAAATCCGTGGATTTGGGACTGTGTCCAAGCCTCTGCACTCAGGTGCCTGCCTGCCTTGGTAATATCCCAACCTCATATCCAGGTGAAACCCAGGGCATGCACCAGCATTCCCCACACCCCTTTCTTCCTACCTAATTGAATCATTTTGGTTTTCTCAGATCGTCTTTGTACAATGTAATACAGCATTGCACAGGCAGTTATTTGCATGAGTGCTTTTACCGAGCAGGCAACTGTGTTCACATTAATAAGGCCACAAAATGTTTCTTTTTGCTGAACCTTTTGGGAGCTTGTGTCCAGTCTAGGAAGAGAGCAGCAGGCTGACCTAGTCCCACCAGTTGTTGGTAAGACAGCAGACACAGGGAAAAGGGGCTGATAACCATCTTGCAGGACTTCATTCCTACACTGCAGTGAGAAAGATGACATCATTCTTATGATGCGATTTTAAGCCTTAACATCGAAGGATCCTCAGAAATAATATCCTAGGAGCCATCTAAGCATCATTAATTTCCCTGTTACAATCTCTTGATTCGTTCAATACAGACTGCTGCACTGAAAATTAATTCCTTCCTAGGGGTCTGACACAGGCTCGCATGTGCAGAGGAAATTGTGGGGGATAACTTCTTCCCCCGTGTCATTAAAGGCATCCTGGGCTGGCTGGCAGAGGCGGGAACATCTGGGCGCCGGGGGAGCGGGGCGGCGTGCCCGTCATTTCTGGGAAGCGCGCCGTGACTCAGCACATCTGGGCGCGCCTTCCCCAGAAGAGTGGGAGCTCGGGGTGCTCTGCCGGAGCTGCCCTGGCGTGGGAGCGCTGCACGGCTGCTTTGGGAAGTGGTGGCAGGCGTCAAGCGCCAGAGCCCCGCGTTCCTGGAAGTTTGCGAGCCGGGGTGAGCAGAGAAACCCGAAGGCTCCTCTTGATGCAGCACAACTCGCCCAGCTCCCTTCCATTTTCTCATAACAAACACACCGCAAAATCTCTCGCAAGCTGCTTTGATGAGGCCACATGTATTTCCCCCTTCTCAGTTTACAGGAAGTTACTCTTAAAGAAAGTGATTCTGGTGTTTACGGCCCGCGTTAAAGGGCCAGGCCGCCTCCCCTCCCTGCCCGCCGGGCTCCGGGCAGCGCAGGAGGGTCCCGGAGGGGCTGCTCGGCCGGGGAGGTGCGAGCGACACATGGGCAGGAGCACCCTGTGCAGTGCTTTCTCCCTGAGACAAGCTCTGTCTCCCCTTTGGAAAGGCATTTCCTGCTCTGCGAGGTGCGTTGCTGGTGCAAGCTGCTCCCACTTCAAGGTCTGGATCTTGCCTGGTCATCTGTTTTCAGAAAACCAGGAACCCCATTTCATCCAGCATGGAGCTAGTTCCCCTTGAGAGTAAGCAGTGCAGTATATTTACAAGCATGTTTCCTGGATTTCTCTTGATTTCTCTAGATTTTTAATTTTTTTAAAATATTTAATAATTCTCTTATTCTTACCATTTCAATAAACAGTAGCTTCTGTCAGTGATGGGAACTTCTTTCCCCCAAAACCGCTGAGCAGTTTTCAGATTCATGTTTTCTTGCCCCTCTGTGGACAAGTCAGAACATGTCCCTTGGTGGCAAAAGTGACATCTTATGGGCTAACCCCTCTCCAGATCTTCCTTCAGTTATGGCAAGTGAATTTCATCTTTGCCTCGCCCAGCCTTCCTACAAAAGGGTTACAGTTCAACTATGAGCAAGTGTTGCTTTAGGACTCTGGGAGGTGGAGAATGTTTGCATAGTTTAAACCTTTGGGTGGAGGTGGTAGGAAACTGCAAGTACAGAGGCCATAGAAAGAGGTGAGAAGATACTCTGACGTAGCACAGCCAGTCAGTCTTATACACAGGTGACTCAAAGCATTAATGCAAGCATGCACTCAGACCTGCAGTCATCAACATCACTCACTTGTTGATCAGAGCACCAGGAAAAGGACTCTAAGGCAGACTGTTCACACAGAGAGAGTACTCTGCATTTCAGATTTTGGGTCTTGTTTTCCCAAGCTAGCAGAGACACAGGCTAAGATGAAATAGAAAAGGTGACTGTGGACTTGCCTTTAAACACCTCCTGAACTTGGAGGATGTCAGCTGGAAAGGCAGGAACACAGCTTGAACTCTTACTTCAGTAATATATGCTCATCTAGAAAAAAAAAAAAAAAAAAAAAAAAAGAGCTTATCGCTTTTCCCCTCTGGACTCTGTGCGTACATGTTGCTTATTGTGCCTATATATATGTATACATATTCATAAGCACTTCCTCTCTATTCCAGATCTATTCAAGTGGCGAACTTCACCACTTCATTGATGGATTTAATGAGGACAAGAGCAACTGGATGCGTTATGTAAACCCTGGCTACTCTGTTCAGGAGCAGAACTTGGCTGCTTGTCAGAATGGAATGAACATCTACTTCTATACCATCAAGCCCATCCCTGCCAACCAAGAGCTGCTTGTGTGGTACTGCCGAGACTTTGCAGAGAGGCTGCACTATCCCCCCTCCAGAGAGCTGACAATGATGAACCTCAGTAAGTGGATTACAGTATAAACAAGGAATGCTAGTAATGTCTCTTCTGCCTATACAATCTAATAATAAGTTGTATAATTACACAGCTGCATCATCTGTTGTGTCACAGGAGGTAGCTTGGAGTGGAAAATGGGAATTAAAAAACCCAACACAAGAGAATGAGTTCCCCGTGCCTGTTCAAATGGAAAGAGATCCTAAAATCTGGGTAGTTACTTGTTTACAGTCTGAGTCTTATCTGGTGAAATTCTGGACAGAAAACCTGACCTTTGTCTTCCTAACCATAGCTGTTGGCTCACTCTCAGACTTTCCAACTTCAGATCTCACAATGTGTTGAGCAAAAGTCTGCTTTGGTAGCATATACTAAAGGCTGTCCAGTCATGTTCCCAAAGGGCTGCCCTCACTGTACCAGGAAGTGGCAATATGCCATGACTCTGTCTAGGTGTCTGACACAATACATGTTTACTGCATAATGCACTTTGAGCCTTGCATCTACACTTATTTATCTTATGGGAGCCAACCTACTCATCTTCTCATCTGGTTACTTGTGTTTTAGGTTCATGTACTTTGTCCCCATTTCTTGACTTTATATTGCAGCTTTCATTTTCTGTTCAAAAATAATAGCACTGGTAGTAGAGGGAAGAGGTGTTTCCAGGAGCTTGTGTTCCTCTGTGGTTTCTGATTATTTCCAGCCTTGGTGCTTTACTTCTCTCTTAATCACTGCCTGACACCTCACCCAGACCCCCTTCTAGAGAAGGAAAGATTCTTGCTGACTTCTCAGTGGACTCTTAGGCTGCTTCCCCTGCTGCTGCTCTAAGAGCAGAGTATTCTTTTGTCCTTCTGCCAGCAGCTACACTGAAACTTGAAGGAAAAACTGCAAGCAGGTTTGTTTTGTTTTGTTTTTTTTAAATAAAAAGAGCTATTTACTGTTATTTGGCAAAAAGGAATGGGTTATAAAATATCATTATCACTTTGGGGATCATTAGAACTGTCATCCTGTATTATAAAAATTATAAATTATGATATCACACATTCAGATTAATCAGTACATCTCTCCTCTGTGGGTGTCACCCTTTCATTAGCTTTTTGTCTTTCCCTACAAATCAATAGAAGAAAACTTGTCTCCTAATGACAGAGGGAAGAGAGGGAGGGACTGTCTTATGCAGCTATAATCTCTATTCAAAAACTATCTCACTGATTCTGTCATTTTTGCACATATGTCATCTCACCACTCTCTGTGCACTTTTATTTTCTGATATAATGAACTGTTGGCTTTTCAATGGGACCTGCAGGTGAGATGAGACAACAGTGTGTAGGGCTCTGATGAATGAGGAGTTTGCTAAAATCTAGTCAGGCACATTTGGCCACTGGCTAGGAGGATACATGAACCCAGGATCAGTTTCCTGCATCTGCTGACACCTGAGGCTTCCTTGCAGAAGTAGCAATGTATTTTAAAGTGTTTCTTACTCTGTCTGGTTACTCTTAATCGGGTCAAAACTAGGGGTGTCTGGACATGGCAGAGTAACTGATTTTAGTAAAAGTAGTAGTCTCAATGTTAGGATTTAAAGAAATGGGGACCTGAGCCACATTTCTGTAGTTCAGCTTTAATGTTTGCAGTATTTCCAGATGTTGGGTTTGAAATATACATTCTTCTCTTTTTAAAGATAATTACATTTAAACCATTTAGAAATTTTATGTTAGCTCCTTGCACCTAAAGAAAATAGCAGTTCAGAAAATGAGAAAAACTTTTCACTTTTTTTTTCCTTTTCCCCTCATTCTTGTGAGCAACACATTCAGGCCTAAAGCCTGCAGATTGGCCAAAAACCCTACAGGTACCATAAGGATTGAGGTTTTCTAAAGTTAGCCTTTTGAAAAGTATGGAAGAAAAATCCAAAAGTCTCCCAAAGATCCTTATTTGCCAAAGTCCCTGTAGCAATGGTGCAAGCAGGGATGGTTTTTCCAGCATTAGTACTGGAACCAGATGAGTTTATGGTGAATGCCAGCACTGTTTAGCTTTCTTCTGCTCCTTTCTCCCAGACCACTGGTTAAATCTAAAATTAGAGAGCATTGTGCTGCCTCTCCAGCTTCTCTCTCTGTCACAAAGACTGGCCAAGGTACCCTGGCACTGCATTCATCCATGAGCAAAGTGCATAGGGATTGTCCCCAGTTTGCTGGCACCCTGCACCTGCTACAGATGTGGGGCTTCAGCCCTGCAAAACATCTGAACCCATCCTTGCTTGAGGGGACTCCCCCATCCCAACGTGCTGGGAAGTCAGGAAAGTCTCTCCAGCCAAATGGATTGCTAATAACTTGGTGTTTAAAGTGGTATGGCTTCCCTCAGAAGAGCAGGAGTGCATCACCACCTCTCCCAGCTCGTAGCTGCTGGTTTTGGCACCTGCTGAGGAGGAGGGAGGGAAAGTTGGGGTCCAGGTCCCAAGAGGCAGGCTGAAGTCGGGGCCTCCTCCCATGGGATACACGCTGGTATGGGCAGGAGGCAGCCAGTGGCCATGGTGTGTTGCACCCAGATCTCTCCCTTCACTGTGTCTTGGTGTGCAGTGCACGCTGGTGCCCGTGGGAGGCTTTGGAAGAGTCGTACCTTGGCTGGCTGCCCAGCACAGGAGAGGCCACCTGGGACACACACCTACAGAGACCTTCCAGTCTTGCCAACTTAAAATATAGGCAGCTGCTTTAAGTGCCTCAAGGGTTTGGGGATCACAGCCTTAGAGTTCAACACCTTAGTTCCTCTTTAAGCACCAGAGCAGGATGGGCCTCCAGGGAAAAATGTATCAGGGAATTTCTCTGGCTTTATTTCCTGTAATTAGTGGCCTCAAAAATGAGAGAACTACCACTCTAGAGCATAAATATATTTACACACCCACATGTAACATCTACTTGCCTCTGTAACAGCAAACTTTCAAATTAAAGGTAACTTCCCTAGCATTAGTTCATTTGTGCCACAGAAGGAAAGCATCCAGATGCAAGACAGCAATTAGGCATGCACTTAGTTGTGGGTTTAACCCTGTCCTCTGTGTTTTCCTGAATTGGGGCCTTTGACCCAGTCCTTCAGACGCTGGAGCACACACCTACCTTCACAGCCATGATTAGCTCCGAGTGGAGCTACGTAACTTCAAATGGATGTTGAAGTGCCTGTCAGGAGTTGCACAATAGTGGTAGAGGCAAGACTCCACATTATCCCAGTGCTGGAAACTCGAGTGTCATTCCCTTCTTGTGTGTTTTGAGGCCCCCTGATGCTTTCTGTCAAGATTTGAGATGTCACCTTCAGATGGTGCCATTGTCCAGTAAATACTTTTAAGTATGGTGGCACAAGATTTCTGTATTCTGCTAAAAATAAATTTTCAGTAATTTGTTAAATGTGCCTAACCTCATTCAACTGCTCCTTCAGATTGTCTTTTAGTCTGTGATATTTTATTTAGCAAACACTGAGGAAATTCGCTTTGGTGGTTCCAAGTAGTTTAGAATTTCATTCTAACCTCAGCATGGGAGGATTGTTTTGGAATGGAGGGGTGGAGAGGGTAACAAAAAAAAAAACAACCAAACAAAAAACCAAACAACAAAACCCCAACAAAATCCAAACAATTGCATTGACTCAGGACATGACTATTTGATAATAATGTTCATATATTGCAATCATATGATGCAACTTCCTGCTGCTCATGTCATGTTTGTCTCCTCAGTCAAGTACAGGCAGGTGACATCTTTTGGTCAAGCTTCAGAAAAAAAGTTCAAGCTGGGGGAAGATAATTTGCATATTGACGAAATATTTGGCAATCTTTTGGTTTCATTAACAGGTTTAACAAGACATTATTTAAAATGCTTCTGGTTCTATGAAGATTAATTTTTAAATGCTTTTTTCTTAAATGTGATTTATTCTTCTCCTCTTCCTGCTGGCCCTGACATGCTGACCGTTAGCTCAGCCCTGTTGCTCGCTTTCCCTTTTGTTTATGGGCAGTTTCACTTTCTGGTTTTGAACCTTTTCTGTTTGGGTTGAGAGGAAACATCTGCACTTGCTTAAAAAAATGCCTCCTGGAATGTTCAAAAGGGCTCAGGGAAATTATTTTAAAATGATATGAGAAGTTGTCTTCACAAAATCAATTTGGGGGCTGAAGTTGTCTTAATATTGAGAATTATTTGAAGGCTCCCAGAAAGACCTTCTCTGAGCAAAAAGTTTTCAAAGGCATGTCACACTGCCATGGACATATTTAGAAAACAGATGACCAAATTTTGTACTTCTAAATGTTGGTCTCCATTCTCATTTTGAGTGGAAACAGCCTTTGTTTTCCCCGCTTCACAACTTCGAGGTTCTCTGTCTACTAGCAAAAGAGGTGCTTAATTTAGATCGAAAATGTGAATCGGCATAATTAACCTCCACCACTCAAAGTGTTCAGTACCATCTCACTCCTGAAATTACTATTGAAATTACGGTCTGCCTACAACCGTTTTTCAAGTCTTTAGAAAAGAACAGATCATTGTTTTTTATGAAATGTTTCTCAGGCTACAGCTCAGAGCACCAGAACTGAGAGCAAAGCCTATAGCTCTGCAGCAGTCTGTAGCTGGAACACCCACATTGGAGTGACTTCAGGCAGCTCCTTCACTCAAGTTTCATTAATACTTAAAAGTAACAGGAGTTTTGTCCCTTTTCCTCTTGCACGCAGTCACTAATCTCAGATCTGAGCAAATAATCTGTTGACCTCAGTTAGAAGTGGATCAGGCTCCTCAAAAGGCACGTCTGGGGTTTTTTTTCTTTCTTCCCCCCACCCCCTCCCCTCAGATCAGTAACTTTAAAATGCAGCTGCACCGTTCTTGTTTTGTCATGAATATCTTTTCTGTGTGTCCCTCTGACCACAGAAACTAGACAGATCTTGGAAGAGGTATGTGCCTATATTTACTGTATATATGGGGTGGGGGGGCTGGGGGAAGAAATGCATTTCAAGAGTCAGAGGGAGACATTCTGATTGGTAAAAACTTAAATCTAAGATCACAAGTTAAAAAAAAAAACATTTATAAGAAATATATCTCTTAAACTTTGAAGTATGGCTCCTTTAAGAGCAACAAGAAAGGTTGTAAACCTCTCAATCAGTTTCAGCCCTGGTTTAAATCCACCTTCAGTATAAAACTTAAGAACCTCTCCTTGGCCCTGGACATTACCTTCTCTTATTTTACACAGTGCTGACACACTTGTTTATGTTTTGATCTCTCTGGTGTTCCCAAGTGTCCCTTGTGCTCAGGTAATAAGGGAGAAAGCTGAGAGGGGATTTATGGACCAAAGATAGCTTGCAAACTAAAGAGAGCTGTCACAGTTAGACTTGAAAAATAATCTTTAAATATCACATCTTCTGTCTACACATGGAAATTAGTAGGAGGGACAGCTTTACTGGGAAAATTCAGAAGGGAAGAGCAATTATCTTTAGTCAGTCGAGAGAGCACGGGATTGTTGCACAAAGAAAGTTATGATCTCTGCATGAGCTTCCTTTCTGTCACTCCTGGGCTTGCTCCTGCACATAAGGCACGTACATCCCCACCCTCGTTTTTAACCTTGTGACAGTGGAAGCTGTTTGTCGAGCTGAAGTGGCCCCAGTTTCTCTATCACTTTTCCAGCACTACCGGCATTTCTCCTTCCTCTTCCCCTCCCCCTGGGGTTTTTTTTTTTCTTTAAAAGAGAAAAGTGTCAATTTGAACTTCCTGCTTGACAGACCACACTGAGAAACTGATATGGGCCTGATAAGGTGATATTTATTTATTTTTCCTGCTGGAAGGCTTCACAAGTCCTGCCTCCCACCCGCCTGTCCAGTTTTCAATACTGCCCGATGCTGATAGTGTCACCAGGAATGTTTGCTCTGAGGCATTGCTGTGGTGAAAGGCAGCTGATAAGAAGATACAGATAATATTATCCACACTGCCATTGTGGAGCTTCTTGAACCTAGTAGGACCTCTATGCTATGCCTAAAAATCTGGTTGGCATTTAGAGAATTAGTCCAGGAGTACAGACAAAATCACCACAGAAAGTAGATATTTTTTAAAAACACAATATGTTATTACTCTATTTTTGATGCAGCTCTGCATTAAACTTTGGACACGAAGAGAAGTAATTGGGAAGCTATCTGTGCACTTATGTGTGCACATGCTTGCTGTACAACACTTTTAAGTTTTATCATAAATATTTTAATTGAATTTAATTGTGTTCAATTGCATTTCATTGGAGCTTGAAAATATACAAACTACTCAAAAATCTCAAACTAAATTTGCTTGTTACTAGTCTAATGCTATTTCAAAAAGGATGCTACTGTAAAGTGGGTCCTACTGTAAGTAAGAGCATGCTTTGAAAGCAGCTGTTTTCTTGGATACGTTTAATAAATGGCTGTTTCTTTGCCTTATAGGGTAATGTTGCCCAATGATAGATTCCATCAGGGTAGTGAATAGTGAAGCAAAGAATCCGTGTTGAAAGCGGTGTGGTCATTGTCTGTTCTCATGCTCCTCACTTGGTTCAGATGATCCTCCAAAAGTCAGAACTAACTGTTTCTCACCTCAGATGGTGAAGTAAGAACAGTCAGTCATGAAGCAGAAACCTTCCTAAATGACTGCAGTGTTTTTGAGTCGCATGCCTACTGGTGTTGACTTGTACTTCCTGATGAAAAACCTTGCACTAACTAACTATGATTATGAAACCTTCTTGTAGTTTTTCCCCCTATAATAAAATATCTTACAAGTAATCAAGATTATGTAACAAAGATAAAGGCAGATTTGTTTTTCCACTGGTCATCTTTCAGTGTGCTGTTAAGATTGTGTTACGTCCAGACAGCAAGGTCTTTGAATACAAATAAATAGAGTATGTGCTGAACTGAGATGAATGTATGCTAGCTTCTATTTCCTTCTAAATACATATTTCTTTTCCCTTTTTTTTTAAAGCACATTTCAACTTAAGCTGGAGCCAACCAGTCTTGCTTTCTTTTGCTTTGCTTCAGCATTTTTTTTATAAAATACAGCTGTAAGCAGAGGAGTTTTGCATAGACTGAATGCCACAGAAATCTGCAGTAAATAGTCTGCTTTGTTGTAGATGTTCCTAAGCAGTATATTTAATGAGTAATGATCTGTTTACTGATGGAGAATACCTTCTCTTTGAAGAAGGCTTTCATCCTAGCCAGCCATGGGTTTTTTGGTACTGTAAGTAATTGAACTGGCTGGTGAAGTGACTGCTGCGGTTTGGCAAAACCCGATTTGTCATGCCTTGTTATTTTACTGAGGAACATTTCTGGGAGCTTGTGTTCTGCAGAGTCCTTCAGTTAAACCTGTATTGTGAACAAATGCTCGTTACCACATTTATTAGAAATACTGCTTAAACAGATACTCAACAGTGAAGTTAGGCAAATTTAAGGGGGAAGAAAGGTGAAATCAGTTTGCAGAGTGGAGGCTGGCACTCTCAAATGCATCATTGTCCAAATCTCTATGGACTGGTTGGTATCCCTTAAATTAACTATGCTTTTTATTAACAATTAATACCAGCAGGCATTTCTTCACACAACAATTACTTTTCTGGTAAGTTGAATGATTGCTCATCTCTGAGAGTAGCCCTTCCTTCCCACTAAACTTGTAGGGGTTAGATTCTGTTTTGAAAAGAGATAATGCCAGTGACATATCTAAATAATCATTATCTTGTCTTTGTATTTCAGCACAAACCCACATTGATCCAAAGCAGCACAGCGCTGATAAAGATGAGCTTTATCAGAAAAGCGTCCCAAAGAAGGAGCACAGTGTGAAAGAAATCCTGAAAATGGAATCCAATCCTCCTAAAGGAAAAGACTTCTTTCAGACCAACATTTCACCAGTTACTCCAGAAAAAGACTTGGATGATTTACGTAAGAACTATAGCCCGGAGAGGTGTTTCTTCCCTCGAGTTGTCTACCCGATCCGACCTCACATTCCAGAAGACTATTTGAAAGCTTCCTTAGCATATGGCATGGACAGACCCAGCTACATTACTCACTCGCCCATCCAGGCATCTACTACACCAAGTCCTTCTGGGAGGAGCAGCCCAGACCAAAGTTTAAAAAGTTCAAGCCCTCACAGTAGTCCAGGGGTCACAGTTTCACCTCTGGCACCTACTTCCCAAGAGCACAGAGAGCCATACTCTTACTTGAATGGATCGTATGGCTCAGAAGGATTGGGGTCTTATCCTGGATATGCACCCCCTGGCCACCTCTCACCTGCCTTTCTGCCGTCCTATAACCCCCATTACCCCAAATTTCTGTTACCTCCATTCAACATGAGCTGTAATAACCTGAGCGCTTTGAACAATATCAATGGCATCAACAATTTCAATCTCTTCCCGAGGATGTACCCTCTTTATGGCAATCTGCTCAGTGGAGGTAGCCTTTCCCACCACATGCTCAACCCCAGCACGCTCCCCAGCTCATTGCCCAGTGAAGGAGGCCGTCGACTGCTGCAGCCTGACCATCCGAGAGACTTCCTCATACCAGCACCCAACAGTGCCTTCTCGATCACGGGCGCCGCTGCCAGCATGAAGGACAAGCCATGCAGCCCTACCAGTGGGTCCCCCACCGCTGGTACAGCAGCCAGTTCGGAACACATAATGCAACCTAAACCTACCTCAGTGGTGTTGGCTGCCACCGGCGGTGAAGAAGCCATGAATCTCATTAAAAGTAAGAGGAATGTGACCGGTTACAAAACCCTCCCATACCCACTGAAAAAGCAGAATGGGAAGATCAAGTACGAATGCAATGTTTGCTCCAAGACCTTTGGCCAGCTCTCCAATCTGAAGGTAGGCAGTGGAGAATAATACAGGAGTCTCCTTTGAAGGCTCGGATTTCTCCCTGTAGGTTTTTGAGGAAAAACAGGGTCAGGCCTCCCTTGCTTATTAGGCTATTTATGTGTCTGGGCTTAATGCAGCATCCCCCAGCAAGAAAGTGTGGTTGTGTGTTTTAATACTGACACCACCTAATTAACTAGATAACATTGTATTTTGGCAATGGGACTCTTCCGCTGACTTTGGGAAACATCTGAAAGCACTTTTGTTGTAGTACTGGAAACTGCAAATTGTTAATTGCTTTGTCTCTCCCTAGGTGCACCTCCGAGTACACAGCGGAGAGAGACCATTTAAATGCCAGACTTGCAATAAGGGCTTCACGCAGCTGGCTCACCTCCAGAAGCACTATCTGGTACACACGGGAGAAAAGCCCCACGAGTGTCAGGTACGTAACACAGAGAGAGAGAGATGATTCCTTCTGAGGCCGAAGGGACAGCAGGGCTTTGCACACTCCGTGCACTGTGCAGGGAGGGCTGAGGGACAATCCCTTGAAAGCTCAGGGCCGGAATCTGCACCACAGCCAGGCCCAGCCCTGGTGCAGCAGCGCCTGTGAGACAGCACGATTGCCTGCAGCCTGCTAGAGCAACATCTGCCTGATACAGTTTTGCCATCAGCCACACTCAAAATGACATTCAGCAATATTTAAATAAAAAAGGTGGGGATTTTTTTTCCCTTTGTGAGAAAGTGTGAAGATATAGAAAGCTGCTGCTTCATCCTGCCGTCTCCTCCTAGGTGTCTGTGATTTAAACCATAAAATCGCCTCCCACTCATTCGCTGTTTCTCTGCCACCCCCCACATTAGGTTTGTCACAAGCGGTTCAGCAGCACCAGCAATCTCAAAACCCACCTGCGGCTCCACTCTGGAGAGAAGCCTTACCAGTGCAAGCTCTGCCCAGCCAAATTCACCCAGTTTGTGCACCTGAAGCTGCACAAGCGTCTCCACACCCGGGAACGCCCCCATAAATGCATCCACTGCCACAAGAGCTACATTCACCTCTGCAGCCTCCAGGTCCACCTGAAGGGCAACTGCCCCGTCGCTCCGGCATCCGGCCTCTCCATGGAGGACCTGAACCGGATCAATGAGGAGATCGAGAAGTTCGACATCAGTGACAACGCTGACAAGCTGGAAGAAGTGGAGGACAATATCGACTTGACATCGATTGTGGAGAAGGATATACTGACCATGCTCAGGAGGGAAATGGAAGGAGCTAACCTGAAAGTCTCTCTACAGAGGAACCTGGGAAATGGGCTTATCTCCTCAGGATGCAACCTTTACGAGTCGTCAGATATGTCAGTTATGAAGTTGCCTCACGGTCACCCACTACCTCTGTTACCTGTAAAGGTCAAGCAAGAAACAATTGAACCAATGGACCCTTAAGACTTTTTGGCAAAGTGATTTTTTTTTTATTTATGACTTGGCAAGTCAGGGTGCCTGTAGCAGTTGCTTGTACATAGTTTCAATGCTGCAAAGCAATCTTGGCTTACAGTAGTTTCCCTACGCTCTCCAGCTGAAAGAAGGAACTCCAAAGTTACTGTTTTCTCAGGGCATAAAAAGGGGCAAAGGACTGTGCATTGCCTCGCCAGTTACTAAGAGACAATCATCTATCCATAATTATTTTTTCAATGATAGTACTTCATAATTTATTATGCAATTAATCATTCTAAAAGCAATAATTAGGAAAATGTTTACAATGACTGGAAAAATTCATTGTAATTTTTACTTTAAATGTTTTTATTTTTTGTTTTATGGCCATTCTTTGTAGATATTTTTTTCTGCACATCTGTTTTAAGAACCTAAGATTAGGGTTTCAGTAAATGTGTTTTATGTACCAATGTCTTTTAAACAAATGTGGTTTTTCATATTGCCAAAGTTGGACATGTGACATACAGAATCCTAGATCTGTTGGTTTGAAAAAAAATGCTGTGTACTTTCATGAGCAAATCACCCCACTGGGAATTGAAAAGGAAAAATAAAGCAAACCAACAACCCAGAGTAGCAGCAAGCAGGGAGAAAACTTTTTCTCCTGCCTCTCTGAGGACAGGAGAAAGATTCTTCTACCTGCAGCTCTCCCTGGAACAGATGTGGTACAGCAAACACCGACTTGCCATGGACAATACCACAGGTTTTTAGAACACAGCTCCAGCCCCATACATTGTCATGTAACTTTAAGACCAAAGGAATACATGAGCTCAAAGTGACTTTTCCAAAATAAAATCTCACTTACATTCTTTTGTTTCCAAAAGCAGTTTAAAAGCAAAGACATAAATATTATTCTGCCTAAAAGAGGGGTTTGGGCAGATTTCTTTCTTCTGATTTTTTGTTTTATTTTGGGGGTTTTTTTTGGCCAGAGCCTTCCAGGGATTAAAAAAAAAAAGAAGAAAAAGATGGTCAGATTCCCTGAGAAAGAAGGGGTTCAGTTTTACTTGTATTTTTCTCACCCACTTTGCCTGGGTAGAAGTGGGGAACAAAGTCCTTTCCTGGCACATAAATTTTTTTTCTTCCTTCGTATACAACTCAGATTTTTCTCAGTATTTGTGTTTGTACATTTTGTGGTTAATTTAATTAAAGAAGAAAAGGGCATTGCAAAGTTGTTGAACAACAATTACCTCAGTGCTTGTGTCCAGTGGTGCAGACAATGCTGTTTTACCTAAATGCTTTGCTACTTTAGAGAAGAAACCAAAATGTGCACAGGGAAAGATAGAATGCACATCCTTTTATCTTTTTGTTTTGCTAAGCCCAAAGATGATATGGTGACGTTTGAGGTGTAGCAAAAAATACATGTATATTTATAGATATATTTATACCACTATACGATATATGTATATGTATATATATTTATACCACTTAAGTTGTGAGCCAAACCATGTAATAAAACCTATTTTTCATCTAAGTGTGAAAATCAAATGTTATCCCAGTTTTGCAGATAACCAATGACCTCAAAACCATAAGGTTGTACCAAGGCATTTATCACTTGCAAATGCACACGCACAGCTGAAGGTGAAGCCAGAACGTGCAAACACGTGAATGACATCATCATGCATCCACGTGTGGCATCTCCATGAATTTGGTGGGAATTACCCTGTCTGCAGGCCAGGGCTCCTTCAGTCCCCTGCTCTCCTGCAGTCTGTACTTGGGGGGGAGGCTGGTGGTCAGTCAACAGAGAGCCAGAAAACGTAAAAGAAGGAACTTGAAAAGAAGCCAAATATGACCCGTGCGTGATGTGGTCACAGATTACAGTAAGGGCAGGATGAAAGTCAGGTGGGACAAGGTACTTGTCCCCTTGTGCCCTGCCACTAACGAGTTGCACAGTCAACTCACACGAACATAAGTAGCATTATTACACACTTCCCATCCACGTGTCCCTTTTTGTCTGGTTATGTTCTTAAAAAAAAAAAATTAAAAGTCCACCTCAACAATTCAGGATTTGGTGATCTTTTTTTTTTCAGCAAACTTCATTTTAATGCCTTCTGTTAAAAAAAAAAATCCTGATATACAAGTCTCAACACAGCTTTTGAAGGACTCCAGTTCATTACATTTCCACTCCTGCAAATTGTGAGGCTGACATCTTTTAAATGTAGCAATAGTTCATAAATATAGTACTTAATTGTAGGATAAACCAAAGTATCACTACTCTGTCACTGGACACACACTTTTCCTATTATTGCCTGTAGTGCTTTCTTGTATTTGATACAAAAATTTACAAGAATTTATATGCATCAGCTTTAAGAATTGTTACTTCTCTTTACTGTTTCCCCCTCCCCTTAGACGTTTTACATGTGAATGTAGCAACAATCAACAGTGTTTTTGGGGGTTTTTTTGTCTCTCTTAAGAAAGACTCTGACCAAAGTTAACAGGCTTTTTACTTTGCTAGAACAACAAACTATCATATGTTTACGTATTGGTTTACATCATTATTTATGTGCAAATTGTCAAATGTAAATTAAATATAAGTGTTCATTGCTTTATTGATGCTTCCCTTGTCTTCAATCTCTGGGTGTGCAGCCTGGTTGTGGCCCCAGTGCTGGTACACCTGGGGCAATGGTGTCTTCAGCAATGCTGATTCCTTTGTGGGTTCTGATTTTCCCTTATTGAAAACTGCAAACAGCAAGGCCAGAGCTGAATTCCCTGTCTTCGTTTTGTATATATTTCCTCAGTTTTAGCCAGTACCTTTAAAAACAAAAAAAAAAAAAAAAAAAAAAAGAAGCCAAGAATTGTCAGTGTTTCAGTGGAAATACACTTGAATGCTATCTGCCTCAGAGATATGTGACCAGGGTTCTCATTTACATTTTTCCAAATGATTGTCATTTCTGGCCTGAAACCCTAACCACCAGGACCACAATGACACACTCAAAATGTCAGTGTGAGACCACTTAGTCCTGTCTCAGCATGGTGGGAACTGCGTTCAAAACAAACGTGGATCTGTTGTAAGTGCTCACAAAGGAGATGTGAACGCTGCACTAAATTCAGGGGAAGGTCAAGTGTCTGCCCCTCCCTCCCCACCTCAGCCCAAGAGGAACAGCAGGCCAGGATGTCCCAGAAAGCTAATTCAACATTTGCTACTTCCATCATTTACCGTGAGATCTAAACCAGAGAGGCCATGTGCTGCCCTGCCCTACCTGAATGTTAAAGAAATAACGTTCCTGCGCATATTGAGACACTCAGCGCCGTATGATGTTTTAAAAGTATTTCACTGTCCTCTTTAAAAAATTCATTTAAACATCTGTCTCAAGAATTTGAAATACTGCCAACACCAAACTGTGGAGTTAAGAAAACCAGAGCACTGTTGTCATAAACGTGCCAAATGCAGCATGTTATATTCCTATATTCGACAGAGCTATTGCTGTAATAATTTTTTTAAAAAAACATAGGATAACCATTACCGCCATAAATCATACTTCATTACTTGGCAAAGCGTTACGTTGTGCTGGAGAGTTATGTCCTGGGGACACTTGTAAGCTTTAGAAGATGTTTAATAAAACACATTACATAAAAAGACAATGCACGTTATAGATCACAGCCTCGCGAGGCCGAGCGCGGCAGCTGCTGCCTCAGTTCCTGGCAGCCCCCAGGCCGCTGCATGTGCTCCGAGCAGGAATACAGTGGGGTTCAGCCACGGCAACACCACCACCACCAGGTCAGATAACCACAATAGCGTTAGCAAGGAGCAGGGAGGGGAAGCTCAGTAGTTTGGGAGCTGCCACAAAACTCAGCCCTGCATGCCCCAGCACAGAGCCGCTGGCTGCCCATTCTGCTGTCCTCAGTGTGAAAATGTTGGGGACCGCACATGTTGGGCAATGTGGCCTTGCCAGCTGAGCTGCTCTGCCACAGGACATGGCGAATCACAGCTGAGATAAACTCAAGCACAGACACAGGGATGATCTTGCCCTTCTGGCGGGTTTGTGAAGCCCAGTGCTTCTCAGCTGGGTACCGGGGAGACACCGCTAATTCCCAGTGTGGGCAATTATGGCCTTGAGGTCGAAAATGAAAAATGTGACTCATTGAGGGGGTATGAGCCCTTTGGGTTCAAATCGGTGTCTGGCAGTGCATGGCCACGTCTCAACACGTGCTGGGACCGCGTGGGATGCGGCCCAAAACCTTTGCTGTCATTCAGAGGTGTTACATTAGAGTGAGGGAAATAGTTGTGGCTGTAATTAAAGGCAGCCAGGAAACACTTGGCTAATTACTGCATGAGCCGGAGCTGAGTGGATGCGGTGCGGCTGAGGAATGTGCCCGTCATGAGGCAGGTATCTGCAAAACACAGGCTGTCATGATGGCTAAAGAAAATCTCACTGACAGCATCAAAGCAGCCGCCCTGGCACTGAGAGGGAGGTTTCCCTCCTCTCCACAGGGTTGGGGTAGGCTGGCAGGGAAAAAGCAGCTGCCTCACCTGGGATGTGGGGGGCAGAGGTTGACATTTTGGCAACTTCAGCACAGTCTCGCCTGAACACCAGAAAAACAAGAGCTCTTGTCAAGGATGTGGCACTTCCCAAAATCACAAGAGTTTAATTTTTCATGAGATGCTGAAACAGACCCATCCTGCAACCAACATGGCTGCTGCCCTTTCCATTCTCACATGAAGCACATGGAAGAGCTGGCAAACAGCACATTTGCACAACTCTGTACCAACTGCCATCAATGATAGTTTCCAACATGTTGCATGACTCTGCTTTCACTCATTTTTGAGAGACTAGAGAACATTTCCAGCAATTCACTGTGGCAGCCAAATGGGAGAGGGGCCACTAAGCCTCACTGAGACCCTGCTGCCCAAGTGCTGACTTCTAATGCAAAACTGTATTATTGTCCCATGATAGAGGGGTCAGGTGTCTGCTTGGAGATGTGTGCAAGCAGACATTGCCTTCTTCTTCAAAGCCAAAGTATCCTTAGTTCCACCATAAGAGCTTGCAGCTTGGCACTAGTTGAATAGTGCTCTGCACAGGAATGATGCTTTCCCCTCCAGCTCTCTACAGCTCTCTGTGCCAGCCAAAGCCTGGAGCCTGAACATCCATCTGCTGGCACTTCAGAGGCACCTGTCAGCCAGCACATCTAGCCACAAACTACTTTCTGGAGCTGGAGGTTACACAAGACTGGTTGCCACTATAGGTAAACAAGGGAGCAGAAGCCCAGTAGTGGGGCAAGGATCTGCAGTGACTGGGTGGGTGGCACACACCCCCAAGAACTGACTCTCCCTGGCATGAATCCTTGCATGGCACAGGGCATGTATGAATTTCTGCTTGGGGTAGAAACATGTGCCAAAAGCATGGGGACAGGCAGCACTGGTGTGTGCTCTGGGCAGAGATCTCTGAAAAGAGATGCCTGACCCTTCAGGAAAAGGAGATGGACACTCAGAGCTCTCCGTTCCCTGTGAGCTGTCAGCCAGGCACCTTGGTGACATTTGGATGCAGTGGCCCTTCCTTCCTCCTCCCGGCTGCACGCAGAGAGATGGTTGGGATGCCAGACCACTTAGGTAGGTGTGACCAAATAGCCCTATTGAAGGGAGCAAAACCAGTATGACTTCCTTATTGTGCAATGATTAATAAAGGCTTTCAGCTCTTTTTCTCCATTAATTGTGAATAAGCAAGTCCTTGATCATTTCCTTATCCAAGGACCGAGTGAGATTCCTTACAACATTCCTGCCCCAAAGTGGCCACACTGCACTGGGAAGAGAAGCAATTCCTGCAATATTGAAACCACACACAGCAAAATCAGAGGCTGAAAACCTCTTTCCCAGTTCACTTGTGCTGAGGACAGCTGTCAAAATGTGATACCAGTCTTGGGGTTAGGGAAACCCAACACTCCTGCCTTTACCAGTAAAGTTTTACACACTAAATCCTAACTTAAATGAGCAAAGCAGTGGTCAGTTTTTGGGCAGGAAGAGCAGTGTGGCAGGCAGCAATTTGTATGCGATTTCTTGGATATTACAGTTCCCAGTCTCCCTACAGCTTTCCTATGGCAAAATTTTCTGCATGAGAATTGTCCCTCTGTTAACCCCAGGAAACATTTTTTTCCCCCACCTTCACCTTCTTACTCTACCTTGTGTATTCAGGTGACCTTTTGTTTTTAAGGGACAGATTCTGTGCATCTTTACAGACCAGATCTGCTCTGCTTGTCAGCCTCAATGCCCCTTGCAGAAATGCTTTACTAAGAGGGAGAAGTTTGATTTCTTCCGGCCACACTGGAGCCATGTCCCTAGGTGGGGACCCAGTTAACCAGGCTGGGTGGTGTCTCAGAGAGGTCTCACTTTACTCTCAACCACTGATGAAAAAACAGAAGTTAAAAATGTTGTAGAAACTGCAACCAGGTGCTAAAGAGGGCAAGAATACATGAAAAGTGAAAATTTGCCTTTTTAATAAGCCGTTACAAGTAAGTTGGGTGTTTAGGAGGGAACACGCGCTGGTGCTTGTAGTCATTCAGTGAAGATTTGGTGTTGTGTGCATGTTTTTAATGAGACCAGAGGGCACAGAACAGGGTTCCTTTTCTAACCTAAATTGCAGCAATTTGTGCATGTCTGTAGCTGTGGGTGTTATGTGCTTTCTACTCTGAGTGGTAAGTTTCAGTTTGATTCTGCTCTCGAGAGCTGCGGGGACAGTTTGCACTCGCCTTATCAACGCAGAATCCAAATTGCTTCACAGTGCACCCAGCCCCCTGACATTGCAAACTGAGAAAATACACTTTAAGCACAGAGAAACTAGAGAGGTGACAACCAGTGGGCTTTTTCTCAGCAGAGCATCCCAATCTGCCAAAACCTCACAACCCAATCAGTGGGGCAATAAGCCACCTCAAGAGTCGCAACCTCGGTGCCACCCTGAGAGGCCCTAGCCAGGACGCCAGATAGCAGAGCCAGGATCCCAGGGCTGGGGCTCTTTTCCTACATCCCCTTTCCCCTAAAATCCTGCTTCAGCCCTGTTCCCTTGCACTGATGTCCCAGAACTGGGGGCCCAGTCAGCCAGCTACAAACTGGGCAGCTGCAGGAGGTGCTTGCCCATCCCCATTCTTCCCTGGGCTGACCCTGAGCAAGACTGACCACAAGCCCCTGATCAAAATCGTGTCCATAATTAGAGATGGCAGCAAGGGAAGGGCAGAGCAGGTAGGTCCATGGCCCTTGGGAAGCAGGTCTAGTTTGGCTCCAAAAGCTTGTGGTCTCAACAGTAGCCCCTGTGCCCACCTGAGCAGTCGATTTCCAAATGAGCATTGCTATCTTTACATGTGTTTGCTATAAACATCCAGCTTTCAGACTACACACCAATGTCCATACTGGCTGTCCCACTGTCACGTGGGCTGTAACTGAGAAGAGCCATTCAGGAGGAGCTCAGCATAGCTCCCAGGGGATACCCCAGTTCCTATTGCCCTCCTTGGGAGCCACATGCCACAAATCACCATGTGACTTGTGCATAAAATACCTGAGTATTTCTTGCTTGACCTCAGAAATCAGCACAGGAGATGAGGTGAAACAGTGGCTGCAGGTGCAAGTGGTTCAAGATCTGCTGGGCACAGGCACTATGGCTCATGCCCTTCTGCTGTGTAGGGCAGGATTACCCTTATCCTGATAGTGAGCACCCACCCAACAGAGCAGCGGGCTGAGGAGTGGAGGGGACAAACCTTAATGGAGGCAGAGTGCTCTCCAATTTCCTTCAAAATCTTAGCTACTCATCCAAAATGAGGAGGCTGGAAAACAAGGGCCCTCCCTGACCATTAAACCCATTTCCTGAAGCAGCACACACCCCTGCAAAACAGACTTAAGTGCCTTGTTAGACTTGAACATGCGAAATCTCAGTTCTTTGCCACTGGTCTCTTGCCCATTATCTCCCTCTGCATGCATTAGCCTCAAGGAAATGCCTCAACCCCACATAGGTCTGACTTCAAAAATATATCAAGAGATGGACCCAGACACAGGGTTCAGTTATAGAGTCTCATTTTTAAGTGTGGGAATACCAGTTGATGCCATTCTTACTATATTTTTTAAAAATTAATTTTCAGTCTAATTATTTAGATCAATCAAAACACTAAGGTAGTAATGAGTATCTACATAGAGGAATATATCCAAGATCAAGCTTATCTAACCATGGAGGGTTAAAGACAAACTTTTTATTTTTAATTAAAAAACTTCAGTACTTCAAGGCCAGAGCTGAGCAATAAAGACAAGGTCCCTGGAGCCAAGATAGCTGTGTTCTGGTTTTGGTACCTCCACTAACTAGCTGTGAGGTCTGCAACAAGTCAGTTGACCTTCCCATACAGCACCCAACTCATTTGTAGAATAGGTACAAGACTTGTTCAGGCTGTGGTATAGGACTAATATTTGTACCTTGTTTTGAGATCCTCTGATCTGTAACTGCATGTAGTTTGTTGTTCATAGAGAGAACAAGTTGCTTACAGTACTATCTGCAATATCATAATATTTAGAAATCCTCACTTATGGGCTATGACTACCCTGAACTCAACACAAACTCTCTCTTGCCCGAAGGACCTTACAAACGAAGCACTATTAAAAACCCAAAAACCACAGTGGCTAGGTGCACAGCTTAAATTTCCATTTTCTCTCAGCATTTTCCCACGAGGGGATTGCATGTGAGAGCACACAACAGAAAGTCAGATCACACCCGGATCGGTTGCGCTGGCATGCCATTTGGCAATACAAGAATGACATAAATTAAAGTGAAACCTCTTCACCTCAGCCTAAGTGAAAATGTGAAGAGCAAGGGGGTTGAGGAGGAAGGGGGTATATTGATCCATATCTACTCAACAGTCAGACCAGTGGTGTGGTGGCAACAAAAGACATGCCTTTGCTTTTTCAGTAACTAATAATCTATAGAGAACCATTTCCTTTTCTGCTGTTGAGATAACACATTCTCCACCTCAGCTTCATGCAAATAATTCATGCCTCTGCTTACCTAATTTACCTCTCTGGTGCAGACAGAAGGGCAGAAACCTCCCACCAGCACTGACTGACATGACGCACTGAAAAAAGAGCCATCTCACCCAGAACTTTCTGAAATGTTTAAATCATTAGAGGACAACTGCACCAAATGCTCTGCAGGAGAGACATGGCTCCACAAGATTAAATGGGTTAATTTTGCCAGTCTTCAGTCCTGCCTCTGACCCACATGTGGTTTGCAGGCTGGAACTGACATTATCCAAAGAAAAGCATTTGGTATCTCTGCACACAGACCACAGCTGGTCAACAACTCATCCCAGATTTAAACACAATGTATTAACTCTCATCTGTTGCCAGAAATTAGTATTACATGCTATTAACAGCCTGGGCCCCCAGAAGTGTGCTGAATTGAGTGGGCCTTCGCATCACTTGGAAACAAACAGGTACCAGGTTGGACATGTGTCTGCATCTAATGGAAACCTTGTTCTAATCAAAATGCTGACACCACTTTCACTCACTCACACTCACCTCTCTCTCTGCAGTACTGCAATGCAAGCATGGTTCAAATGTCAAGCACAAAAAAAGTTATGAAGAGACAGAATTAATTAAGCTTGTCCACACATAGCTTTAGGAGCAGCCCTTGCTTGCAGGATCACACACTGGTTTTCCCACAGGACTTGCATCTTGCTCAGTGCACAAGGCAGGGAATGCTCATCCTGCATGGGACAGGGGAGGGATGCCATCCTTCTCATCCCGTCTTCCATTCTGTCTACATGGCTCTGGCCTTTGTGCTCCTGGCCCACTTTCCAGTTGGGGTCATTTGCTCCTGAGTGCTTTCAGTGGACCCATTGGAAAGATGGCTGAAGGCTTTGCCTGTGTCAGTCAGTGTCCATTTGGGAGAGGGAGGTGGTGTCCCTAGGCAGGACTGAAGAAGAAACAAAGTACAGGAGTTTAAAGTCAAAAACTCCCTTTGGGTGCCCAGAATTTCAGGGCAGTCCCACATGTTATTTGACTTTAGCTTATCTTAACCTCAGGGGTCAACTGAGAATCCTGAACATCTTCAAACCCATCACAAACCAGGGATAACTGTACTACATGGCCTGTGAAAACCCAGGTAGTGATTTGCTCCATGCAATGCACAACTCTGTGGGTAACACCCAGTGGAAAACATTACCCCTAGGCAGCACTCCAGTAATGGCCATGGCAGCCCCTCCATCTATCCCTCCTCTTTCAAGAGACCACCTCCAAGGTGTAGGTTTTATTAGAGCCTCCTTTGGTTCCATATTCCAGAGGCCAAGGGCAAAGGCAGCCCACATCTTGTAAAGACCACGTGTCCATGAAGGACCGACTGAACCTTATTTCCAGCTTGTCTCATCCTCTGAGTGCCTGAGATTGCTGCCTCAGTGCTGTTCTCGTCAGCTGCAAACTCTGAGGCTCTGGAAAGCATATGCACTGGTAAGATTTGTCCATGGTATGACTGCACAACAAAGCAGGATTGGCACTTTCCAGTTCTGCTAACCATGGCACTGCTGCCAGGAGAAGTTTGTCACCCAGGATGCAGACTGGCACAGGAGGGCGGTGAACCTTCCACTTTTCCTCTCCATCTCTGTTACCTTTTTCATTCTTCCCTTCCCTGTGCCCATCCCTGTCCTCTTGCTTTCTAGGTGAGCATCCCTGGGGCTCCTGGATCCCTGCCAGTTCTGCAAATTGGTGGCCACTAGCTTCTTCAGTCTTCCCAGAAGGAGAATTTCTGGTGAAGTGAAGCAGTGGAACACCACTTTTCTTTGGAAAACATGGTGCCTAATAAGTGAGGGGACACACACGCCTAAGGGCAAAGGTGAAATAAAATACTAAGAGAGAGAAAAAGGAAAAAAAAAGGAAGAACATTTTTCAGTCTGTAGATGCAAAATGAAACTATTTTGATAGATTCAGCTCTCCCACATTGAAAGGTCCAGAGTTTCTCATCTCCGACTTTACTCTGAGGCATGAAATTTCACCTGTGACATGACAAACTGTAACATCCATTATGCTTTCTGGCTCCTTGGAAGCCTGTTGCCACCATGCCAAAGCTCCCCTTCAGTATTTTGTTGGGTTGATATTACTAAATCACTCTTTTTTTCGGGTTTTCCTTGTTTTGTCACATCTTCCTTTGCTAATACTTTTCCCTGCAGCTGAAAATTCAGTGATACAGAGCTGGTGCTCTTGTAAAGACACGGACATCTCCATCCATGATACAGCCTGGATACAGGTAGGCAGGGAAGAAAATAATTTGGTCCATGTTAGCAAAGTGTCCCTTTCATTGGCAAGAGATCACCTCCAGCTTTTTTGTGTATGCTGAGAAAATTGCTAAGCTGCTAATGTATGCAAGAGCCATTTGCCTTCAGCCTCTTCACAGAGATTCACCCAGCTCAGCAGAGGGCAGATCTGCCCATTTGCAGCCTCACTTCGGATGGTCTTCAACTACAACCCATGTAGTGGACATTTAAATCAAGACCGGCATCTTCAGAAGTATTTTAAATGATGAGAATTTTGTTTCAACCTGATATTACAAAAGCTCAGCCAAGTGCTTGCCTTCCCAGAGTTATCTCAAAGGGATAACAATTCCATATACTTTGAAAAGATTCTTGTGTTGCTCTATTCAGTTTTAGCAAAATAACGATCTAGCCACAGGGGTGAAGGAATTGGTAAATGTTTCAGTTTGGGTTGAACATCTTTCAAAAGGAAATGGCCTATCTCAAGGAAGTTACAGAAAGGTTCTAGGGAGTGGGTGACATTCATTATCTTGTATCACAGAAGGAAACAACCTAGGATTAAAAATCTGTTATCCTGGGATTACCCTCCAAGCATTATGAAAGGTTTCTGTCTCTCTGTTGACAAATCATCTTCTACAATGTTGTCTAAATACATAGTACCTCATCTACTCACTGTCACCATTGTTGTACCCTTTGATTTCAGGGGAGACAAGAAGATAAACCAGAAGAGAGGTAGTTGGTGATTGGCTGTACCACCTGTACAATAGTCATACCTGATGTGTTGTTTGCTAGAATTGATGCTCAGATACTTGGGGTATGTTTCCTTCTTCTCCCTCATGAAAATGTTCCTGTATCATCTTGGTCAGTTTGGCATTGTTGTCCAAACAATGGGGATGATCTGCCCTGCTTCAGGGATAACTAATGTACCTCTAGAATGATTTTTAAAAGCTTGGAATGGGGTAGAACAAAACACAAAATCTAAGTTTTGGAGATTTTTTTTTTTCCTAGTATACACAGAAATTAAATTGTATTTGTCTCCTCCCTCTGCTCTGAGGACAGAGGTAGCATTAGTAATACAGAGCATGTCACTATTCAAGCTCTCTTGCAGATTTTAAAACATAGAGAGCAAATGGCAAATTTACCTTTCATCTCCTTTTGAAACTTAAGTTAGGCCTTACTGGTAACAAGTGAAATTAAACTGGTTATTGCTGTTTAACTTCTCTGTGCTGTTTCCTCACATGAATTAGTCATGACCAACTCTACTTGGCAACTGTCCTTACAAAAAACAGAACAGAGAGAAGGGTTAAGCACTCCCATACAATTTACCCAATAAATTTGTCATACCCCTCATATAGAGTCGTCCCTCCAGTTCTGCCTGTTCCCTAACATATCTGGCAGTTTGAACAATGTTGGCAATATTTGAGCAATTAGGCATTCCAAGTGGAAAGGTTAATACACCTTACCCTCAAATGCAGGGTGTGTTTTGTCTTGTGCCTTTAACCATCCTTGATGAGAACAGATTGCACAACAGCTGTGAAGTAGGAAGGTCTTTCAATTTCAGTATGGCCTAGCTTGTTTTGGTTTAGCAAAAGGCCAACAGTCCAATGCAAGGATGAGATAATCACACCTTGACTTGAGTGTTATCAAGGCAGATCAGAAGGGGGGAATTTCACTGTGGTTATCACCTTCTGAGTGTTAAATGCTTTGGTCATCCTGGCATGGTTGCAAAACCAGGTAAAAGATGACCCATAAAAGAAAACTCTCTGATGGAGTTTGGAATAGGACTGTCAAGGAGGTGGGAGACTTGTGGTGTATTTCCTACTCTTTTGGTTGAGCAGCATTAGGACCTCCGTTTCTTTTTTGGTAAGTTCTCGGAAACAGCGGTCTGCTTGTGGTCCAAGCAGCAAGTTCTGGGCAAGAGTGAGCAGAGCTGGAGAGATCCTGCAGGCTTGCACCAGCTGGGACCTGCAAAGATCACAGACAACCAGGATAAAAGCACCTCCCAAGCCAGCCAGCCAGCTCAGCAGCTGCCATCCTCAGCCCAAGCCACTGCTGAAGCTGGACAGCAACTGGTAATTGCAAACAACAGCGCTGCAGAGAAGCACCCCAGGTCAGCAGCAGGGCAGCAGCTGCTGGACTGGCTGCCACAGCCCTCCCCTGCCAGCAGCAGGGCACACCCAGCCTGCCTGCCCTGCCCAGCAGGGATGCTTGCCTGTGTAGTCAGGACCTAACTTGACAAAGAAAAAAACAAATCTAAGCAGCATGGAGAGATGTTTTGCAGGTCACAGTGATGCTGCCTATCCGCCCCGAGCCTTCACAGGATGTCTGGAGCACTGGTGGACAAAGGAGGGCAGGTCTGGGATGCCTACTTTACCCCCTCCCACAAAGCCTGAGTAGGTCTGAATGACCCAACCTGAGCTAGGGTGCTCTCACAAAGCCACACATACCTCACCAGGGTCTCTTGTGCAGCAGCCCCCTTCTGGTAAAAACTGCTGAGAATTCGGCACCCGGCCTCTCTACTTGTGGCTGGTGGTATTTCCCTCGCTGGGGTGATGTTGATGTTCGTAATGAAGCTTTGGCTGAGAAAGAGAGACATGTTGTAACCATTAGCAGACTTTACATTTAGAATTTATCTGAGGAAAGGACAAAGGATAATTCAGCTTGATTAGGTTTTTGCACAAGTTTGGGTCTACACTCTCCATTGTAGTATCAGTCCCAGTCTTCACCATTTTCTTCCTCTGACCCAGAAAAACTTGGTCATGAAAATAATGTTAGTTAGAAAATAATGGAACTGATAAGTCATTGCAGGCACATGTGTGTCTCATTATACATCAGTTCGGTTTCACTATATATTTTACACAATGTAACATAAATTTCACTATGCACCACAAGTATTTCAATATGTGATAGTCAGAAAGTGGCAGTTTACACTAAAAGTTTCAGTATGTGGTAGGATATTTCAAATACTATAAATTCTCCTTTTAAATTAAATGCATTGTGTAGATTAGTAAGAAATGCAGTCGTTTTAGTTTACTCAATGTGGTTTTCTTTCAGAACAGTATTTTAGTACTGTACCGTTCAATTGCCATGTTTATTTTATTAATACATATTAATGGATAATTAAGTGAAAATTCATTAAATATACACCACACAGGACTCAGGCAGGAGTTCTGTTTCTTAGATCTTTTATCTCAGCTCAATTTATACCATATTAACAAACACACTGTATTTACAGAGACTATATAAATGAAAAGAATAAACTTCCTGTTATGAGCCTGTTTTTTTTCTATGAATTTTCTTTGAGCAAGTAAAATTTGAGGGATCTGAAAGCCCCTGTGAGGGTGAATTTTTAAAGCAATGGGCAGGCATATCCAGGTTTTCCACTCATTTGCCATTTATTGATAATCACCATTTCGGTCACTACCAGCAGCAAAGGAGTCTGCACTGCCAGCTTTGATCAGTTGACCATACAAGTATCATGTCAATCAGTCCTTCTCCTAGCAAACTCCATCCCAATATGTGGAAAAGTTACTAAAAAGGGGTGTGCTACATGTCCCTGCTACAGCAAAAACCTCTGTCACAGTTACCACATCATCACTTTTTCACACGTAGGTACTTCAGTGCAGGAGAGTACAGATTCCATCTCTGAGAGATACCTGCCATGAACCAAAAGCATAACAAAAATAATCACATAGGTTAGTAAAGCCAAGGCACATCTGGCAGCAAGGACCATCTCCTGCAACCTCAGTCAAAGCTATAGTAATGCCTCCAGACTGGTGCAGCAAAGCAGTTTCCCCACATCCTGCACCCTACCATCAGAACTGCAGACAGGAAAAAAATTAGGCTAATTTTTGGTTATGAATTCTCCTTCATCCTCATCTCCTATAAACAGAAGTCACACCAAGAACAGCCTCATGCAGAATTCTATTTTATTGAAAAAACAGCCTCAGCAGAGATCATGGGGCAATGCTGAACTCCAGCCCAAGAGAGAAACATCAGTCAGTTAGCTCTGCTCTGCCTTCTGCCCCTTGAGATACAATCACATGGATAATTTCTAGAACTTTTCTCCCAGTCAGGCCAAAATGTTAATGATCTGTACTGAAGTTCAGTTTTCAGCAGAACCAAAGGCCTCATCTGCCCCATCACACACTCGGAAGACCCTGCACCGACAGGACTTTGGGCAAGCTACTTAGAGAGTTACAAGGGCCTGGATTAATTAAAAACTGGGTCCTTCATCGTAACTCCTTGCCCCATGGCAGACCCAGCAGACCTCACTGGCTCCCTGCCAAATAGTTCAAGCACCTCTTAACCAAGGAAAAGGTAAAGAGCTTGGGTTGCAGCGTGCTGGATTTCAGCCCGGCAGCTTCAAATCTCCTAACCCCAGAGCAGCTTATCTATGTTTGGAGGTCAAAGACCTCAACAAAGCCCTGTTAACAGGTGTGTGCTGGCACAAGCTCAAAAGTTTATCTCTCCAGATTGCAGCAGTTCCCAGGTTTCTTACAAGTTTGGCAAAAAGGGCTACCAAAGTGGCCCACAACACACTTGGGGCTGGCTGAGTCTGCTTCTGCTAATTCATTTGGCAAAACATGTCACCATGAGTGCTTCCTTGGCTCACAGGAGCTGGAACTGAATGCATCCAGTGCAAGTGTAAAGCTTGGCTACTCTACTCTTCCAAAATTTAAAACCAAGACTCACAGTTCTTCTTGTCTGTAGCCTCTGACTACCATAAGAAACAAACTGTGCCCCAGACACAAAACTCAAAGCCCATGAGCTGTGTCAAATGCTTCCCAGGGACCAGGCTGAAGGAAATGCAAATGTTTCTGTCACATGTGAAGCATGTGGACAGTTCAGGTTTGCTGTGATCACTGCTTTCATCCCAGACAGGGGCTGGGTGCAATGGGAGCTGCCTTCCTGTGCCAAACCTGAAGACCTGAACCATGAGTTTCCTCATCTGTCCCCTCCATGGCTGCTGGGGAGAAGCCCTGCTGTCTGACTGAGGGTCCCTGTTTTGGACTGGCTAAAACCTGGGCTCATATTTCCCTTCAATAAGATGTTTGGGATGAAATAAAGTTAATGTTTTTGAGTGTATGTCTATTTTGCAGCACAACCAAGCCTGAGCTGACCCTGTTCCTGTTTAAAAAAAGGAGATGCAACAACAGTGCAAGCTTTCCCATATTCACTTGCTCCCATGTTAGATCTGGGCTAAGATATACATAAAGCAATGTATTTATGCCCTAGATTCCACTGCTGATACTGCCAGCAAAAGCTAAATTACAGTGATTTTCCTGTAGTCAGGCTGCTAGTCCAACAAGTTTTGGAAGGAAGAAAATGTATTACACACATCCTCCAAGTTCCCTCCTAAGCACTGTCAGGCTATAATTTTAGCTTACTCTTATTACTTATCATATATAATTGGTGTTGAGACATCCTTTAACCATCATGAAAGTTACATTATCAAAGCTGTTGCATTACTTTCACTAATTCATCTTGCCCAAAGTTTTTAGTATTTCTCAACTGACAAGGCAGAACAGCAACAGAAGGCAACAAACCATATACCAACTCATTGATCAAATCCAAACCTTCTCATCTTACCCCATTAAGTTTCACTTGTAGGCTAAACCACACGACTTCAGGAAAAGTCATGGCCATAAAGGATCCTCTGTGGTGATTTCAGAAGCAGCTGGCATAGACCTGAAGACTGCAGTTTCATGTGTACCAATAACATTTAATAAGGATTTTTCCACCTTCACTGGCTGAGGAGTAGGGCCATTCGTAGTGTATAATTAAGCTGGTGAGTTTCCGTTGTTTTGAATATGACCTACCTTTTTTTTCCTCTTTACTCAGCTCTGACTGAAGGTAGTATCTGTTTATCAAAATCCTTCTGTTTTGAATCAATTCATCTCCACCTATGCAAATCTGAGAGCAGAGATGCTCACAACAAACATGTCATATTCCTGGTAGCTGAAATATCCTTGTGGAATATCTCTCCTGCATTCATGTTTCATGGACATTTCTCTCTTTGAAGTCAACTTCTACAGGTTTTCACACACAAAATTTTCATCAGTCTCATTTCCTCCAGCTGTAGCAGCAAAACATCATCCGCATACAACCTTGCAAAGTGACACCTTGATAAAAAAATGTTGTCTTGGCATGATGTGAAAATTTTTCACATCAGCAGCTTCCTGCACTCTTTTCTGTTGATCCTCATCAAATCAACATTTCTTTGTTTTAAAAATAGGACAAATATTTGTACTTCAAGAACAGACTGCAACAAATAGCATTCTGCTAATCTTATGTGAGACAAAAGACCAGTTTGACCAAACCTTCTCATTCATTTCTGCACGTCCTTGCCTCTCCCTGGTGTTCTCTTCATGACAGAGGACGCAGCTTTGTGTCACTTGTAAGATTGTTTGAGAGTTTTGATGGGAAAAAGGCTTTCCCTCAATGTTCATACTATAGCCTTAATGCCATGAGACATCAAAAAACTGCAAAAGTCAGCATTTGTTCAATTTCTGTGTGGACAGGGGGCATTTCCCTGTTTTGGAATTGGGGTTTGCAATATTGTTGGCAAGGATGGCAAATCTCCCAACTTCTATTTGCAAAACGCTCCACAGATACAGATGAAAGCCATGAAAGAGGCTTGGTGGGTACTTTTGTATCTTAAACGAATTGGCCAAGCATAAAGAAACAGCTTGTCCATATAAAGGGTGCTCTGAGGACTGCTCTGTGGCAGCACAATGCATTTTATCTTCAGGACAACTGCAAAAGATTACCAAATTGCTTGTTTAATGCTGGCTTTCTATACATGGAAACCTGCTGGCTCCCATGTCCTGTAAACATAGGATAACACTGAGGATAACACAAATTTAATTCTACCACAGTAACAGGAAACAGCAGTCAAAACCAGGACAGCACAGAGTGGTGTACTGGAATCAGCAGTTGTCCTCATACCTGACATATCAAATCATGCTTTATTTTTTAATTTTAAAAGTTTAACATCCCATTATTTTCACAGGGCTGGCAGATCCAAAGAGCTGGAGAGGAACAGACCAAATCCAAACAACTTCTTACATGCAGAAGCATCAGAGGATGCTGCAGTCCCAGACTGCGTTTAGGAAACTCAAGACCTGGGGGAAGTTTCTGCTACATGGGATCTGTACCTGAGATTTGGCACTGAGAGCTTTGGAAAGAATATTGCTTAAAAGGCACAAACCAATTGGCATAAAAGAACTTCACAGTCTCAACAAACCCCAAATCATCACAGCCCATGCAAAATCAAGCATTAAAAGCAAGACTAAATTCATTCTCAAAAAGAGCCATCACAGATCAGATTCACACCTTTTCTGGAGGCTGATACTTAGAATTTACATTTATCCCTCAACTGCTTCTGTAGAAATGATGAAAACCACCAAAATGAAACTCAGGAATCAATCCAGATCTTTGCAGCACTCCAACTAGGCATATCCTAAAGCCTGGGTGGTAGGAGAGGGAAGCCACGCTGTCTTTCTTACTCAGTTAGCAATACCCCAGAGCACACTGAAAGTAATTATTTCCATCTGCTACGCACAACCTACAAACCCGAAAATGGTACTGCTACTCGAAATCTAATACACCAGTGAGTAACCAGAAGCAACCTACTGCTTTCATTTGTGATTGGTCACAATGCTGTGGTGATGCCACAAGTGCAGTTCACTGTTAGCCTATGCTTGATAAGGTGAATGTTTAGTGCAAGTCCTCAGGCAGAGCAGTGTATCAAGCAACAGCTGGTAGAGAACAGAAAAATAGAAAATGCCCAACCTACTGCAGAAATCACTTTTTTTCCTTCAGTCTGCCTTTGAGATGTATTAGACTATCAATTTTCCCCCTTCTTTTGAGAAAAAGCTGGTATTGACCCAATATGTATTTGAAGAAAGATAACTGCTTTGAGATTATTAAGTTCCTTGCGCAAACAGCCACTGTTTGTAATAAAAAGTAATTTCAGGATAAATGTGTAAGACTTCAGCAGGTACAAACATAAATTGAAGCAGAGCAGTTGCCATAGTGCAGCCCATAAAATACTCAGGTATTTATATGATCACTATTTTTGAGATTATTGACCACTATCAACCAGAGTAGAGATATCACTCTGCCAATGCAGCAGCACTGCCTTTCATTCCTATACATCTGACTCAAGCTGTTGCATCCATATGTCTGCACCATTGCAACCCCTCCTTTCTAATCAGAGCACTGTGCTGGGTGGGGAGGAGAAGTGAAAGGGAAATGAGCTGTAGGCATCATTTCAGTAGCTATTAATGTCTGAACTATTTGATAAAACAAGGACAAGTTCTATTTCTTTATGAGACTTGTGTAAAACATTCTAGGAAAAGCAAAGCATTATTATCTGAAGGCACAACTTCACCTTTGAACTGTGTAACAATTTTCTTCTTAACCATAAATATAGGACTACATAGGCCCATCTGCCTTCCACAGGTTGGTGAGTGGCCACATGTGTTGTGCCTTGATCAAAACAAGGATAACTAAGATGATTCCCAGTCGTTATATACAACTGAGACCAGACAACCCTTGGCATTAAGACTCAGTCCCATGCACAGAAGACGAGCTAGGATTGAGTTACCTGGCAAAGAGCGAGTTCCTGTTTTAGCAGGACTGGAAGAATTTTAAATAGCGGATGAAAACACACCTTTTTTAAGAGAAGAGTCTTAGGAGCAAGTGTCAAAAGCAAAGTTTTCACATTTGCTAGAAACAATATTTTAACTGGTGAAGAATATGCAGTTCCTAAAGTCATCCTATGATTCCCCATAAATTGCTCAATAACTGAGAGGTGGACTGTCTAGAAGCAAACAGGCTAAGGAGCCACTCTCCCATTGTTAAAATAATTGGCATGTCTCAAGATCCTCTGTTAAGATAACTAACTCTTGTGGTCTGATCTTGCTGAAATATTTTGGATATTGTGTTTCTGCCAGTCCAAGGAATTTTTTTCATTTTTTGGACAAAAGAGGCAAAAGCAATAGATCTGCATGATGAATCCCCAAATAGTCACACCGCTAGTCAGATCAAACAGGATCTCTGTCTCAGACTGCAATATTCATCCCACCCTTTCCTGGGAGCTGTATTTGTCAGACACAGTATTTTTCAGAAGGGAAAGTAGGATCCAGAATCCAGAATCTAATTCTGGATCCGGGATCCAGAATCTAAACCACTAGGAATGCCGTCTCCCACATACTAATAATACATACTAATCTCAGCCTTATCAAAGCAAAGAAGAAAAACTGAGGGTGCTGCACTGTGCTGGTTCAAATTAAACAAGCCAAGCAAAAGATTTTTAAAATTTTATTTATGAGATGTGAAGAAGCTGCCTTCTATTCGCCAAACCATAGTGCTAAATACCTAAGACACTGTGAAAGGGGCGCCTCTATTATTCAAAAAATATTTGTATGCTTTTGGTGGATTAATCGCATTTAACATTTTGGTTAAACACACAAACAAGCACAGCTTTTTCTTGTTGCTTCAAATGAAGCCACAAAGAACAAAAGGCATCCAACTGAACCAATTTAGGTTTATAAACACATTAATTTTAAGAGCACTATGTGTACACTTAAAATGAATTTAAGGCAGTCGACCTTTGCAGTACGATGCCCATTTTCACTGTATCCAAATTTTCATAAATCCAGATGCAAGTTGTCACAGACGCTTCTTTGGAGAGCTTGCAAAGTTAAAAGTTAATGTTTCCTATTAATTAATAATTGTTTTCAGCTGTTTTGGCAAGTGATTAAAACGAAGTGCCTGCCTTTAATGTTACAATATAAAAGTTTTCTTCCTCAGCGGCTTGAGCGCCAAGCAGGGTTTGCCTCATTTGCAGGAAGGTGACACACGTGATTGCTTGGGGCATTTGTAAGCAAATAAGGTGAACGGCTATTGTACCTGCCAGGACAGTGATTTCCATTCCAATCGGCCTGGTTCCAGCCAGGATAGGGTTAGTTTTGCCGTAGCCAGGACCTGGAGGTTGTTCTGTGCCCACTCAAGGGTCAGGGAAAGGGTTCCCTTCTGGATCAGCGTAGTGTGGTGGAGGGAGAAGCTGGGCGCTGTCAGGGGGTCTCTGTGTGAATCATTCACCTTTTCTTGTGCCCTCTGCCATTAATATTGCTGCTCTTACTGTTCATTTTCTCATCTCACTGTTGTTTTCAGTGAACTGTTCTCACCTCAACCCGTGATCTTTACCTTTTTTACCTCCCATTCTCCTCTCCATCCCATGGCAGGGGTAAGGGGAAGTATGCAAGCAGAGCACAGTTTGGTTTCAGTGGGAACACTAAATTGTAGAATACCATTCCTAAACCATGACACACATTCGTTAAAATTAGCCACCAAGCAGTTTCAGAGGAACAACAGCTGAGATAAATAAAACAATGCTCCTCGTGTTAATGGTGTACCATGCCATGAAAGAGTTGTTCCATAAGAAAACCATACAGGCTGTGCATCATTTACCAAACCCTGCCATCTTGCAAACTCAGGATCACACACTCTTGAAAGTTTGCACAGCACAGCATGATAGCATCTGTCCCTTCTGATGCCCAAGCCATCACACAGGTATTACTGACAGACTTGTTTGACACATCAGCAGATGGTTCAATACAACCCCAGTTCTGACCAGCACCTGATCCACAGCAGGATTAAACACAGCTCTGAGAAGGATCCTCTGCCATAATCAACCTTCTACACATCGTCTTTTATTCCCAAGCTTCTACCAATTCATTCCCCCAGTAAAACTGAAACGGCAGTTCTCCTGGAAGCTGAATTTCCACATTCATGCAGAGGAAGGACAGCAGATTCTTGACAGAGGCTGATAAGTTCTGCCTGCAAAGTCAAAAGACATCAACATAAGCAGCAGTAAGACCCCCAGTTCTCTTCCCTACGTGAACCCCGAACAGTTTACTGAGAAACCTTTCACTTATGCTGCATCAAGAAGCTTGTGAAGTGATGAAAAGTACAGGATTTGAGTTTTCTCTCTTTCTGGTACATCATGGGAGGTTGCTAGCTCTTCCTAGCTCTAGCTTCTTCCTCTAGTTTGAAAAGCTAAGGTGTTCTTCAGTCGTTAAAGTAGAAGTTTTTCAGAACAAACAGCAGACTTTATCTCTGCAAGGAAATAAATCTAGAATAAACCTACAAACTTGCTGAGCAGCAACGTGGCTTGTGCTCAGTGAAGTTATCATCATCAGAATTCATAAGAACCAAACTCAGGTTCAGTTCAACCCTTATCTTGGGCAAGGAGATTCTTCCACCAGAACAACAGCCTTACCACATGATCTGAATGGCAAAGGGATACTTCACAACTTCAGGCAAACAGTGACCTACCAAAACCCTCAGCAGAGCCAGCACAGGCATGAGTTTTCTCTTCTTCCTGTGATCCTACGTGACACTGCAAAATAAACCTAAATATTTCTCAAGAAGTTTCCAGTCACACCATTGACACTTGATCTTATCTCACTCCACAGTGAAACTTCATGAAAATGTTAGTGTCTTATTTGTTTCAAATAATTAGCAGCAAGGCTAGTCAACAAAATGATCCCATGCCTAAGGTTACTTCAAATCCCTGAAGCCCTCTTTGACATAAATAACAAAATAACATAAATCCTGCACGTAAAGATGAAGTTTCACTCCTATCAGATCAGGAAGCACACTTGTGTCTACGGCACATCTGGGAAATGCACAGTAATTATTCATCCCTCCCAGTGGCCAGTGCCACTGCTTTCAGAGACACTAGCAACCTGTTTACCCTGGGACAAGAGGAGGTAAAAAGTTCCCTATCTTGGGGCAGCTCTGAAAAGCTTACACCCTTGTTTATGATGTGGCAACTGTGGCACATGCCCATACATTAAGTTGTTAAGGATCTTCTCTTTTATTGATGGTATCCACATTCATTTCAGCACTGCGCCCCCACAACACATTAGGATCAAAGGAGAACACATAAATATATTATAATTAATTTCAAGCATATATTATACTAGGGAGGCATTTTTATCCCATCCAGATCATAATTTGCAGCAAAGATCTTCTTGTTGATGCTACACACTCAATGCCTTTTATTATTTCAGCATTTTCTAATGCTGAGGAATAAACTCCCTTTAAAATTTAAATAATTTTTTTTCCTGAATGCTCAAGTGTCCCGATACCATCAAATGGCATTTTGGTATAGGAGCTGCTGTGGTTTTGAGCACTGTTAATTGCGTGCAGTGACACAAGCAAGGGCTGAGCTGGGTGTGGGCAAGGGATTTGTGCAACAGGCATCGTCCATTCCCTGCACATGATCTTGGTGAGGTTTGCTTTCTGAAAGTATCCAGAAAGCTGATTACACAGAAACAGCAAAAACAGCCTGAATGGAGGCTGGGAATACTTCCATGTACATAAGTGCCAATTTTTAAAGAATTTAATTGACGCCTTGTATTATCTTGTTGGAAACTTGGGTGGCTACCCCAGAACAAGTCTCTGTTAGAGGTGTGGCTCAGAAGCTTGAAAGACCTAAATTTCAGAGACCCCCAAAATGACAGCTGGAGATGATTATCATCATGCTCAGTAGCTATAGTTCACCTGGTTTGTTGTCCAGTGCATGCAAAAACAACAACAAAAGGGTTGCATGGTGGAAAATTGTGGCATCTAGTTTGGGGAAGGAGGGAGGGAAGAGTGCAAGTAGGTAAGCTGCAGAGAACTGTTTTCCCCTGTACCTCCAAAAGACACTGACCCCAGTGCGATCTAGGAAGCCAGAAGGGACACAATTCATGCTGCACTTCCCTGAGGAAGCCAGCTGCAGCAGAGCCCTTGAATGCATTACAGTTTCAGGGAGAGAAAGAATAAAAAACAAGACATTCCTGTTATTGGCATATTAATTAAAAACACACTATATATATTTCAAGGCAATTGTAAGCTGACCCATTAGGATTGTTCCCTCTTACCACTGAAATAACTGAATGCACAACCAGAAGTAGGACATCACTAATTTCACTGAAAACTGGCATCATGGTTTCTTACTGAAGGACATTTCCATTTGAGCAATAAATTAAGAGTTTTTTCTTTTTCATTTTTTTTTCTCCCTTTTTTTTTTTTCCCTATTGCCATTATGGCTATTCTTCCAGTCATTTTCTCAACAGTATAAATTTTCTCATCAAGTATAAATTTATATACAATAAACCAAAACTGGAGAGTTTCCACAGGGGAGCAGACCTCCCAAACTGGCAGAGAAACTGCCTGGGTGGCTCAGCAAAACCGTGTCTCAGCAGAGGTCCTTATGTATCTTCATATTGAAAGGTGTTGAGATGTACAGTGCAGAAATGTTGATGATTGCAATGGACATATCCTCTTTTCTACTGCCTATACAGACTCATTGCAAATATTGACATCTTCTTCTACAACTAAACTCCATATAATGGTATTTTATTCTGACCGGAAAATGAAACAGAAAAGGCTTGTGACCAAAACTGTGTTTGGCATTTATTACCCACATTGAAAATGTATTCTGCTGTTTTGTATGAAATATTCAGAACAACGTAAAGGAAAACTTCAGAGACATGAAACAGTAATTTTCATGAAAGAAAAGTCCTCTAGTGACTCATCCATCCATCCCCACTTTCCAACATACAGTGTATTGGAACAGGGACCTGTGATGCCTGTGCAGGATGTTTTCTGCAGCAGGACCTCCCCATTCTGACTCTTCTCATGAAGGAAGCCTAGGCAGAAGATCTGCTGCAGAGGAGGAAGCTCTGAAACAATTCCTGTAAATAAAGGCCTCCTTCAGCAAAGTGCTAAACCATCAAAGTTAAATATACACTCAGTGACTGCTCACTCCAGGCAACACCAGAGGTGCCAGACACTTTGTCCCACAGGTGAAAGCCATTGCACTGTATTCATGGAAAGGATGGAAAGGAAAGCACGTGGTGGGAGCTGTAAGGTGATGAGTGAATGAGAAACCTGGGTGAGATCAAGAATCCGGCTCTGTCATTTCACTCCCCACAGAGTATTTTCTCTCAAGCCCCACCTTCACTGTTTTTTAATTCCTCTCGTTTCCCTCTCTCCTCCTCTGCACCCTTCTCTCACTACTTTCCTACCGGGCCACCCAGTTTGTGGTAAAAGCCAGCAGAAATGAACTCATCCGAGAAGTGTCAGGGAGAGCCCCAGAGATGGGCATTTTAGTCACACACAAGGCACCGATGGTAATCCTGCACAGGAGAGATGGGAGCTGCGGAGCCGGGGCAGGCACAGCCTCATCAGTACTCAGCTGAGGTCAAGCATCAGCTAAATAAAGAGAAGATGCAAATTAAAGAAGAATCTGCAAGGGCCAGGATTCATATGATAAAATGGTCGCTGTGGAAATGGTGAAGAAACCATATGACTTCCTGCGTCATGCCACGATTTCAGGGCTTTAGGCTCATGGCCTGATCCCCTTCTCCTGTTTGCCTTGTACAGACTCAGATAAACTTTAAAATGAAGGAAAACCAGCCTATTTTGCTAATTTTGAGCTGTGGAAAAAAATCCAGTGAGGGTGTGTGCACACATGACTGATGGAAATCAAACCTCTGAAGTGCAGATTATTTTAATTATAGTCAGAAAAGCACGTAAGGTGCAAGTTTCAGCCAGATAGTTTCCATTCTGATCTTTAATTTTGTAGTAATAAAAATACTTGAGTGCCTCTGTCTAGCTGAAAGAATAACAAGGTGTCTGGTTTGTTATGTCAGCTGGGACACTAAGTAACAATATTACACAAGGAGAAATTATATACATATCTGTACAAAATAAGGCATCACCAGCTCTCACTCGTGCACCCTCTCCACGTGTCTTTCACTGTAAGGCAGCCACTGAAGGGACAGGTTTAGTGAACAGCGCTATTGACTGCTTTTTCCCCACTGATTTTCTTTGAAAAAGAACCAAGCTTCTAGAGGTTTCTAAAGAAGTGCTTGTGAACTTGCAAAACACACTTGACAAGAGTCTAGCAAGCAATCCTCCAAATTCCAACACCTGTAAACAAGGTACTTTGCAAACAGGCTTTACCCTTTCCAACATGTTATACTCAGTTATGGTGAGAGCTCAGGGTATAATGAGTATTAGTTAGCTAGATCACAGATTTGTTTCCACAACATATTAATTCTATTACTGACCTAGTGAAATGATGCAAGGATTATGGCTTTGAACATCTTCAGTGGAAAGTGCTATTTTAAAATTGGACACATTTTGGCAGTTTCAATTGCAGTCAAGATCCTCCAACTCTAATGTGGTGTTTGACTGCCTCTCTCCCCTAAGTGTTTTTTAATACATATAAATGCTACCTAAACCACACCTTTAAACTCCATATAATGCTAGTTATTTTATACATATAAAAACCTGACATACACCAAATTCTTCATGTAGCTGTTTGCATAGCTGGTTTGTATTTCTTTGTGTTCTTCAATCTATAGTTCAGAGAAACTGGTGTTTCATTTCACAGTTAAAGAAACTGAATTACTTGAATTGTAGAGACATGAAAGGCAAGGGAAGGAGAGAAAATATCTCTCCCATTTTAAACTCATCAACAAGCTAATTTGGTAGTGTAACTTGAAAGTACAGAAATCTGAAATCTAGTTCTGAATGTCTTTTTACCTCTCTCTCAAGAGATATTACTCAGGTTTAGTGTGACATTTCGAAATGTCACTATGCCTATCTCAAAACCAGATATTTTAACAAAGAATAGATACCTACATGCTTTAATTCAGAACCCATTCTATATATGACGATATTCTAAGAACCTCTTCTAAGAAGTTCCTACTTATTACGTCTTAGTTAAATACTCTTGTCATTCCATGACAAAGATCCTTATTTAGTTGGAAATAAAGACAGACTCAAACTTTGTTTTATTTTTTAATAAAGTTTAAATAGTTAAAGTAAGAGGAAAGAGTATGTTTTAAAGCCAAGCTATTTCTTTGTTCCATGCTAGGCCTTAAAGTCGGATTACCGGCAAATATGGGCCATGAGAAGAGCTGTATACTTAAAATGCTGGTGTAGAATATATTAAAATATTCAGTGACTCACTCCAGTTTACCTTAAAACAAAGGAAACACAATCTCTACAGTTTTTGAAATGTATTGCCTCTTGTCCTGATTAATGGAAAAATTATCCCTACAAAAGATTTTTTTTTTAAATATGAAGACTCTATAAAATATTTGCTTTATCCATTGGCAGGACTTTGAAAATCTCCAAAATATTTAGATATGTGTGCCTAAGGAAGTTTATAAATGCCAATTCAACACTGTAAGAAAAATTCCAAACAGAACTGGAAATTAGAATAACTCAACTAAATCATCCCACCATAAGAATATTATATTTCAATTCTGCATAAACACAGACCAGCATGGTTTGTTTTGTTTCAAAAATTCTTCATGTCCTGCAGAATACAGCATAGGTTTGTTTCATTACTACCTTTACCCTTCCATTTCCTTAATGCTATTTCCTCATTAACATTTAAAACAGTATCTAATCTGTCTGCGACTTTTTCTGCCCTCAGGGCTCTTCTTAGCCTCAACCCTATCCTCACCCATGGAGATCCTTCCCCTCTTGTTTCAGAAAGAGGTTTTTGTTCATTTGATTGATTTTCATCTTCTTTTTCAGATACAGGTAAGTATCCTACCATAAAGGGAGCATGGAAACGAATGGGAACAGCACAGGGAATTACCGGAACACTTACAAGCCAAGACTGTGAGTAGGAGCTTTGATAGCCACTATTTTTGAAAGAAAAATGTCATGCTTTCTTTATATCAGATAATATTTGACAGATTCGATAATATGTCTACTATAAACATAATTTTGTGCCACAAAAAGCCACAAACTGCAGACAAAGCAATAGAGCACAGAATTTGATGAATTTAGTGTAACACAAAAAAAAAATTGGTAGAGTTCGAGTAGCATCTGCAATGGTAACAAACATTTAGAAACCAAAATGATCCAATAACCTAAAAATACATCTGTTACACTAAGAAAAAAAATCAGTGCAATGAGATTAGAAGCTTCCCAATTGTGGACTGATTGCTCAGGGATCACAGATGTAAGAAAGTATTAGCTTGGAAAAGCCTCAGCTTTCCAAAATTCAAAATCATTAAAAAGCAATCTGTTCATCATTCTATGATTTAACTGTTTCCTAGTTAATGGGAATAAACAGCAGGATACAATCCTGTTTGCAACATCCATGTAGCTTATTTTAAAAAAAAAACAAAAACTTTTTAAAGTAAATTAAGAAAATATATTCTTAAAGAAAAAAAATTAGATGAGCACAAATAAATTCCATGATGAATCCTGAGACAAATTATCCTACATCATTGCTAGTCTATGAAAACTGGTTTGAATAATAAACACACTGCAGTATTCAGTGACAGCATACAAAAGTATTTGTAATTATTAAGTTGTGCATGTTTTTAACTGACAAAACATGCTCACGGGCTTACTTTAAAATCTCTCACTGCTTGTTATCAAAGTTAAAAGATCATTTGCATACCAATACATATACTGTAAACATGAACTTCTCATTAAGGAAAGATGGATTTACAGTAATTTGATCTTTTACAAAAAGCTATTGGTAACCAAATCTCTCAGTGTCTAACTTTCTAGAAAATTAAACCAATGTTTCCACCCTCAAAGCTGAAACACTACCTCTTTAGGAAACAGCCCTGTTTATTTGTTAATCAGAAATACAATCAAGTGGCATATTTCCATTTGCTCTTCAGCTCACAGTTTCAGCTTCATTATATTTTACAAGAAAACAGCAGACTTGCAGAAGTCCTGTGAATTCTTTCATATCGCAACTGATTTAATTACAGCAGTGAACAAACGCAGCAGTGATGCAAAATAAGATCAGCCCAATTGCCCTTATCTGGTGATAGGATCTCTCTTCCTGTTTGGCTTACAGCAGTGAGGACTTCTTGTTTTGTTTCGGCTTTTTGTTGGTTTCTTTTTTTCTGGTCAGGCTGCCTCTGTCAAGACTGACAGAAGCAAGAAGTTGACATGCCCTTAGAATTCCAGCTTGAGAATGATCCTCATAGGAATATAGCTGAGTTTCAATCAGTAGGTCGGGGAATGATACTAATGTGGAGAAAATTATCTGGATAGCTCATATGTTCGCTTAGCCACTGAATGGGTGTTTCCAGCATTGGCTCAATTCCATGAATCATCACTTGAGTCTTCTGCTCTCCATCTAATTCAAAGAAAAAGAGAAACCACTAGTATACCATTCAAAGTTCACAGAAAGATTAAACATTTACTCATACTTAATTTACGGTAGATTTAATTGGTGTTACGGAGTTCAACATTTAACAGAACGAAAAGTAGGAAATACCAGCATGGAGAAAGCTGAGACTTGTATCATCTAAAACAGAAACTTTGAGTTAAAATTAATTCCAAGAAAAAACAGGAATTACGTGAAACTTAATGAAGTGCTACTCTTCTTTATGTGTTGCAAGAGTGATCCCAGCTTATCCTACAGTGATCCCAGCTTCTTGTCAACCCAGTTAACACACATCCATCTCACCCAGCTGTAAGGCATATGAATTTTACACAGATCACACTTAAAATGTTGAGCTTCCTAAAACATACTGGTAAGTTGTACTCTTAATACTGTGATCTCCTGAAAAAGCTGGACTGTGTGTAATATAATACATGCATTATTCCTGAAGTAATTTTGTTTTGCTAAGAATAATTTACATAAATCACTAGTGATATTTCAGAGTTACTCCAAAGGCAGAGTTGGCACTGGCTTTTTCTCTCTTAGTTTCATCTCTTGGAAAAGCTAAGCTAGCAAATGGTTCCCAGTATAACAAGAGTATTTTCTAAGAATATTTCAATTCTTTTTATTTATACTTGTCCCGGAGGAAGTAAGTACTTTGATCCTTTAATTCAAATGATGGGAACCAGCTAAAGCAACTGACATAACAATCATGACATGAACAAAAACAGCAAAAAATGAAAATTTATTTCAGAGACAAGGGATTAGAAGAGCATATTAAATATGCTTCAAATAATGGTTGGGGGGAGAAAAGTAGGCAGTGACCTTTCACTCATTTTATTCTATACTATGGCATTCTCACATGGACCTACCACAGTGAAATCCACATTCAGTACTCAAAAGTATTACTGTATTCACTAATTGGCATTTTATGTCCCCCTCCAGTGAATTTATAACAGAACAAACCACCATCTTCACCAAGAGCTGCATGGAAAAGAGCAAAATCTAGAAGTGTAGATACCATTACTGGTTCTTTCATTCAGCGGCCCCAGTTGTAGTGTAATTTCTATTTTGTAACACAGATAAAATTGGGTTTGTTTGATAGCCAAAATGATTTGACAGCTGCTTGAAGAAGTTTGTATAACCAGTTCTCTGTGCCCGCACAGTTAAATTATGCTGGCAAAAAAATCATCCTTAAAGACATAGTTGACTTTATGCTAGTAATAATTCTTCCTGCAAGAGCAGTTATGTTTGCTTAAACTAAAGCATTATACTTTTGTTACTTGTTACCTACATATGGTATATTCTGTACGAAGTCTTGATTCACTAAATAGTATAATACACACATTATCACACTAAATTAAGCATATAAACACTTGATAGTTTCTGGTTTTATTGCAGACAAGTCTGAAGAACAAAACACTTCATTTAAAAAACAGTTTCTGGTATTTCAAGCCAAAACAGGTATCTATTGGGCTGAAACACTCCCAGTCAGACTGCCAAGAGAATAAACTCCAAAACAAAAGATCTCAGCGACCCAGTTGTGGTGGTGCATTCATTCATTTACAACACCATTTTTTTTCTTCTTAGAAGTTAAGGAGATCTAAATATTTTTAAGTAACCTCCAAATATACATATTTAACACTTTAAAATTAAAATCTACCTATGGTATTCCTAAAATTGATATGAGTTAGTGACTTTTAAAATATTTCATAGCATTATTTAATTTTCAGAAACAACTAATCTGCATAAAAACAGATGACAGAATGCATCTAACTCTTTTTAGCAAAAACTTGCAAAAAACAAGATTAAAAGCTTCAGAACTTCAGTATAATTTTCTTGCCATTGTAGGAAAGGCTTATAAATTATAAGCACTTTCTCTGGCTCTTCCATTACTGTGCAATATAATATTTTGTATGTGTGTGCACGTGCCTACTCTTGCTTTAAAATGAAGTGCAGGTAGTAATCTTGGTGTCTCCGTTCCTTATCCAGCTTTGTCCCTTTCTCATACAAGTCTTTTATTCTGTTTCTTGGCAAACTGAGAAAGCCTCAGAGGTCAATGAAGAATTTACAGTTTAATTAAAATCTAATCTCTGCATTAGCATTGTTTGTGCTTTAGTATTATCTCTGACAAAGCATCACTTCTCCCTAATTCCTTTTCCCCTTGAGGCTTGACTGAAGAGATCTTATCTCCCAATTCTGTATTTACTGCAGCCTTCTTTCACAAAATCCATTGTTTTTACTTCAACATTCTTCTCTCCTTTTGTTACTAGGAACCATAAACTCTCACTTAAGGCACATTTACCCAAACTTTCCTCAACTTTCATATTTTCCGTCACACATCCGATTATAAATTACAGTCTGTCTCATAGAGACTCTTCTCTACTTTTTGTAGCAAAAAGTTGTAAACAGCAAATACACTAAAAAAATTACTGAAGAGCATTCTTGTTTTGTCAACAGCTAATTCTTATCCATTTCTGCTGTGATCTGAGTCCTGAATGATTTGCTAGCTATCAAGAAAACTTCATCCACCTGTTTTAGAGATACGATTGACTAATAGATTTACAAAATAATTTTCTTTCCATGATTTTAGATGCATCTTGACACATCAACTGCTGTCCTCTTCTTCCCCACCCCACAGTCTATGATCACAAGAAGCCTTTTTAAACTGACAAAATGCATCTAAAAATGTAGAAGTTGCTAAACACAACATATATTAGTGGTATAAAATTTAAACAACCTAATTTAAAAGAGTAATGCTACTCAATATCATTGGATAACGCCTGTGAAAACTAGGGCAAATAACTGCTCACCTGCAGTGTACAGGGTCCAGACCTGATGGTATCATTACTGTCAATATCCATTCTACAATGTTCAGTAATGTAGTGAAAAAAACCCCAGGATTTCCTCAAAATCACTAAGCTCTCCAGTAACCTCACCAACTTTTTTTGTCCTCTTAAAGTCCTGTCAGACCCGAGTTACATGTTACTTATCACATGACCTAAGATTTTTTTTTTTCTTTGCTGCAAATTACTCTTGGGAGTAAGATGAAGTGGAAATACCAGAAAAATAAAAGCATAGCAATATGCATTTTGTAAGTTTTCATAATGCTACTTAAAATCTGAGTATTTCTATGTTACTGAAGTGATGCACCAGTAACAAACACTGTTTTGGCATTTAAAAAAAAAACAAAAACAAAAAAAACCCCAAAAAACAAAAACAAAAACAAATAAAACACAAACCCTGAAAACTAATTAAGTCATCTATCTATCAGAGTGGTTGTCCCAAGATTAAATGATTTTTCTTCTGCTTTCCTTGTGGAGTTGCATCAATAGAGAACGTACTATAGCCCTGTCAAGTTACTAGAGGCAAGCTCTAAGCACAGATTATAAAGCCTTTTGGTAAAACTTAACAATATTTCATCTCCAGAAGGCAGACAACTATGCTTAAATGTTATATACTAAGACACTTCTGATGTTATGTACTAAGACATTTTTGAGACATCCAGCTCACTTAACTTTGATCCTAACTCAAGGCTGCAACACAAAGTGTTGACTAAACCCAGGCTAATTAATCAGACCATATGAGGTCAGAAGAGTTTTCCAGCTCTGTATAGAAAATTGAGAGAAACAAGAACCTCTGAAGTGAAGGGCTTCAGAAGGGATCGGCTTTTCTGCCACTTATAAGGTGGCTCCGTGTTCCTGAAGAGGAAACGACTACAAGAAAATATTGGCACTCTCGTTTGCAGATAGGCATCTGCTGGAAGGAAGCAAGAGAGAGTAGCCTGGTCCATCTTGAGTGAGCCCTTGAGAGAGTGGCTCAAAGCCCTCCTCAACCTGAGGCAGCTTGAGTCCACTCTCTCTTCTTTAAGGGGAATGCTCTAACTACAATATTCACTGTTGCTAATCCCCAGCTTCCTTTAAAACCCCTCAGTATCCAGGAGTCAGCAAGACACAGCAGAATAGCAAACAAGAAAATCTGCAGATAGAGAAGGTGTCATGATATCACACAGTAGAAGTTTTTCTCTTTCCTTCAGCTATATAAGTTGTTGCTTGCAAAGTAAACTACTCAGTATTAGGAAAATCAGCATCAATTCAGATTGTGGCACATAACCACTGATGCATCTAAATAAAATTTTCTACTGAGTTATGTTATTATTTAAAAGAAAAAAACTGAAGATGGAGATAAAAGATTGGTTTAGTTTTCAGACAGATTGAAGTACCTGAGCTCAGAACAGCTAGAAGGCATTGCTTCTGTCACAGGTACTTATTTCACTGTTTTTTACCCAGATTAGCACCTCAATGCTCACCACTGCTGCAGTGATATACTCCCTTTCACCTACACAAGATCAGCTCCTCTAGCCAGAATACATCCACGATGTACCACTTAAAATTCTTTAGTGGGATGAAATACCTCCCTTCTGATTTGTGGCCTCAAGCAATCACCTGTCAGAGCAATTTAGCAGGCTTAAATCCCTTAACCAATAGACAATACAAGATATTCAGGCTTTAGCAAAAGTGCCCCTGGAGTACTCAATTAGAATCCTCAGTATGCAAGTTCTCTGCATAGCAAGTCCTAGAATCTGCCTGTAGTCAGAGGCAGCACCATTTATAAAATTGGCTTTACAATTCTGAAAAGGCAAATAGAACTTGGTCCTTCAAATCAGGGGAAACAATGCATTTCTTACACGGTACAAGGCCACAGGACTATAGACAAGGGCACTAAAATGTGAAAGGAGTAAACACAACCAAGTTCCATGCAGTAGCAGCATTTTAGAAGTGCAATGGATGCCAGCTTTTCCAGCTGTGAAGTGAGCCATAGACATTTGATTCTTATCTTCAGAAAACATCATTGCTCTGGAGAAGATGATACTAAAGCTTTCCTGACAATAGGCTATATTGCAGGAAAACTCATCTTGGGACAGCATTATAAGGAGCAGAATTTTGCTTTTGTGACTGTGGTGTGGCTGCTTTCCTCCCCATTTCTTCTGCTCCTCAGATTATCTGGCAGGCGAACAGTGTGTGTTCAGCACCTGGTGCCTTGGACATCTCGCAATCTAAAGAGACATGCCAACACCTTCACTGGAAAGATTTTAATCTATCTCTGTGGGATCTCTCAGGAAATTACTTACAGAAACATAGCTTTCAGTAATGTGCTTTGTGTGAGTAATAGTGTGCAAGCACTAAGTTTGGTACTGAAAGACATTGCTGACCCAATTTTGAAAGCCTGAAGCCAAAGCCGGGCAAGGCTAAATCTCCAGTAAGCAAAAGTGAAAATTTCCTTCTTAGAAGCTAGACTTCTGGTCTAGCACCAAGGATCACACATGAAACTGTGCACTTTTTTACAAGAGACTCTTCTATATTAGCAAGCAAATTCAAAGACTGTGTTCTAATTTGTAACCATACGTAGTAGGAAAGCTCTTGACAGTGGCTAAAGTTATTCTTCCCCTCTCTAGGCACCTCAGGTTGGATATTCTAGGACATACAGAGCCCCAAACAAGCCTCACAGTCTAAAGAAATTCTCTGCCAGTGACTTCAGCACTAGTAGTAGAAAAGAAAAACAAGTATTTGATGAATGTACTTCACTTTTTTGCACTTTTAAGTAGGTAGCATCTCTAAAAACCCTCAAACTTCAATAAGGTCAGCAATGCTTTAATTTGTTAGCCCTGAAACTTGACGAAGAGCATCGACCTCATTTAACAGTAACCTGTCCAAATAGCTCCAATGTCCAATATTAAAATTGACAAAGGATACCATTTACAAGCTTCACAATTATTTTTGTGTGTGCTACAAAAAAAACCCACGTTCATAAAATGCAAAAACAATTAAGCTAAGGAGCATTTATGAACATTTTCACACCACTTTTGTAGTACTTACTATGGGCAGATACCACATATTTATAAATTCATGGCAAAATATTTCTTTGCTCAGTAGGCAACCATAGCTACAGAATGAATCAAACCTATGTATATATTAAATACTCATGCTTTATTTTTCTTCAGTACCTTATAAGAAGTATTAGAAACCAACACATATTATTACAGGGTTTTCCATTCATAAACTCCAATCTAACTGGAACATCTGCAACCAGTTTCTGGCATGTGTATATGCAATAGTGACCAAGGTACAGAAATATGGTGAGGTGTTCTGATTCCATAGTAATGACAGCCTCAATATAAAAGGACTAAATAGAAAAATAAATGTGTACACTGAAGAAATTTTACTTAATCAGCTGAGTATTAACGAGCTCAATACCTATGCCATTTCACGGGAAGTGCGTAAAAAGTTGATTTTGGCCAAATCTCATGGCCAAATCATATTCTGCTCTTCGAATGAACCCAACACAAATACATCAGACAGCAAACATGTTCTCTTTACTAAAACCAAGTATTTCATACTTAAGAAACTATAGCTTCAAGGTCTAAGTTTACTACATGAGCAGGGTTCTTTTAGTTAGAATTTAGTATTTTTAAAGTAAAATCTTATGAGCTTTCAGAAGCTTCACACTAGCCTATTTCACCCAGCATATCCCAGGCTGTCCTTACTTTTTCTTGAATTCCATTTTGTGCAAAAATGACCATGTTGTCACAGCAGTAGGCTCTATTGCTAGAAGTGAGTCATTTTCCATAGCGATCTTAATGTGCTTTTAACCTCAATTCAACCACACAAACTACCAAAATCCTTATTCTCTCCCTCTCCCCCAAGCTAGAACAATGACCAGTTTAAGGAGACACACATAACACACTGGATCACATCAGCAAATATGCTGTTCAGTATCCTCTGACCAAGAGCAAGAACACACAAAGAGTTCTGCAAAGCCAACTCTACAATAGCCTAGCCACAACAAAAGGTTCCCCTGACCTCAAAAATTTTAGATGCTGATAGGTGACATGAAAGCACAGGACTAACTTTTCCTTCCTGCCTACATATCTCACCAGCACTGGGGAAAGCCACTGAAGCTGACTTCAGGTAAAGAACTCACACGCATAAATACAAGGTCAGTGCATTCATTATTCAGTACAAATTTCTTTCTCAAAATGATTCCATGTCTGAAATAAGAATTGTTCCAAACACAAGATGTGGTTTAGAGAATAAGAATTACAGTTCCTGGATAGACTCTAGCTACTCAACATGAATACAAATAAATCATGATGACACAGATTTAGTTAACTGTCAGCAACAAGACAATATCACTCATTTTAACCATTGGTAGTAATACGAGTTCAATTGCTTCAACTGAAGGTCATAGTTTTCCTAAATGTCTGTTTTCAGTTTGGGGTATGGTAAATAAAAGCAACAAATTTGTATTTTGTTTTAAAATCTTTTTAAATTAATGTTAATTTTTTATACTTTACTGAACAACCTACAGATAACAAAACAAGAACGTTCAACCTATGTTTTCCGATTCATTAAGTTGATTTTTAAAATTCTTCTCCAAAATAAAGAGTTAGAAACATCAGTCTCTCGATCCTGGAGTGTTTTGTCACTCATATTACATAACTCAATTTAACCCTTACAGTACCCTCATGTCATTTCACCAGAGTAGCTCATAAGAACTACATGTCCAAAATGCTATGATAGAACTAGATCTGTATTCAACTTCAGTGAACTCTATTCTTGCAGAGTACCTGACTACAAAAGCCCAGCTCCAGCTAAGATATACAGTAATTTCAGGATTACAAGCCGCACGGACTACAAGCCGCATCTCTGGGTGTCGGCAACATTTTGTTTTTTGTCCATAAATAATACGCACCTGATTATAAGCTGCTCTGTCGTTCGCAGTGAGGACCTGCGTGCAACAAAGTTGCCAAATAGTAACAGAACCACGGGGTGGTGGGGTTTACTGGCTCGGCTTGGGCCATGGGGGCTCGGCCCGCTCAGGGCTGCTGACAGGGTCAGGTGGCCCAGCTCAGTGCTGCCGCTCGGGGCTGGCCGCCACTGCCACCGGGCTCACTCGCCCCGAGCCAGTGCTGCCCCGCGGTGGCAGGTGGAGACGGAGCCCACCGGCACCCCCGGCAGCAGGTGGGGATGGAGCCTGCCTGCTCCTGCGGCGGCAGGCGGGAGCAGGAGCCCCCCGCATCCTGGGCCGTGGGGCCAGCAGCACAGAGCCCCTCGCCTCACCCCCAAGCCGCGGAGATGGCAGCACGGAGTCCCCCGCCTCTGGCCCCCAACACTGCTGGCACAGAGCCCGTCTCCACCCGCCGCGCAACAGAGTAACCAATTTGTAACAATTGCGCAATCCTGGGTTTTATTGGCAGGTGCTCGGCTCGGCACCTCGGCTGCACTGCAGGGTTGGAAATTTCAGAAAATTTTTCACATATTAGCCGCTCCTAATTGTAAGCCGCATTTCCGGGGTGGGAGCAAAATTTTAGTCAAAATGGTGCAGCTTATAATCATGAAATTACTGTAAATATGGGCTGATATTACATCCATATCCACTAATTATTTATTGCTCTACTTCTATACATGGTTTTGACACAGACCAGGAGGCTGGTATCTTTGTGATCTTCTCATGGTATAAACATCTCAACTCGAATTTAGACATCTGTGACTTAACAGAGGACAAAACTTTCTTTGCCCCAGTTCTTATATGATTACATTCCTCGGATTACTCCAGGCATAGTCCAGCCTTCTCTGTCCCCAAAACAGAAGTGCAATATTACCATATGCAACATTACCATCCATCATCTACATTAAACATCACTAAAGATGATTGAAATCTTGAATAGTGAGATGAAATCAAATATTTGGCATCACCCATTCATAATTTTCTTCTCCATATAAATTTTCTCTCTTGTTATTTCCTGTCATCTTTATGTCAAGTCTATCCTCATGTTAGATAGTCACATTTCTGAAACATAGGAAACAAAGCAGATTAAAGTAATCACCACAAGTAAAAGTTTATGATGCTTTGGAGCAGCATATGAGAACTTGGCTTGCACTTCTAATCTCTTAGGAGCCAGAAAGCATGAAAATGAACTAGAAAACCATTTTTCTAGTCCATTCAAAAATTTTTTAGAGAAAGTGAGCTTGGCCTGAAACACTACTAAGCAGACTAAGCCTGAGCAGACTATTTTCAACAATTCCCCAAAACAGTTAACACTGACAGTAACACCATGTAAGACAAGGGAACTTTTCCTTCTGTTGAGTTCATGCAACTCAAAGGAAAAGCAAATAGAGGGTGGAAATGGGCTAAGCATTACTTAACTAAACTTTGCTGTTGTTGCTTTTTAAGTATTTTATTCTTGTGTATTTCATAGAAGTTTTAAAAATGGGGTTTCTGGAATAAGTCCCAAACTAATTTATGACAGAATCTGACATTTTAAATGACTTTAGAAGACCTTATAAGGCCAAAGATGCTTCCCATCAAATTAGCTTCCCATCTAGCTTCAGGCAGAATAAAAAAAGACTAAACTCCCAGGGAATATTCTTATAACCCTTCTTCCTTAACATCAGTTGCTGAACTAGCAATAAACCTGTGGTAGTTTATAAAGGACTGGGGTTAGAAGCTGAGGCTTATAAAACAATTTTCCTCAATGCATTAAGTTTGGCCGTTCACATCTGAACAAAGTTCAATGTAAATCATGCTGCTGTTCATATAACAAGCAAGCACACAACACATTTAGATACATGAGGAACAGGCAGGGTGTGCATTAAAAGATAAACACTTGAATGTGTGACAAATTGAGGCCAACTCATCCATTATATGTTTCCATTGTTGAAAGAGAGCTAAATCACTTCTAGGAGTTGTGTAGCTTTTTCGAACAGCAGGCATCTTCACTTACAATAAGTTAACCCTTTTATGCACTATGCCCTTAATTAGATTTGAGGTTACCCTTCCCTCCAAACAGTGCACAAGTGACCTTCAGACATTAGGGTTCTCTCTGTATACAGCTATGGAGCTAAACATGATCAATGTGGTTCTTGGGGAAAAAAAAACCACTAAAAAAAGCACATTTGATAAAGATTTATCTCTACAAAGTTTGGTTTAAAGCAAATCAATTTGCTCTAAAAGACCTCATTACTAATAGTTTGTAAGAACTTTAATAATGTCATTGTTTTCAGAATATTATTATGCTAAACAATTAAATAACAAATTCGCCACCAATCGCATTATATATCCCCTAAGCATATGCACATTCATATACTTTTAAAAGTTTTTAATGGCATTCCTGAACATTCAACCTCAAGTTTACTTCATTTTCAAGTTACTATAATTCACTTCATGCCTGCAAATACTCTGTGATCCTAATGGCCGTCCATTTTTTATAAGGAACTTTTCACCTAATCAAATGATGACCTATTCCTAGCAAAGCAGAGTACTGTTTCTGAAAAATCACTCTCAATACAGAGGAGACCAGCACGTTCACTTGTTTTCAAGCCATAATGCTAATCGCTAGTTTATCTGCCCAGTTTAATATATCAAATTCAAAAGTGGACATTGGGACATAATTACCGTTTAAAAACATTTGGCTGAAGAGTGATACGTGACACATACAGATTGAAGGCTTAATGGCTGTTATTTCATGTTTTGTGCCTTCCCCTATTTAACTAGAGAAAAATAAACTGGGTTTTCCTTTTTAAAAATGTTACTTCCAGGAATATTATTATGTTATTTAACGAAGCAAACAACTTCACAAGCAAACTACATGTGAAAATTGAGATGAGCTGTTCGATTATATCCAAAGTATGGACAGTTTCGTTCCATGTCTGACAAATCCTTCAACTTCTGCTAAGCCGATCAGTAAAAACTTAGCTAATTGAATCCATTGATGTGAAAAACCACAGGCTCAAGTCTGTACTGCATACATCAGGCTGAAGGATTTCTGCTCCAGCCATGGCAGTAATAGTCAGTGGGGTCAGGTCAAAGAGGGTTAAAGTGAGTCAGGATATAGCCAAAGGAATACATCAAACACTGATTTTAAAAGGGCAATTAATCTTAGACAGAAATGCTTCCTGGGGAATGAGATCTCAATCTTAAGAGCACACTACATGATGTAGCAGTAAAAATGTACATATACAAGCTTAGAGAGCTTTCATCCTGTGATCACAAACAGAAGGGGAGTGCTGTTTATCAGAGAAATACAAACCCTTGCTAAAATACTTACATTAGCTTCTTCCGGGCCCCTACTCATTGAAAAATAAATTCTGTAATGAGCAGGCTGTAGAGTTCGTACACATGAAATACCTTTTTTTTGTACATGTACTGTAGGTTCTTTTGAGTAGCTAGTAGAATAAAGTATTTAGGGATCTCTACCACAGTAAAATTCAAGAATCTAGCATTGAAAAATTCAGAAAAGACTGGTGAAATGAGTAACGGAATACCTGCAGGACTCTTTACACTGAACACCAAAAAAATAACCTCTTCTCAAAACAGCTACCTGGTCAGAGTAAAATTGGAAGTTTTCATCAAAAACTCTTTTTAGCTTTCCCATTCCAAATAAGATAGCTGCAAAGCTGATAGACTATATTATAATCTTTAGTTTTAATGAGAGTTTGGCTCATAACCTAAATATTTTATATTTAGAGTTCAGAAAGTATTTTTCTGCTTTATAGTAGAAAAATAGATCCATAAAGCATACAACACAAACATACAGTATTTGCAAACAAAATTGCTACATTAGTACCATTAATTAGTTAGAAAGATTACTGGGAATCATTAGCCATGTAGGCAAACATATACAGGTCTGAAATTAATTACCACAAATTTGGTTGCATTAGCTTGCAGCCAGAAAGCACTAAAGAGAACTGGCTATGCAACCATCTCTCCATCCAAGGATATTATAACATTACACACAAGTGTCAGAAGAGCATCTACTTGTGTATCTGGTTCATACTTGTGGCATATTGGCTTAAATGGCTGGTGACGGCTTGCACAAAGATACTGGACCTAGTGAAGTCTGCCAAAGTGTAGAGACCTGCTGCATTTTGTCATTGTAAATTGGTGATGATACCATCTGGAAAAAAGACAAGGAGCACAAGTCCATTCAAATCTTCACTGACTGTAGCACCTCTGTGCACAAGCCAAACCACTGCATAAGACTTTGGCTTTGACATAAGGAAAAGTTTTACCTCTATTTTTCAACAGATATTCTCCAAATGACAACAGGTGAAAAGTGAAATATAAGTTATTCACTGTTTATCCCCTGATTGTGATGTTATTAAAATCTCTGATTTAAATAAAGTATTCAAGCAAGGGACAACTATTGTTAGCAAATGCTGCAGAATCCTTAGAGAAGACCCATAGTTTGATTATTCTCCTTTGCATTACTGGTAAAACTGCTATATTTCTCCCAATTATTTTTGTAGGTCCTTTACTTCTGCAGGTTCTGTTTTTTCCAGCCCTGTAAGAAGTTTATCTCCTGGAAAAATCAGTTAATACCTATAGGCATCAAGGCAAAATAGAACCAGATCACAAGAGAGATGCAAGGAAGATGTGAATGATTTTACTCAGCCAATCCCCAAAGACACAGTACATACACCTAAATTAAAGGTATAGATATAATTCCAAAAACAGGCCAGAACCCATTCTTTGAACTTCAGGGAAAATGCCAGAGAACAGCTTGTGCCTATTCAGCTAAATTATCTGCCTCTCTCTACTGCCTGTTGAGAATAGACCCTAGACTGTTAAACCATGAACCCTGCTCAAATTTTCTGGGAGAGTATTAATATGCCTTGACCAAAATTATGCCCGAGAACTGCTAATAGTCATACAGCACAAACAACACATGTTCTAGTTCACTTTTGTTTACTAGTATAAATAAAAACACTGAGACCACATCATTTAAATCTGTTTGTGTGCTGCAGCATCATGGTTGAGAACTTCACATTGTGCATCTTCACAGAGGGTTACTGCTGTCCTGTGAAAGCTTTGGTAGACCCAAATTTCCAGTTACTCTTGCACCAATTACAGCATTAAAGGCATTGTCACATTTTCTGTGAAACTAACCATAAGAAATATCTTGTAAATCTATGCACTTCGTGTACTTCAGCTGTTGCTGACATGCTTATTTCTGCAAGCAAGGAAATATGAGAAACAAGAACGAAGGTTTGATTCAGGTTTTTTTCTGTGAAGTTGTTGATAGCTCACTCATACTGAGGTGACCTCTGCGGCCTCTGGAGTAAAACAGACTGACTTAGATCATGACTCAAAAAAATCCAGTTCTCAACTCTGCTACTGACCTCAGTGCGACCAGGTACAAGCCACATCACACCCCTTTGTGCCTCTTAATTTCTCCTTTTTTGCCTCCCTTCACTCATCTTTTATCTAGGTGATAAACTCTGTGGGAATATGCTGCAAAGTGTACAGTGCATAAGGAAACTGAGGTCTCCTCCAAAAACACAAAAAATACTCATTTTAAAACTAAAAATTCAACACAACCAAAACACTCTGTCAAGATGCTTTGATCCCAACAGTTCTCCTAAAACTCACATGCACAGCAGATGACTAGAAATCAGGCAGTTTTTCTGTCAGTGATTTTCCACAATATTTTCTTAATTGTCTAGATTTCCAAATCCATATAGCATTCAGTTAGGAAATTGGCAGAAGGACACTGATGTTCTCAGGAAGAGCAGACTATTCTAGGATGAAAAACCTCACCTCTCTTCTGGACAGAATTTTAGAAATGCCAGCTTGTGATTTTCAAACAGAATAAACTCAAATTTAAAGAAATTCTTTTGTTCTGTGGAGGATGTTACTTTCTCCATTTTACACTACTACTGTTAATGATAGACTTAAAAAACTTCATTCTGTCTGAATAAAGTCATTGGCCTTTTGACTAATTTAAAGAGAATAGTCTGGAGTCTGATACTAATAAAACTTATTGGGTGGCCAGCAGAACAAATTTAGCTGAAGTTGAAAAAATTTCCAAAGGCTTGTCCGAGAAACAGGATTATTTCCCTATTTTCTGTACCTCTTCTATAGTCTACCATTCTGAATGTGCATGCCTGTGCATGCCCAGAAACCACTTCTAAGTCACAAGGAAACAGCACATTACTCTTGTGATGTCAGCAAAGTTGCTGGATGCAAGAGGAAAGAGTAGGCTAGAATAGACTATAGCAGTTGGAAGGGACCTACAATGATCATCTCATCCAACTGCCTGAGAAATCCAGGGCTGGTCAAAAGTTAGAGAATGTTATTAAGGGCATTGTACACATGCCTCTTAAACACTGACAGGCTTGGAGCATCAACCACCTCTCTAGGAAATTTTTCTAGAGTTTGACCACACTCATGGTAAAGAAATACTTCATAAGGTCCAGTCTAAACCTCCCCAGAGCAGCTTTGTGCTATTACCGCATGCCCTATCACTGGATACTAAGGGAAGAACTTAGCACCTCCCTCTCCCTTTCCTCAGGAATCTGCTCCTCACAGGACATGCCTTCTAGCCCCATCTCCAGCTTTGTTGCTCTCCTCTGGTAGCACCTGAGTACCTTAAAACCCTTACATTGTGGGACCCAGAACTGCACACAGCACTCCAGGTGAGGTTTCACCAATGCTGAATACAGTGGGACTATCACCTCTACTGACTGTCTGTGCTGTGTTTGATGCACCCCAGGATGTGGTTAGCTCTCTTGGCTGCCAGGAAACACAACTGCCTCATACTGAGTCTGCCACTGGCCAGTACCCCCAGACCCTTTTCTGCAGGCCTGCTCTCCAGACACTCCTTTCCCAGTTTGTATCTGTGTTCTGCGCTACTCTGTCCTAGGTACAGAATCTTGGCATTCGGAATTACTAAATTTCATCCCATTTGCCAACAGGAAAGGAGCAAAGCACTCAAGCCACCAAATGGATAAGCCTTGTAGAGTCAACTGAGGTAAAGTTAGAGAAACCCCTAAAACCAAGTTATGTTCAGTGTTTCCCAAGAAAGTGCATGCAGAAAGATCACAAGCAACCTCACATACCCACTATGTTTCCTTTTAAGAGCAAGCGAGACAGAACCTTCTGCACACAACAGAAGCCCTCTCTGATTATGTAAAGAGTTTGTTTAAAAATGAAGATGGTTAACAAGAAGCACAGCTACCACATTATTCTCAGATTATTTGCACCTTTCCATGTGGTCATGACAAATTAATTCTATATTCATTAATTCTGTAGTCATGACTATTAATGCTATAATCTCAAGCCAACCTCTGGACTTCCACCGCCTTTGATCAAACAGGACTACTGGAGCAAAAGGTACACAATTTTAACACAGAAAAAAAGTTTCCACTTCAACTTAAAAAAGGCAACTGGGGCAGGTAGGTGTTGTGGGTGTTTAAAAAAAAAAAAAAGCAAAAATAAAAAAGTCATCAGTAAGAGAGAAGTCAGATGCAGAAGGATAATCCAAGCAGATGGCCTAGTTAGGAAAAGATAACAGGCACAAACAATGACTCACACCAGAAAGGAGAAATACAGGATGATCTCCTCCAACATGGAAAGCACCACTGACTCAAGGATGCAAGGAGGGTGGAATAGCTTAAGCAGTGGTCTGAAGGTCAGTTGTGGCCTGCAAGATGACTCCCACAACAGAGGAGAGAGTGGACTAGAATCACTAGCTTTTAACCATCTCTTAGTACACCCACACTCTACAAGACCTCTAACCCTTCACAATACTTTCATAGTCACACAGGATGAAAGTGGCTAATAAAGTGCCTAAAACTGCTCAGGGCTTGTTACATTTTTAAATTTAGGTGGCCTGGGAAAGTATCTCAACTGTACCTCCACAGCACTGAAAAGCAGAGACCAGTCTGCAGAGAGCACATGCAATCAGACTTAGTAGTTAGACATGGGAAGAAAAGACTTCCTCAGTTTGCCCACCACAGGAGCAGCAAGGAATGGGATAGTGCTGTGCTGCTCCAATTCCCACAGTAAGCCCCAAGTCAAGCTAATTCTGACCTCAGGCAGAGCAAGTCCAGTCATATTTTATGTCTATCCAAAGACATTCACACTGCATAAATTTACCTCCTTCTGTTGCACAATTTCTCATTTGTATCAAAATTAGGAGTCTACATGGCAAATCTAATCTAAATTCAATTTTCCGTTTAACTAATTTACTGGAAGTCAATGCTTAAAAAACTGAGGGAGAACAAAAACAATTAATATGTAGTCTCTCATACATTATACATTAAAAAAAGCTGGGAGTTAATTGAAAACAGTTGATGCCTAATTTTACAAAATCATTCAGTACAACAAGTCTTAAGAGAAAAATCCTGAAAGTCTTTTTGATCCTTGTTTTATTTCTGAAGGAACTAATGACACTGCTTTAGAAAGAGGTCAGTTCACGCAGCTTTTCTGAATGAACAACAATGCTGTGAAAACTGGGAATGATTGATAGCCTACTGTTTGCGTCATTATGTCCAAATGTTTACCATTTGAGTCTTCAAGGAAGCATGAGACAAAAATCAAAACAAGTTTTATGAAGACTTCAACAACACTAGCAAATTAAAATTGTATCCAGAATTGTTTAGACATTATAGCAGTGCAAGAAAACTGCTTTCTTCTGCATTACACAGTTTTTATCTTTGCATTATGCCCAATGTCTTAAATTTCTGGTGTGGAAGAGAAAAGTCTTTCCCTCCCCAGAATTCTGTTTTCTATCATTTTAACCCTTTGCCTCTTCAAAACATTCTGTTGAACTCAACACTGCTTCCCCTTGCAGTTGTTGCTTTGTAGTTATGTAAGATCATATTATGTTCCTCCCTTTCTCCTACTAAGATGAGTCACTATTTCTAAATGAACTGTTTACAATATTAGGACGTTCATTTACAGGAACTTCATAAATGTGTACTAAACAAAATATTTTTTTCGATAGTTATGAATTATTCACTTTTTTCCCCCAACTTGATAAACGCTGACATTCAGAACTGATACTACTTTTGGAAACAAAGGTCTCTTAATTGCCAACAGGAACACTATCACCAGATAGAGAAAATCATGAGGAAACACAGCATGACTTCCTTGAAGCAACAGATAGATAACTCTTAATTTTATTATCTGTCATAAACAGCAGTGTTGCTGTAAGCAGGTGGCCTAATCCACCTAATCTGAGTAAACAGTGAATTTTAGACAGTGGGGGAGAGTAGCCATGGTATTACCTCCTTCAGGGACGGACAATTTTCTTATTCATCAGTTTGAGGAAGAATACCCATAAGTAACGTTCTATAATATCAGGTATATGACCTTACGCTATAGTTGCGGGCAACAACATGATCTTAACATCCTCTCTTCCTTACCTGCATAGAAACTACAATAACACAGTCTAAGAATCCACAAGCTATATCAAGCTTTATCTTAGCCTGCTGCAGCATAATCCACAAAATCTTCCCACAAATAGTAATAACTCTGAAGTTATTTAAATGACTGCCTAATTTTCTGGAACTGGAACTACTGCAGACAATTGCATTTTACCAAACAAGAACTGTTCAATTAAAGAATCAACTTTTGTCTGTGCAAGTGGCATCTACAAGCATAGGAAAAAAGATCAGACAATGAGTTTACAGGCTGTAGCATGAATAATCAGAATAATTTGATTCTAACCCTGATTCTAAACACTCATGAATGGGTGTTTCATATTAAAATAAAAAAGCCATCTGTCATGAGCTTAGATTCAAAACTACATGACGCATAGTCTATGAGAAGCAAAGCAATAGGATTTTGGACTGTTGACTTGAAAGGATATATGTACAATATCAAGAGTTTAAAACAGTGAATGAGAAGGGTGACACTGTTTTCTGACTTCCTTGAATAACTAACCAGGACATTGGTCATTTTGGAGGACAAATGAAAAGCAAGAGAAACTGGGAAATGGAAGAATGCTTATGGAGAGGCACAATCCCTAGGTTCTACAATATCTTAGATTTTCAAATCCAGTGATACAAAAATTTGCTGGTAAACTCTAGGAAACTGAAGTCTAGATAATAGAACACCACAGGACAAAAAGATAGAAAGCAAAAAAACAAAATAACAAACAAAAAATAAAAACTAACACAGAAGTAACTATTGACTAATTAATATCCCAGAGAACTGTTTCCTGTTAGGAAATCAGTTCAGGGCTGAAAATCTGCAAAATAGGTTATATAAATTAGGGTGAGCTTAGTCAAAGAAGAGTTAGTTTTAGAGGAAGTAAAAGCAGATACTAAAAGAGTAACAAAGGACAGCAAGAGCTATTACTAGAACAGATGATGAAGGAACATGAGCAGGAAAGAGACAGTGACATGATAGGAAATAAGGTCAACTCAAGCTGAAAAGAGACCTGAAAAATAAGTACCCCTCTTTCCTGATGGAATGAAATCATCAGGATCAAATATGAGACAGTGCCCAAAAACCTAACTGACCAGCTTGCCTCAGATTTAAGTATGAACAAGTAGCAAACACAAAAAACAAGTACACACACACTCCTTTAACAGATGATCGCAACTGAGAACTAAACACAGTTTACTATGTTCAAAGCACAGAACTTGCAATGTTTTACCTTAAAAGACTAAAGATTGAATTGAAATTGCCCATCTTCCAGGAAGGATTTCCAAAAAGTCAAAACAGTCAGGAATAGTAGCCCATGAATAGCAAGCTAAGTATATCTGTACAACTACACAACTTTCCAATTTGATTTCAATTGTATGCAGCCTTTAGATAAACTGAATTAAACAATATTTATGGAAACACAGTAAATAAAAAATATACTAATACATAATATAGGTTTATCCATAGTAAAATTTCAGATTGAGGTGACTAATTTATAAACTACTGTGTAACTGATAAAATACAGTTCAGTAACTAAACACAAAAATAGAACATGCCTTTAAGACAGACTACAGCAGGCTACAATACCGAGGAAGTGATCATTGGATTAATTTGAAAATACTGATTTTAATATTCATTAAACATGACAAGAAGGACTTCACTGCTTCTCAAACTTTATGTCAACACAGGAAGACCAGAACGAAGAAAATAACTGAAACAAATGAAATCTCTCAATGTTCAATGGAAAGTTGGTGACCTGGTCTTACTGTTTCGGTTGCTACATAACCACAACCACTGCCTATGAAGCAGCCAAATAGGAACCGTGTAAAAAGAAAAACTATTCAGTTAATGAGAAAACAGATGATTTAACACATTTGCTGTCTAAATACTTATTCAGACACAAAACTAGAGGATTATACTAGATCAGTTCTAACCTAGCCTTCTGGAAGATAGTACTGCACAGTACTGCAGGAGGAGTAACACAAGGTGAAATAAGCGCATCCTCCTTGAAGGTTCTCTGAATAGGCCTACAAGAGAGCTGGAGAGGGCTTTTTACAAGGCCTTGAGCAACTTGGGAAATGATAGGAAAAAGGGAAATGTCTTTAAACTGAAAGAGGACAGGTTTAAATTCAATATTAGGAATAAATTCTTTACTCAGCAAGTGGCGAGACAGCAGCACTGGTTGTGCAGAGAACCTGTGGTTTGCGCCATCCCTGAAAGTGTTCAAAGCCAGGCTGGATGAGGTCTTGAGCAACCTGGCATAGTGGAAGGTGCTCCTGCCCATGGCAGCAGGGTTGGAACTAGATGAACTTTAAGATCCCTTCCAACCCAAACCATTCCATGATTCTGTGTTTGCTACTAACAAAGACAGCCATTCTTATTGTTGCATTAGAAAAACAGGGTATCCTTTACAGTCAAGATAATTAATGTAATTGCCAATAGTTTTAAGAACTACACTGGCTTCTTAGTGCTTGTTCTAATTCTACTGCTTTTCTTTACACTTTCTGACCATTACTACTAACATATGAAATGCTCGATTCACATTTTGACAAATGGGTTCCCAACTACTGTGCACTCTGCTCCAACTCCAGTGCAGTGACTAGGGACAAGAGATGATAAAGCCAACACTCCTTGCAATATGAGGAGTTTAGAGGATGGACTCTAAACAGAATTCACTCTTTGCTTTCGGTATGATGCCTGTAACAAAAAATCTTTCGTCCACCAGTTTTTCTCTGATTAACAGCTTAAGCAGATGAAACTATTCAGCAACCCAGAAAGGTAAGCATAGAATTCATTAAGCAAAAAAAAAAATTACACATACGTATTTTTTAAAAATATATATATTTAAAAAATATATGCATAATTAAATAAAGGACCAATTTGAGGACAGACAGAAAAGTATGGGTTGGGATAATAACAGTTCAAAGTTTTCATTTTTTACAGCACTTCAACAAACAATAAAACCCTTGAATAAATAGTTTCATAAGCTAATTTAAATAAAACACAGTATTCTAAACAGCTACCCACAGTCTATAACAGTCCAAAATAATATTGACACAGCATTTTACAAAGACCATTTTCACTATCAATCTTCTAATGTCACTACTCAACCTGTTGTTTTGACAGTGCTCTTTACACCGTGTTTTCAAGCGTTGGTAATCAATGCATATATTCAATCCACATATATATATACATAAATACATTTTTTCATTGAAACATTTTTCTCAGCACAGTTAAAAGGAAGACTTAATTATATCCATGCTCCCTAAAGCAACGGCATATAGACACTGTGGGTGGTTCTTGAAATCCTTCCCTCCCTCTTCTGGTGGTGGTCCCTAAGAATCTGGCAGCAGGAACAGCTCAATACACAGCTACAAATGCTGAGTCTGAAAACCATATATTCTCTGTGTTCCCACGGCACAAAGCTCAGCTACGGATGTCACCACAGACAAGCAACCACCACAATTACCATGAAGCTTCCAGCTGAATGAGCAGTCATTGGAAAAGAGAAAACCATAGAGGAAAAGGGGGGAAAAAAAAGTCAACAGATGGAGAAAAACAGAAAGAAATTAATATTTACTGTGTTGCACTGAAAAAAAGATTCAGCTAAAGTCACCAGTGAATCAATTCACTAAAGAGGGAGGTTAAATACAGCTTGGAAAAATACTTAAATGGCTTTGAAAAGAAGAGTAAAAAGATTTTTAAAAATCTGCTTCTCCAGTATCTATTATACCTTTAGCATATCTTTGATGAGATACTACTTTTATCTCCTTTGTTCAGAAAAATTAAGTAAATCTAAACTTTTTAAACTGAATAGTCTGAAAATCCAGATGTGAAATTTTTTTTCATTGTTTTGTAATAAACCTTTGATAATGTATTCTGTTTTGTTACAATATTATTTTAATGTCTCTACCAGAATAAAGTGTAGATTAAGACAAAACATACAAGTTTACAAGGAAAATATTAGCAGATACTAAGTAAGGTCCAAATAGGACAATTTTTAATGTCTGACTACAACCTACTTTCCTTCAGAAACAATTTTAACAAGCATTTCCTGAATTATCATCATTTCAGAGATAACAAATTAAAGCCAAAGAGATCTTACAGCCAGAAACAGTAATTTTTTGGAGGGTGGGACAGAAGAACAGTTATGAGAGGCCTAAACTGTCCTTCAGAAAGTGCCTGGAGTTTGCACACTCAAAGGCCCAGAGTCCTCACTGATTTCAAGTACAAGAAAGCAAACTGTTGAACTGAACACTCACACTGATCCACTGGATTTTTTGATGCTCCTCTCTATAAAATGAGTGGGCTTGTAACACTCAGTTTGCCTGCAATCACTTATGAATGAATTCCCTAGGGAAAAAAGAATTAAATTCTTTTTCCAAATGCAGTATTCAGCTGTCTAAATTATAATACTTCCTGAAGCACATTCATTCTTGATTTATCCTTTCAAGAATCAGGACTATGATTTTTCACTACACACACCTGACACTAAAACATGCCCAACCTGGGCAGAAAGACAATAGTCTCACAGAAGACAAATGGAGATGACAGGCAGAGAGTGATTACAAGCTGAATGGTAAGTGTGTAAGGAAATTACAGTTGTGCAGCTAGTCTACAGCTCTGACACATTCCAAACTTCAAGTATTCAACTTCAAAAGGAGATAACTGATTTAGAAATAAAACCTTTAGGTGTAGTATCCCAGGTTTCCAAAACATGCTTGCAAATTAAACTCTCCTATGCCCGTATCTCCTCTGTATTTTGAACTGATGGAGAAATCTGTTGACAGAGGAAGTTTATTAAATTCTCAGTGATCCAGCATCAGAGAGAAAATTATTTTATTGAATGTGTTTCATGGATACTTCAGTAGCACAGATGTGCTGTGGTTCTATAATCTCAGGAGTTTAGTCTACTTGATGGAAAGGCACACGCTTTTTCTCATTATAGCTGCTAACACTTCTACAGGCAAAACTCAAAAGTGGCACTAAACAGTCTGGTGAGTTAGTTGGTTTTTTTAATAGATCAAAGATGTATTAGAGCATGAGCATTTAATACAGTGCATATTATATTTCAATAATGAATGAGTGGATTTAGTCAAGCAAGAAAATAATCAAATTCACTTATTGCCTAAATTGAATAATCAATGAACAGGGTATGATGACTTCTTGCAGTCAAGCCTAAACCAGCACTGTTCTTCCCTGTCCATGATCCCTAGCAGTAAGAATCACTGCTGTCATGGGCATCCATCTTTTCAGGTCAGTTCCCTTTACGCCTGAACCTTTGTTTATCATCCCTCTGTTTTTGTTTTAATTCTGCTTCTTTTTTTTCTTTCCATGTTGCCACACCTACATTTCTGCTTTGTATTCCAGTCTGTGCTACAGAAAACCCTGAACAGGTTTTCCTCAATCCTTTATCTGACAATCTCCAGCTCCACCTGACCACCTCTTCACCTGCAGCTTGTCATTCTGCCAGCGCAAACTACCCTTCTTTTCAACTTCTGAGTTAATTTGCTGCTCCAAATCCCTCTGAACCACCTGGCCAGCAGGATACCTCCTCACCATTCTTCCACAGATGCCTTGCACAGATCTCTGTGCATGCTCCACAAGCAATACACTTCTTTTTCTCCCTCATCCTTTTATCATCTCCTACCCCACTTACTCTTGTCCAGGTGTTCACATTTATTATGTCATGTTTTGGCTTTTGCCCCAGTCTCTTTCATTCTACCATATTGTTTATAGTCACCCTTCCCATCATGTTTAATGATTCCCAGATCTGTCATTTTCTTCCAAATTACTTGTTCAGTCAGACTCTTACCCCTCTCCACTGGTTCTGTGCATCAGTCTACCCCCACATCTCCTCAGGAGCCCACATTATTTTCTGCATTCAGCTCAGACAGCTTCCCTAGCTTTCCAGCATACCAGAAGGGGAGAACACTCACAATACAAGAGGAACAACTGAATGACACTACAACACAAAGCTGTGCTACAGCAGAAAATGTGCCAAGTTCTGGATAGCTCAAACCCATGTGAGGGACCAGACCTATTAAGCTCTTCAAAGTTTGCAAGTTGCTCAGTAAAAATTGGGCCAAATTTAAGCAGATGTATACAGGAACAGACAAGCATATTCCAACACTCCAAACCAAGCAAATTTCATATCCCTCATATGTGTAAGAATAGTATCTACTTCGGTTTCTCTTCTTCCAACTTTTTTTTTGCCCAAGTTGAGTAAATATAAGGTTTTTTAGCTTTAAAAAAAACAGAGCAAGCAATTGGCACAGCTTATTTCTGTTCTGCTGTCAAAGGTGCTTTTGTCAACATGTGAAAAGAAGGCCTATTGATGGGAAGTATCATCACTGGTATTCAGATAGAATTGTATTACATTCACACTTTCAATAAGCGCAGTTAACTAGCACATTCACCATCTGCAGCTTTGGCAAATCTACATAAAATTGTCATTCCTTAAATCCTGGAATAATTGTGCGGAAATGCTTTGGGGTTTCTTTCATTTAATTTGTGCTCAACTGCCTTTCAAGTTAAAATGCATCCATCCTTCTCACTGATTTTTTAAAATTCCCTCTACCTTTTCAGCAGGCCTGTATGATACTGACAGTTAAGTACTTAAAGATGGCTAAACTTGCTGGTGCTAACATTCACGTGTCTATTGGTATCTCCCTTTATCTTTTGGACAGCTAGTGGAAAGCATTACTTAAAATAATGCTCCAAAATGTAAAAAAGCTTTATGAAAAACGGACACATTGTTAGTAATATTCCATATTTTTCTTACCTTTTGTTATTTTTGGAAATTGTTCTCATGTGTTAACAAGTATTAAACAAGGGTAAAAAAAGTACTTTGGTATGTCAGTGAATTTCTAAAATCCTGATACTGGGAAAAATCCATGACAGCTGTTTAATTTTGAATCAAGCAACTTCCACAAAAAAATCTTACAGAATTTTATACAACAAAATTTTATACAACAAAATCTTACAGAATTTTATAATGATTTCCAATTCTCTACTTCACTGTCAAAAGATGCTGATACTACACCAGTAAAGTCTGTGCCAAGATCTTCTCTAGAACATCACACATTTCTCACAAGTTCCTCATTTACAGGTACTGGTAAGACAACAGCAAGAACAAATTTAAAACCTTTTGCATTAAGTAATTTTGATCTTAATTTGCAGAGTACATAACTGCTACATTTATCCCCCCTAAAATGTGTATCACCGCTCAAAAATACTTGCAAGCTTTGAGACTAAAATTACATCCAAAAAAGCCTATTTCCCAAATAACTGCAAATCAACAAATGCTATTGTATAAAATAATATGCTACATTAATTGCTCACACAATACTAATTCATAATCATACATAAACTATGATATGCTTGTAAAAATCTCATACTGGTACATTTTAAAAGGCTGGACTTCAAGAACAGAAAAAAACATTCTGAAAACATCTGCAATTTCTGTCAGTTTTGGAGTTTTACATACAACAAGTTTTTGGAATGCAAAATTAAAGGCAACTCAAAATCTGCTACACTTTCAGAAATTTTTTTAAAATGCAGAAAACAACTTGGATATTTTTACTATGACCACCATAAGGGCAAAAGAGTAGAGGAATTTTAGAATAAAACTTCTAGAGATTAATTTTTCAGGAGTGACTAAGGACTCAATCTTACCCTCTTGAAACCATGCAAGTGATGGAGGGCCCACTAAAGAGTCAGGAATGGATGAAATCTCAAACTCTGGTACTGACACTTAGTTCTACCTCTAAAGTACCCATATTAAAAAATTAACAGAAAAATAATTATCTTATTGGACAAAAAGTTATTTCTGCAGTACCTTCAGGGGTGATAGCACTAGGACACACATCTTTTAGCAGGTCTCCCAAAGTATGCAATTGTCCTCCTGAAGCAATTGGTCGAAATAGCTTCTGTATAAAAGGTCTCTCTGTTGTTGCCTGTTTTAATTTAAAAAAATAAAAAATAATCAAACCAAACAATTTATGGCCCATGCAAATATGTAGAGTATTATCACTTGAGACAGGTACACAATAGGACACAACTAAAGGTTGTAGCAGAAGAAGCATCTGGTATTTCCACATTCCCCCAGCCTCACACCTTGCATTTCATTTGTATCATGACATGCAGGGAAGTATTTGTTTATTAATAATTACAAGTAAACTATCACTCCAGAAAAACTGAAGCTAATTTATTGATAGTGTCAGGGATACAAGACTATTCATTTTTTTTTAAGGCCCCAAATCTTCTGTTATGGGAATACAACCTGCTTTAATAAAAAACATTTTAGTATATCCTTTATTTTAAAAAAAACAAGCAGTGAGCACAAACTTAGGAGCTCAACATATCCCTATGTATTTTGCCAAGCCAAAGCAATCCTGTACCCTTACAGCTCAACACATGATTTTTTTCTCTTTAGATTTTATATCAAAAAGCTCAAACTATTTCAGCTGCAAGAACCACTACCAACTTAGAAAAAACATGTTGTGCTTTGACAGGTAACCTAAAATCTTCTATCTACTTAAGGAATTGGTCATATGTAAAGAACATATTAGACCTGCTTCTGCTGCAGATATGCAAAGGAATTCAGAACAATTTCATGCATCTTTCAGTTTAAAGCCTTGTCCTATAATCATATGCCCTTGTAAAAAGTCTCTCTCCACCTCTCTTATAGGCTACATTTAGATAGTGGAAGGTCTCTTTGAAGCATTCTCTTCTCCAGGCTGATCAAGCAGAACTCCTTGTTCCCCATACACATTAGCATCGTTTCCAGGACAATTTGCTCCATGACCTTTGTTGGGCACCAAGGTAAGACTGACTGGTCTGTAGTTCCCCAGGTCTTCCTTATCTCCCTTTCTAAAAAACGGGGCTACATTTCAGTAGGAACTTCACTGGACTTCTCAAATATGATGGATGGTGGCTTAGTCACTTTATGTGCCACTTTCCTCAAGATCTGTGGGGATGTCTCTCATCCAGCCCCATAGACTAGTGAACCTTCAGGTTCCTTAGGTGTTTTTGGACTTGGTCTTATAGAGTGGACAGTTCAATATTCTCCCAGTCCTTGCCTTTTTCCTTTTGGGATTTGGGCTGTCTGGCTGGAACACCTGCTGGTGAAGACTGAGGCAAAAAAGACACTGAATACCTCCATGTTCTGGATAAACAGATCTCCCATTTCTTCTGAAGAGGGCTCACAATTTTTCTAGTCTTCATTTATCTCCGATATTCCTACAGAAGCTTCTCTTGTTGCCCTTAATGTCCCTGGCCAGATTTAATTCTATCAGATCTTTAGCAGTTATTTAAGACCTGGGGTTATGTTAAGGTAGCTCTCTCTGGGTATCTGTAAAAGCAGATCCAAGGGCAGCAAGTCTGACAGTACAAAGACAGGCAAAGGTTTTTTTCCTGGTAATTTGACATCTCCACCCTAACTCAGCACCTGAGTCAGAGAAGTTAAAAATCTTGTATCCAACCACCCCAAATGCTATAATCTAGCTCCAAACTGTTGATGACAATTTTCTGCTAGCAGTTAACTCCCAAAAGCTGCTGATGTGCCCTGCACTGCAGGTGACTGGGCTCCAGCAAATGAGACTTGCATCACATATTCTCTTAATTGGAACAAGCAACACAAGCCATTTCCCCTTTCAAATTTAGTTTCTTACCTCTCAGAAAGTGTCTCCCATGCTACTATGGTAATTAAAAAATAAAAGCAACTCAATATCAAGAGGTATGTTATCTTCCAGTGGGGCTTTATAGGGAAAAAGTAATCACTCAAGCAAACAAATTAAGACTAACAACGCAACTGTCACCCACATGCAGGTAGGGAGTCTTTGCCTAAGAGTGGTACCCTAGCTCAGAAGTAATTCCAGGGCAACACAGCGCAGAACTGTTGTCACAGCTACTTGTTGCTTCTTGCTAATAGTCTTCAAATGTGGAAAAATAGTCTTTTCCCAGTTTTTCTTATGAAGACCTATCAGACGTAGTTTCCTAGCTGCTCCAGTCAATTCTCAATGCCCTCAGGGTAGCAAATGGGGATACCATCATTGGTAATGAAATATATCTGAACATTTAAAGAATGATGGGAGGCACACTGCCATCAGGATTCATCCACCTCAGACAGATCCACACTTAAGAAGTGAACTCTGGCACATTATGTTGAAGAAACATACATGTAAAATACTAAAAAAAAAAAAAAAAGGAAGGAAAATGAAAAATCCCCCAAAACATTGTTTTAGTCAAAACAATTTTGTACCAAGTTTAGCTTTTAAAAATAATCAGATATGTGCTTAAGTCTAAAGTAGCAGAAGTGGAAATAAACAGAAGTATGCAGGGCAAAGGTCAAAAAAGTCAACAGACTTTTAAGATAAGAATTTCCCAAGTGTGTATTGCAGTTTTCCATTATTTATTAATAAATTAAGATCAATTTTTCCCTACTTATAATAATTTAATGCCAAGAGGGAAAAGCCAAAGTTGTATTTTCTCAAGTCTCCAACATAGTTGCTGACTGCTGCAAACAATATCCTTAGCTTCTATCATGAAACACTATAGAAAATGAATTCAATTTTGCATTTTAAGTGTTGAGCAACACAGATGTGGTAAAGTAAATAAAAATCACTGGTCTTCATCAATGTTAAAATGATAAAAGTAACTGCATGTTGTTTATACAAAGACTGGTTCAAAAATCTAATCCTACATGCAGAATATTACCCCAAGATGCTTACACACTTCTTCCCTCACATGCAGCAGATGCTTTATGCATTAAAAGAATCAAAAGAAAAGACCCATCATACATTCCACAGTATTTATAGGATAACTTTTCAAAGTATCTTAGTCATACAGGAGCATAGTTTTAGAAAAACCTTGCCATGACCCTTTTTCAAGTGTAGCAATATACTGGCCAGGCCAGATGGTGCTTTGAGCAACACGGTTTAGTGCAAGATGTCCCCGCCCGTGGCAGGTGGGTCAGACTCGATGGCCTTTGAAAGGTTCCTTCCAACTCAAACTATTATATGATTGTGTCTATTACAACAAGATGTAAAAGAACAGCCACCATGAATAGCTGCTTATATAATGTTGTGTTTTGTACAATACTTGCTTAATCAATCATGGAAAAAAGTACTACCTGTAATCTAACCCATAAAGATAGCACTACATAACTGATAATGGTTTTAAATAATTAGTGCAAATATTCATACAATACCTATCATTTTGCCAACTAAAATGAACATAGCTTCAACAGAATGTAGTGCTTTTAAAATTATTTTATTTTGCAGGGTAGCCTTCATATAGCTGTGAGCTGTTCAAGATTCTGGATCCATTTGCAGGGTACAACAGGTGAAAGCCAATTACAGTAATTTCACGATTATAAGCCGCACGTTACAATACAGAGTGAGATAAAAGGTATCTATTCTATCACCATCTGTTGAGGGTGGGGGCAGGGATCCTTATCTCTGCAGGAGATACTCTGTTAATGAGCCATCCATTGAAACCAGTTAGGGCATTGTTCTTTATCTTTTCACAACCCATCCTTCCTGCAGTCATTTCTGCTAATGGCCCATTGAGTCCCACTGTGTGACTGATAAAATTACTGCATCCCATTGGAAGTTGCTCCAGCCAGGGGGAAGAGCCCAACAGTTCTTACCAAGCTAAAAACAGAGATTTGGGGACACTAAGGGAGCCCCTTCTCCACTGGACACCAGAGGAAAACCGGATTTCTCCACATCACCACTGGACCTCCAGAGGGAAACTGCACCTTGTACAGGAGCACTGCTTCAACTGAATCACATCTGTCACTGCAGGAGGATGCAGCCACCATTTAATGGGACTGCTACCAACACCCTGCCTGACGGGTGTCAGATTGTACTCTGACTTTGTCAGGGTTTGGAGTTTGTTTCTTTGTAGTACTGTATTTCTATTTTAATTTCCCTGGAAAAGAACTATTATTCCTAATTCCCATATCTTTGCCTGAAAGCCCCTTGATTTCAAAACTATAATAATTGGGAGGGAGGGGGTTTACATTCTGCATTTCAAAGAGAAGCTCCTGCCTTTCTCAGCAGACACCTGTCCTCCAAACTAAAACAGCAAATTTTTGTTCTTTGTCCATATATAAGCCGCACCTGATTACAAGCTGCACTTCGGGTTCAGACCAAAATTTTAGTCAAAATGGTGCGGCTTATAATTGTGAAATTACCAACCAGTAACTGCCAACCTCTACAGAGAAAATGCCTTCAAGTATATGAGCACATGAAGACAATCAGCCTAAAAATTGCAGGACATTTTACACTGATCATATCCACAATTTAGTATCAAATTATTGAATTCATATGAAAGCAAATCTTCATCTCCGAATTAACTTACTTTCTAGAAAGTAGGACTTAACTGCAACTGCAATTTCTCATTCTTCTGTATTACTACATAGCGCCATAAATCTCAGGATTCGCAGAAAAAATGAAGACTTTATTCTTTTTAAAAGAAAGTTTAAACTCTGACAATGATAGGAGAGTAAAGGTGAAAACAAATTACACCACAGTGAGAAAGATTAAAGTTACCTATTCAGGTATAGTGGCACTGAGAAGAGTTACAGGTGAGGGCAAGTTTTAAGAGGCCCTTTAAGGCAGTGCAAAGCCTCACGGGATCACAAACAAGCTATATAGTTACATACTATGCTAACAAATGTAACTCTTTCTTCCTTATCATCCTGGGGAAAAAACAACAACAAAAAAAAGAGTTGTCAGCTTGCCTGGTCCTTTTCAGAATCAGCACAACATGAAACATTGCATGAAATCCACAATTTAATTAGTCAGACATTTTATACAGGATGCATCTTAAAATGAAAAACATAACTCACAAACCACTGGGTTTTAATCTGGAAAAATCACAGTTACCAGTATTTTCATCAAGAGGAAGGGATTTGGATTTTCTGCCTAAACACTCTGCTGCTCCTCAACATTCAAACAAATAAAAGTTACCATGCATACTGAACCCACAAAGGAAAAAACAAAATTCTTAAAATCCCCACATGTGTATAATCTGGCAACCTAAATCAGTAAAAGTTGAGACTTCCCTACATATTCCATCATATTTTCAGCAACTTGTCAAATTCATAGTCTGTGCTGCTTTGCAATGAACAACTTTACATTAAAAAAATTATCTTAATTTCATAGAACCATTTTGTTTAAATTCATTTAAACTCAACCAAGAAGCTTTAGAAGTAACAAGAGTTTGCACAATAATGCAGGTTGTTTTATATAAAAAAGAAGGAACAGGAAAATTAACTAGTCCCTGAAAACAAAACTATGCAAATATGTGCTCAAAAATATTTTTTCTGTACATTTTAGATGCCCTCTACTTTGTGGAAATGTTTTCAATTAAGAATCTCAATGCACAAGGTAAAAGTGACTGACTGAAAAGCTGATGAGCTTCTGCAGTCACAGAACGATCACACCACCATGCCTGTCCAAAAGCAAGATACTGCAAATCCCCATCTGAAACACTGTTCTTTCACTGGTGCTGAAATGCTGGCAGGTTTGGCTGGAATTTCAGGATGGGTATCTTGGACTCCTTTTTGCTTAATATTAGACCACACTCATTGAATGTTTAATTGTGGAGAAGGTACAACAATGTTTCTCAGTAGGAGTTGACAGGGTTTTGTTGTTTTGGTTCTTTCTTTTCAAATACAACTTCCATCTCTTTCATAAAGGCGATTTTCAGCTCAACAAGCTATAGTACACAAGAAAATTATTTTGTTTCATCTATTTGAAATCTGTCACCTTTCAAAGTTTATTGGTATTTTTTGAGCTTCTATTACAAGAGGCATAAAACACGACAATGTGATATGCCTTTATCCTGTAATCGTTGCTCCTCTCCTCTTCCAATCTTCCAAGAAAGAGAAGGCTTCTCCCACACAACCTGCTGTTTTATTCCATATCTTTGATAATTTTTCTATTTCACTTACTCTTTAAGCTATTAGGACTGGAACAACATTCCAAAAACAAACAAACAAAACAAACAAACAAACCCCCAAAAAAGACTATTTCTGGTATTTCTTCAGTCTCTGCAAAGTCCATCAAGTACATGCTCTAGTTATGATTTTGTATGCTTTGAATTAAGGCTGGCACTGCTTTTGTTAGCATTCAAAATTTTGAACTGCTTACCCTGCAACATCACATCACTGTTCAGAGAAAAAGGTCCAACTCAATATAAAAGAGAATTTTATTTTGGTTAATAAAAGAATCAAGTAACGCTTTCATATGCCTGACACGTAACTAAAACCCGTAAGACAAAAAGTAGGAGAATACATATTCTCAACTCACCTACCCAGAATTACCACAAAAATTGAGTCACTGACAGGATGTGCTGTGGGTTGCAGAACTCATAAGATCAACAAATGTGTTTTTTATTTTTATTGTTATAAATTACTACTACAGTTATTAAATTATCTGTTTTTGCCATACTGCACTTTAAATTTTTCTGATAAATTAGACATTTTCAATCATTGCAAAAATTGCAACATACATACCTGACTTTAACCTATGGAAAAAAATTAATCCTTTCACCTATTTTTGTGTTTGTATCAGAATTTCTGCAATTATGTTGTAAAAAGGACTCTTAGGTTTCCTCAGTAAATTGAAGGTCTTAATCATGATGGACAGGAATTTTACACTCCCTAATATTTTTAAGAGGCTTGAAACCACAATGACAGAAAAAGACTCAACAAACAGGCTATACTTTATACATTTAATTACATTAACTCCAGTCATCTAAATCAGTAGTGCAGAAGTTTATCACTAGATTGAAGCTGAAGATAACACTATGAATACATGCACATATGCTTTAATATGGTCATGCTAAATGCGCACCTCTATGATGATACCTCTATAAAACTCCTTGCATGGGGAGATAATCATTGTATCAATCATATACGTCAAGGAATCACAACAAATGAAAATTCTGCTACTCTTGAAATCACTCCTAACAGTATTACACAAACTGAAAAACCTTTTAGGTATTGTTGAACATTAATGATCACTGGTTTAAAAGCAAGATAAATTATATTACGTGTTTTCTCGGTGGAAGCTTTAACAGACCTTAACAAGAGCCCCCATAACATGTGGCAAGTATTATGTCAAGAATTGATGCAAGTAATAATGCCAAAATTATCCAGTATCTTAGCCAAGACTGTAGTCAAATTAAAGCCACAACTAGAATTATAAACACATCTGGAATAAGGTTAAAATTTTATGTAGTAAGGCTTATTACAGTTATGTCTAGACAATAATATTGAACCATTTTTGATCATGAATGGTTAAGGACTATTCTCCTAATCATTCATGGACAACAGCTTGTGTCTTCCTTGATGCCTTTCATTGAACACAGCACACTTATGAAGCAACAGCAGTTCTATCCTAACTTTGTACAAAACTAACAAATATGGCAACTATTTCAGTTAATTCTCCCTTACATTGTTGAAGGCAATTACTTGCTCATCCTTAAAAAGATTAAAGAACCATGGAGAAGGGTGATATTTGAAATATTATTTAAACTGGCAGAGAATGCTTCCCTACAATCTTTTAGAAAAAACTTCACATAATAGAAAACGAAATGAGTAATTAGAACCATGTAAAACATTTGAAAGTTAAAGTTCTACCACATGTTCTACTTACCTGAAAAAGGTAAGTGTAGTTAGAAAGCATCCCTTAACAAATTGATTAGAAATTTAATAGGCTGAGGACATGGTGACACTTCAGAATAGAAGCCATTGCTTCAGTTTCTGTAAATGTAAAGATGCATCATGTTGTCCACACTGAATTTGCACTCATATTTTCCGATGGTCAGCCAGATATTTATACACATTGATGAGATCTCCCCACTTCCAAATCTTTTCTTCTCTAGGTTGAACAGTTCCAGCTCCTTTTTTTCTCCTCTTATGTTAGATTCACTAGTTCCTCAACCTTTTCAGTGGTCCTTTACTGTATTTTCATACCCTTGGCTCCACATCTCTCTTGAACTGGAGAGCCCAAAACTGGATTCCAGGTGCGGTCTCACTAGTGTCAAGTAGACTGAAGGGATCATTTCCCTCAAGTCGCGGACAACTCTGATCCTACAGCAGCCCAGGATACAATTTACTTTCCCTGTCATAGGTCCCACTGCTAAGGTCCTCTTATACCTTGTGGGTAATTTTCAACAAGAGTGTGTATTGCCAAAAGTTACGATTCTGTACAAAAAGTTGCAGAAGTAACACTCAAAATATCTAACAAGCATGGTTGAACCACATTCTGGCTGTTGCCTGGTCTTTCAAATTATCTATCAAATTTTCTTGTGCAGGGAAAGTAGCACTGTATACTCTGAACAAATGAATTTGCCTTATTTAATGTCAGATGATTTGGACAGATCCAGAAGCAGAAGAAAGTCAACACCTGAGATACACAGAGCAGAGAGCAGGCAACTGTCACACAGCCAGAAACAGCACAGAATAAATACAAAAAACAGCTTCAAGAGGCAGATTTGTTGGGCCTTGAGAAGACAAACACCTAAAATAAAGGCATGGCCTCAAAGCATTAAATTTCCTTCCCAGGAAAGAATTTGCATTTGTAATTGGTAAAATATCAAGATATCTGAAGAGTCAGGGACAACAAATCAATAGTGCTCTTCACGGCTGCAGCGTTTTACGTGCGCATGCAGACCTAAGCCTCACTTAACAATTGAGCAATTGAGAACTGACTACCTATCAAGCAAACAACTTTAGAAACGGATTTACATCCACAAAAGCAAACACTTCATTGTTTGCTTAAGAGCAGTGAAGAATACAATACTTCATAAATCACTTTCAAGCTACTTCAAACCATTAAATCCAATAATTCTCTATAGCTTTCTACAGTAATGATTAACTAGAAGGAGCTCCTATAATCAAGGGCAGTAAAATTTCAAAAATTTGTTTGCTAATTCATATTGAATTTCTGTAGTATGGTGTAATATCCCACTTCCTCATAGGTTTGTTCCATTCCACATTTACCTGTAGAGAATTTGCTTTCAGTCTTCTGAAAGTGTAAATAAAGTCTTGGTACTTTCCAGAAAACATTTTCTATATTTTCTAGTCCTGCTTTATTCACCTATTTTATTTAAAAATAAGTAACGGTGGAATGACAATGCTGATAAGTCAAAACAGGTATTGGCTCTGGCTTTCATCTCTGCAGAGTTTTGCATCAGCATCATAGGATAGCTCACCTTAGTTCTATAGGCAGCGCTTATGCTGCTCAGCCACAGAAACAACCCTTGAAGACGACATTTCTAATTTCTCTGAAGAAAAAATTTCATATCACCTTTTTCCCTTTCCCTGAGGAAAGTAGCTCACCAACTAATTTTTTTTAATTTTGCTACTACATCAAAGTACAAGAGCCAATCTCTGTGGAATACAGTTCCAGGGAAGCTTCAGGTGAGCAAAGTTCCTTTTGCCACTTCGTAAGAACCTGCCCACATTACACAGTATGTAAGGAAAGTGGCAAATCAGTTTGTGTTGATTAAAGCAAGTGAAATGGAAAAGTGATAAGCTTTAATGAACAGAGGAAAGGTAGCAATATACTAAAGAGCACTGCATTTAAATTATAAGATCTGCAAGTAACTGTATACAGACCCAACACAACTGAATTACTGCTTCATTCATTGTCTTCATCACAGCCTCTCAATGTATAGATATTCTTAAGAATAAAGATTCAAGGTTGAGGCAAAAAGTGCAGTTTTTTTGAACTGCATACCTACACTAGCTTTCCTAACAAATTTAGGATGATATATAAATCTACAAGGTTACCACCTTAATTGAACAGTTTAAGGAGCTACAAGAATTCAAACCTTGTGGTTTAAATTCAAACTTCTAGAGTGAACACTTATCCAAACTTATTTACACTCAACTCCATTATCAAGGCAATTCAAAGAAAAGACAATTGAAGAGTTTTATACAGTACCAATTGGTTAAAAAGTTACTACCAATTTGTAATTGGGGGGTGCATAAGGGGTAAGATTAAGGTATTTTCAAATTGGCAATGGACTATTTTCCCCCCCACAAAATGTTCATTATCTCATTGTAATTCAATATATACTTTGACTTTAAAAAAATCCATAGTACTGTTACACAAAGTTAGTTTAGTAAGTAGTAGGATTCTACTGTTTTTTCATATACTTAGATTCTTCTGAGATTTACGGGTAACTGAAGTATTGCAAGATTAAAAAAAAGGATTAAAAAAAATACTACCCATTTCTCCCCAATATCCAGAATATCCAGTATGACCCTAAATTTTTTAAAACTGTGTATAAACATAACCCAGAACCTCAACAAACTGTTTCTCATATAAGCAAAACTACTTTATTCATTGTATATAAACTACATCTATACTCAACCCATAAAAATTACTGTAGTTCCTAGTGACAGGCCTGAACTAGCTTAAAACCATCCAGTTTGGTAACAGCTCAACCACAGCAGAGAATCAAACCAATCTAGGTTTTACAGCTCCATCTCCTCTGCACCTCCTTGCCTGGGCACTGTGCAACTTTTACAATAGCTTCGAACTAGGCAGATTAACAGTTTTACAGACAACTTGGGCATATTTAAGGAAATTTTAGTCACATTTTGACAACAAATACAGTTTATCATCTCAGAAGTTTTCTTCAAAACTCTGATTGACAGCTCCCATCCTGTACAGGATTCTTGAAGGCACAAGGCTGATTTTGCACATGAGTTCTAGAAATCTTTCAAGAGAGTTGCATGAGCACTCCTTAATATAGAATATGTTAAAAAAGTCATCTTTAGCAGCACTGGTTTGAGCCAGCTCATTTCACTGTGCACTGAGATGCATATGAAAAGTCTCTGGCGGAACTGTGGTGACAGTGACCTTCAACTCAAGGTGAGAACTAGTCAAATTGCTAATACTTTCAGCACAGAACAAAACACCCTAGTTCAGAAAATAAGTATTTAAGGATCATGCTGCCCCCTGCAACACTTGAGAGAAGTGTTTCTTTCTCTCCTCCCAATCATGAGGCACTAGGAAAAATATCTACCTAACAAAACTTATAAATTTTCTTATTCATAAGGCTTTGATTTTGAAGTAGTTTAAAAGCGGTGAAAGTGTGCTGTTTCTTTAGTACTAAACCAGCAGTTACTAGAACAACTCAGAGTCCATTTTTTTCTCTTCAGCACAGAAATTCAGCTGAGCCCAGCTCTGTTACACAAATCACCATTTCACATGATCTTCCTAGTCATTCAAACTTCTTCCTTGTAAAAGGAAGATTTTAAGACACAAATTGTCTATTTTCAGCAGGTCCTTTATGAAAGTGCCATTTGCAATAAATAAGAAAAAATAAGGTATTGCACATAAGTCTGTTCAAGAGCAATGTATACTAGCCCACAAAATGCTGTGTTGTGTTGCCCTCTTCAGGTAGACAGCATATTTTCTAGTTCTTTTCCTTGATGAGTTATTGCATTGCAACTTCTTTCACAACATTTTTCAGATCTGAAGTTTCAAGTAGCAGCTAACTTCACCTGTATTCCACCAGTGTTTGAAGCATTTTTGGTTTAACATCCTATAAACGAACTTTACTTTTCCCCTTTATGTCCTCCTAACCTCAATATTATCTTGAGGATTATTGAACTATCACCTAGCATTTGAAAAGATGACTAAAACCCAACTTCAGAACTGATAAGAAAGTCTCATGACAAGAGGTTTAAAAAGCTCAATTGATCCAGCTTACCAAAGAAAGCTCCTGATACCAATCCATAAGTAAACATGGAAGGTCAGAAAGTCACATGACTTTCAAGTGGGGTAAGGCAAAACAGAATCTGGAAACTGAAGTCAAACAAATTCAGACTTGAAATGCAATGAAAACTTTTCAACAACAACAAGTTAATAATCTACCAGCATAAAAAGGTAGGTTTATTATTACTTTAAAACTCTACAGGTAGAGCCAGTATGTTTCCAATCTGTTTGGATCAGTTTTTTAAATAGTTGTCACAACACAGGCCAAATTGTGCTGTCAAGCTCTGCCAATTAATGTGGAAATACAGACGAAACAGTCTTCAATTGCTTGGAAATGGCCATGCCTGAGCTTCTGATTCACTTATTGAGACAGATACTAATAATGTTTTAAAATACTCCCTTTCCCACTTTAGAGGACAGGTCATGGTAAATATTTATGTCTAGTTAGACATCTCAATACTGCAGCTTTGACATAAAGAGCAAAGTTCTGAATTTATTTGATATGTTATTAAGTGTGGAGAATTTCACTCATGTTACAAAGGAAGACAAACATCCTAACAATTTGTGACTGTACAATTTAACCTAAACATCTTAAGGGACTTACGATAGGAAAACCTGTTTAAAGTTCCAAATCAAAACCCTTAGAAAATGGAAGCAAAGGAAATGTTTGTTCAGTACCAAATAAAGGAAAATGCAAATAATCCCAGATCATCCCTTTTTTGGGACAGCAAACATAAACCAGTCAGTCTGCTTCAAGCAATTGCAACTGTAAAAAACCTCAGAACTTGGCATGAAGAGTTTTCATCCACTTTCTTTCCAATACTTTTGTAAATTTAATCTCAAGAATGAAATACAATATACAGCTTTAAATCCCATACACTCAGAGAGCAGACTCCAGAGAAGAGCATGAAGAAGTGCGTGAGCATGACATGGAAAGAGCAAGAAACAAACTGGGGAATGAGTACAAATTAAGTGCACAACTGAGACTCAGAATGCTCCCACAGCAGGCAGCAGTTCATCAGAGCAGTCTCCTGACTAATATGCCCTCTTACAGTGCCTGGAACCAAAGACTGATGAAAACTTCCTGCCATCTATCAGCCAGTTTGTTCAATTAAACTGTGAAACATCAGCTGGTCTTATAAACACAGGGGAAAATTCAGTACTAGAGCTAGTTTGTCTAGTGGAACATGAAAAGCAACACTTGAATTGAAAATATACTCAAAACATTACTATTATTTTCTTTCTTGCCATTAAAGAACAAGTGGAAAAAGCATTCAATTCTGCAGTACTCAGATAAAAAGACAAAAAAGTTTTTGTGCACCTGTCAGTTGAAGACCAAGCAGTTTACACCTCTGAAGTGATGAAGTGGGGAACTTCTTTTTTGACACATTAAATTAAAAGTATCACAAAAATATAATACTATTTTTAAACTCTCTCTGGTAGAAAAAGTTTCCACCTATGTCAAAGGTTTATCTGGTTCAGGTTCCATACAACATAGTTAACAGAATATGACAGACAGCTGGCAATAAAATCTCCAAGATATCTTAGTTAAATTTTAAAATCACAAATTAGTTGATCCTTAGCGATTCTCAAACTTTTTTTACATCATCTACTGTAGCTGCCAGAATTCTGATCCCATCTTAGCTGCTATACTTAAAAGAAGAGGTGGACAAGGGTTTTTTAAATTACCTGTGGTTAGTTTAGTTCTGACTTACCCAAGTATGATGTTCATATTTTTGCCATTTCTTTCTCCCACACACTCCATCAGATTTGGTCACCATAGGAGGTATGATTCATATTATTCTTTAGAAATGTATTTTAATAGACAAACTTTACAACTGAAAGAGTTTTCGAGTTTTTTAAAAATAATGAATTCTTCAGTGAAAAAACCCCATCAAATCACTTTGTAGAATCCATTTGTCCTGCAGCAACTTTGCCAATTCACATTTAATTGCAACTAAGACTGGTTTTTCTTACTTGGTAGCATAATGTAATATAATTTTTTGAAGGACAACAAATTCATCCACCTCATACTGCCAAAAAACTAGGAAGTTCCCTTCACAGAATTTCCTTCTAATAATTTGGTATAATGGTAGAAGGTATGGAAAATACCAGGAGGAACTCTTCCCATTAAAGGTAATGCTTCATCATTTCCTGCCATCCACTTGTGTATTCTTCAGTATCTACAAGAGCACTGAGTGAAGACACACAGAAAATAAATACCCACTGCAACACAAATTCAGGTTAAATCAGGTGTTTACATAGGCATATACAAGCAACCAATTAGAATGCCAAGCGGACTTCTACCAGCACTAATGGAAATAAAGTGCATTCATGGTGGGGGTTAAATATATTTGAAGACATTGAAACTTTAGAACCAGTTATTTTTCCATATTCACGTTTGTCACTACCTCCTTATTTGGAATTAAAACGATCATCTCACCCCTCCTAAGGCTTTCTGAAATTCCTTTAAACACATAGAGCAGTAATCAGTACACACACTAACAAACTAAACAATAAAGCTAGAGACATCTGCACCCACCTTTTTAAAAAGACTGGAAATATTTAAAAATCCTAAGAGCAGCATTACTGAAAATAATATATATCAATCTTCTCAAAGGTTGTCTCAGCATCATCTTGTTTGTGTTTGGTCTTCAATTTTTAGATATTTTGGGTTTAAACTGTAGCAAGTAAAAGTTTTCAATCAAAAAGGTAATGGGAATCAAGATAAGTACTACTGGTTCAAGTGATAGATTTTATTATTTATTTATTTTTTTAAAGCTTTATTAGCTTGAAATCATGTAATATCATAGAAATCTTCCCTAAAGCCCTAAAGAGCTGCAACCTATTCAGAGAGTAAAAACTCTTTTTTGCAAACCCATTTACACGATTTCTATGAAAAATTTTTTTAAAATTCCTCACCCATCAGAGAACAAGCAAATAACTTAGTCACCAATCAAACAAATGCTGTGAGTACAACTTTTCCTGATACATA